>NC_022021.1:44791791-44799785 GCF_000317375.1 Microtus ochrogaster
CATCTGGATTGCACATCTGGAATGCACATCTGGATTAAACATCTGGAACGCACACCTGGATTGAACATCTGGAATGCACATCTGGATTGCACATCATCCTGTCTCTTCTCTGAGTAGACAGAGAACTACTTCACCATGCCATTGTAATGGCAATCCCAGGGACCAGTCATGTCCATTGTGACTAGAGTTACTGATACACGAGGAGAAGGCAATAATGACTCTGTCTCACAAACCTAAATCCTCAGAACAGGTGTGGATTGAAGGCTGGAGGCTCCCTGAAAGATTATTTGTATGATTCTTGCATGGTCAGTCAGAGTTTGTGAAAAGTCTGTTGGTTTCAGATTATTCCCCCACAATATGAAAACCAAGTAACCCAAGAGTCTATTAAAATATAGTTCATATTAATTCTCTCATGAATAATAAAACATCTAAAAAACAAAAAAATATGAGTTAATAACAGAAAGCATTCCAAAAGTGCAAGCTCTGATCCATTGTTCAATTTTTCTCTTTTTAAACTGGTTTTAAAGAAGGAGTATAAAAGGTTTTGTGAATTTAATGCAACTTTAGCATCCAGTCTTCATGTCCTCAATGCTGGATTGGGAGCTTATATCCTTCAGTCTTATTCATTTTAGGAAGATATAGGAGCTGGTTTGAAATCAGCTGAGGTCACTGAGATTATACTCTGCAATGCATACAGCTAAGTGAACATAACAGCTTGCTTAGTTAAAACAGACAATGAAAATGGTGAGTATTTGGCTTTGTAAGCTGAAATTTATTCACGATTGCTTGACTTAGGGGTGGAGCCCAGCACATCATTACCTAGCATGCATCAACTACATCATGAAGGTCAAACCTGAAGCATCAGATAAACAGTTGAAATTATCAGCTCTCAAGAGAGAAATGACAGAATAACAGTGTGACGCTTCATCTAGAGTTTATCATATTAAATTAGAAGTACTGAAACAATGTATATACTGACACCTCCTTCAAATGTACACATGAAGAGGACCGCAGAAGCTTTCTTAAAATTTTAATATTATAGTGTAATTATATCATTCCCCTCTTCCTTTCCCTTCCTCCAAACTTTCCCACATACTCCCACTTGCTCTATTGAATTCATGACCTCTTTCATCATTGATTGTTTTTAATGCATATATGTACATGAACATCACCTACCTGTTCTCCTTTAGTATGAAGAACCAATTGAAAACTGAATCTCCATTTCAAATAATATCTTTCCCTCTTGATAAGATTCAAGTCATTTGTGAAACTCTTTTCATGTCCTGCACACTGCTCAAATGTGGAATTCTCTATACTTTCGTTTCAGTACAATAACATGTGGGGTTAGGTTAGGCACAAACTGGCTTCTTCACTGCGTCAGACTCATTCTTGTCTTTGCAGACTCTGTTTTTAGAAGGTGGTGAAATAAAGATATATCTTGCGCTGAATGTTAGAAGGTAAAACCATAAGGAGAGCAGCTGCTACATCGCCACCTGTCCTTACGGTAGCATTAGTAGAATTTTGGCACTAGAGACATTACTTGAAGGTGGTGCATCAGAATAATTCTTCACAAGCAAGAGCAGTGCCAGAAACAGCAACCCTCCCCAGTCTGACACTGTCCCTCTGCCTGCATCCTCTCCATCCCCAGGTTTGCTGACTCTTTGAACACAAGCATAGGAACTGTGCAGCAGATAAAGAGCTAATCTTACTTTCACAAAAGAGATTTATAGACATCCAAATGGCTGAAATATGCCACAATCTAACAACCAGCCAGTTCAGTATAAAAATCAGAATCATAATCCCTTTTGCCTCCAGATCTAATAGTTTTCCTAGAATCTTGATCATATTTTCCCTACATTCAAGATTCATGTTGCTAAAATGTCCATCCTATGCTACAATGTTTTTATTCACTTATAAATTATTTATTGATTCATTATCTATGAACCAGAAAAAAGCCATTAACAAATTATAGCCGATAGGAAATGTGTAATAGGCATGACGTGTAGTGAATGAAGCAACCCTAGAAGAAAAGATCAGAGCTAAGATTGGGAATGACGGCTCTTTCAGTCCTCTGATCAGAATAACACGTGGACTTATTCTCATCTCTGTAGCATGGAAATGCTACTTTTCCCCGGCATGGAGCAAGTGTGTTTTATATAAACCCCTAATAATGAATACAAAATATATTTAAACACATAAAAATAAAATGTAAGAAATATGAGAAGATGGGAGGAAAGGATAAAGATCTTCCACTACTGTGGCCTTGTATGTCCTGTGTTCCACTTCAGAGAGCAGAGTCAATAAACTGAGTATTATAATTAGCTATGAATAATTCAAGGAAAACCTTAGCGATGTACTGTAACACACTATCTGTGTCTTACTCCTGTAAGAGTAGGGCTACAGATATATTGCATTATTTCACAGTATTAGGGACACATATGTCTAGTAAGTTCACCACACTTCAAAATTCTCATTGTTGTCTTTGATAATTCAAATTATTAGAGCAGGAGGCATTTAAATGTGTGTAGCTGTTAATGTGAGCATGTTTTAATCCTTTTTTCTTGTCACTGAGATAAAATATCTGAGATAAACAATTTAAGGAGAAGGAGCTGATTGGCTCATTGTTTCCAGGGTTCTCCAGCCATCACTGAAGAGAACATGAACAACAGATAAAGCTCGACCAGAGCCTGGGCCGAGGGACAGCTTCAAAGCACTTCCTTTCCCAGCAACTGGTTCATCCAATCAGGACACAGCTCTAAAGACTCTAGGATCTCACTTAAAGCACCTACAGCTGTTGACCAAGTGCTCAAACACAGGAGCCTGTGAAGAAGATTGTACACTTACACACTAACAGCACACTTACATGCTAAGAGCAGGCTTACATGCTAACAGTACACTTGCCCACTAACAGGATATGCCACAATTTCAAAACCTTCACTGAAAAGCACAACATTTGTGAGAAAGGAGTGTTAGCGACTGGTTTCAGAAAGACTAGAATTTGTGTGGATTTGAAGCATTAAACAGTTTTTGTTACCCAATGTTTTTGTTTGTTTGCTTGATTTATTTTTAACAGCATAGAAAAAAATGAATAAAGCTAAGAGGGTAAAAAAATCATTCATTTTCCTCCCTCAGTGAAGTAGGATACAGCATTTTCTATTCTTTAAGGGAGTTTCATGTAAAACGCCCATTGTTTTGCAAGGTCACTACTATTAGGAAAGCAGTGAACACAGAACCCCTTTGAAACAGCTCTTACGGCCCTTCTGAGCCCGTGACACAGCAGGGTAAATAAATGATGTTCACAGACTGCCAGTCCTGACTAACCTCTTAGGAAGTAGGCATGGTGTGGACACCATGGAAAAGACTTGCAAAACATTTTTAAAGGCTTGCAGAGTAGCCCTGAAGATATTAGGTGTGTAAAGCACTGGCCTTAGGTTTAATCTCATATTTCTTCTTACTATTACCTTTGTTAATTCACTCACTTTCTTGCCTATAAAATGGGGGAAATTATAGCCACCTTCCTGTAGTGCTTTTAAGATTAGCTTATCTAGTGATTGAAATCTCCCTTTAAAATATCTTGCCTTCACAACCTCTGAATGCTTGTTAGTGATTATTACCATTATTAAAATATAAGGTTCTGTAGTGTTCAAACCATATACTTAGGAACATGTGTGCTCAGGCAGACAATGTTTTACGATCCTTCCAACTCAATGCTGTAAGAATAGTCAACTCCCAGATTTTCCAGAAACCCTATTATTGGTACAGCAGCAGCCACAACTCTCTGCTCCTCTGATGGCTATGATACGTGCTACAGTGTAATTTATTTTTAGCTAATGTGGGTTGTCTGCCAGGTAAGTTTTAATGTCTCTTTGCCTGAGACATTTCATCTTATCACCTCAATGTATCTAGCTTTATCTAGTTCCTAGTGTTTTTTTTTCCCCTTACTCAACATACAAAGCGCTCTTTTGGTATAGAGAACCTGTTCTCTCTTATCTTAAGAAAACCAGATTTTTATCCCTTGAGTAAGTATTATATTTCCTGAAAAATTTTTACATTTGCCCAAGCAGGTCCCTCGACATGAAGGAGGCCTTCCTACAATATGGATCTTTTGCCTGCTCTCAAAATTTAACAATCCCCATCTCTGAGTGGTAGAACACACACACACACACACACACACACACACACACAAGTGCTCTGTTGTTCTGTATAGAAACTTCTGCAAGAAGCTATTTCCATTTCTTAGATTTTGTAAGTAGATTAACAATATTGCTGAGCAAGTGTCTGTGGAGTGGGCTGTTAAGTCCTTCAAATATATGCCAAGGAATGATATATTTTGGTAGTCACGTGGCCTAGTTACAAATCAGCATATGGATGCTTCTCCAACAGGTCTCCATGAGGCAAAGCAAGTACCAGTGGACATTGAGACAATGCACAGTGCTGCTCAGACCACACAGCCTGCCCTCTTCTCTCTAAAAATGTTGATGATTCTCTTGTTGGTTTCTTAGTTTCACTTTGTGGGTTATGCATGGGACAGACCCAATCATTCCTGGAAACCCACCTTTTTTATCTCTAAAATTTTCTCCTACAATTTTCTTGGGAACTTTTGCTTCTCAGGATTCTTATCTGGAAATACCAGTTGTTACTCCAGACCCTAGGAACTTTTCTGATTCAGCACTGACAGGATGGGAGGCAATAAAATTTAATAGACACATATAAGAAAGCAATACAGGAGACGTTAACTCTATCTCCCAGTTCTGGGGAAAAGAAAAACATCAAGAAAGATGTGGCATGATGGGAAAAATGCCTTAACAAAGTTCGCCATTTACTGAGAGGTTCAGGCATACTTTTATAGAACAAGAGAAATATGAGTTAACTGCATAGAAACAGCTTATGCAAACCACTGCTATTTCTGTAAATGTGTTTTTTTTTATTTTTAATGATATTGTTGCTCTTGGGAACGTCGACCTATGTCTATCCACCTTTTAGTTTTGTTAGGACAGGATGTGCCTGCCTAGATGTTTAGCCAAGCTAACAAAACACTGAGCATTGTTTCTGGTTTAAAAGTTGATTTGACTTAAAAGTTGGGCAACACATGTTTGTTTTTGCCTGAGGTTGCTGCTTTGGGGTGGAAAAAACATGTTTGTTTTTGAAGTATAAATAAAGATGGCTCAAGCTATAAAGGGCTGCCACTCGTGTGAAAATCCTCTGGTGGCTGGGCCTTTCTCTGCTGCACAGGTCCTTCTCCCCCCTCTCAGGACCTGATCTCAACTGGCAGGACCCTGGCAGGACCCTGGCCGGTATAATTAGGTCATTGTGTAGTTCTTGTTTATACAGCCATTTTCTTGATCCTGTGTCCTCTCCCTCAACTCCTGTGGAGACCCAAAAATGTGAGCCTGTTTTCACCTTGTCTTGAAGGCGAATTTAATTAATCCAGGCCAGTGGGTACAAGAAGACAATTTTAATATAAAAGCACACTCACACACCCGGAGTTCAGCGATCCACTGTAAACCGGAAACAGGAAGCGGCTCCAGTGTCTGCGCGTCCCAATTAATTAGTAAAAACATTCGCCCGAGGCTGTCCCGCCCCAAAAGGCGGGGTCTCTCTACATTGTCTGAAGGTCAGAGTTTGAGATTGCTCAAAATTGTTGACAACAACCAGGGCTACACTTACTGAACCAGGATGTGGTTACTTGGTTCTTCTGACATTAAGAAGGCCCAAACAGGTAGATCCACTCCACCCTGATAAATGGTCAGGATAAGCAAGCATACTTCTGCCCCTTCTTTTGAAATAGGAGGCTTGACATTGGGAGTGGCCACCTTCAGGATACTTGGTCTAGGGTGGCTTTGTTGCCTAAACAACAGAATGTTAATCGCTTAATATCTCAAATTAACTAAGCAACTAACTGTTCCAGTTGTCCTGTGTACCACGTTAAAGAAGTCTTTTGTTGACTTCTTCCCCTTTTGTATTGGGGAAGTGTATAGAAAATTAAATGTAGGGATTTCAGTATTCACTGGAACTCCCTCCCAGTACTGTCCTATATTTTCTGTTTTATTATTTTTACTTGCATCTTCATCCTCTTTACTATTTTCTGATCCCCATGCCCCTACCCTAGTAACTGGTATTTTTGTCAAAGCTGGTCTCCCACAAACTCCTCCAAGGGTTGTCATACTTCCTGATACATGCAACTTCATGTTCTTACCCGTTAATTTTCTCTCTGTGTTCCTGTCTGTTTGTAAAAACCCACAAAAATCACAAAACAATTAAAAATTTTAAAAAAATATGTCAAAGCAAACAAAATAAAACAAAAGCCCACAAAAAAGACATTTGAACTCATGGGCATGCCCTGGGGTGTGGTTGATGGACAGAGTGACACTGCACTGGAGAAAGATGATTTCCTCTTTCTCAGTAGGTATCAATTGTGAGCAGTTCTCTGTCCCCTTTCTCAGTAGGTATGAACTGTGAGCAGTTCTCTTCCCCTACAGTGGTTCTCCTTTTACCTGCAAGTCACTGGCCTTGGCATCCTAGCCCCACAAGCCTCACAGTTCTACCACCACAGATAAAACACCCGGGGAATCCAAAGAAAATTCTTTCCCACATTTAGAATTGGAAATACCACAATGTAGGAAGTTAGGGCTCTGTATACGGTCACAATGGATGGCTTAGACAGTCACTGGGTTTCCTTTATTTCTTGACTTGCACAAGTAAGTCTGTATCTATGGAAAGCTGGTATTTCAAACCTGCCAGACTGGAAGCTTCACTCCTCGATACACTAAATCAGCTAAGGATTCTTTCTCCAAGGACGGTACCCCACAGGATCTGTGTGGTTTCTGCTTTCCTCTTGTTATATTCAATGCTTTTTTATTCTGTCATGTTTTAAAGTTCATTTTGTCTGCCGCATTTCTTAAAATTATGGTGTATTTTGTAGTTTTTCTTCAAAACACATGATTTCAAGCTCATTTTTTGGGTCTTGTAACTTCATTTTATTCCAGAGTGATTTAGCCTCATTTTATTTTCCTTGTTCTTCAAAATCTTCATTTTTTTTTTTTTAGTTTTCACTGCAAAACACTACTGTCATTTAACACAGATTTTCTAAGAAAAAGGTTTACATGTGGCAAAGATCACAAAATTTTTCAGATGGTAAAACTTGGAAAAGTAGAAGTTTTAAATATTAAAAAAATGGTTAGCAAATGATTATTAAATGGTGTCCGGCTTTCAATTTCTTTTTCTGTCTGTTATGGGTTAAGTTGTCACTATTAACGGATTCATGTTATCTTGGTCTTTTGGCTGAGGGTATGTCTCAGCTGAAAGACTGTTTGCCTTGCATATACAAAGCCTTATGTTCCATCCCTTCTACTGCATATACCAGACATGGTGGTCCACACCTCTTTTCTCAGCACTGGAGAAGTAGAGGAAGAATCAGCAGTTCAAACTCATCCTCAACTACTCACAAGTTAGAGGCTGGACATGTGACCCTGCCTCAAAAAGAAAAGGAACTTTTCAAGTTGTTCACGATATAATCAGTTTTCATTGCTTAAATTATCAGTAAAACTTATTTAATTGTGATGATGATAGTGGTAGTGGTGATGGTTTTATGGAATCACACACACACACACAGTACAAATCAAAATTGTTGTTTCCTAAATTTATAACACCTATATCTGTTTCACCTACGTGTGTCCTCTGAACATTCAGCTCCCCACTGTTTACAGAAATCTCTAATTCCCCCTTTTTAATTCTTTCATTTAGCAACTTCATCCCTACTAATGTTTTGACACTGCATGTCTAACTGAGATATCATCTTACAAGGTTAAACCTTTTTCTCCCTAATTGCCTGCTTTTAGATTGATCATGCATTTTTGGTACATTTCATAATCACATTGTTAATTATACATGGTAATGTTCTCCATAGTTACACTTATTCACTCTTATTTGAAAGGAATGCAAGTTCTCTCTCTCTCTCTCTCTCTCTCTCTCTCTCTCTCTCTCTCTCTCTCTCT
>NC_022021.1:44799885-44821568 GCF_000317375.1 Microtus ochrogaster
CTCTCTCTCTCTCTCTCTCTCTCTCTCTCACACACACACACACACACACACTTCCTAATATCTATTAAAATACACTTTTGAGGGGATAGAAAGATGGCTCAGCTGTTAGAGAACTTGCTGCTCTTTCAAAGGACCTGAGCATAGTTCTCAGCATCCATGTTGAATAGTTGTTCCTCCAACTCCAGAGAATCTGATGCCTTCTCTTTTCTCCTTGGGCACCAGCATACACATGGATTTTACTCACAGAGACACATAAATAAAAATAAATCCTTTTACAAAAAAAAATCACTTTGTTCTCAGTGTTCAGCAGTTTCTTACTTATTTTTGCTACTTCCACTGACTTCATTGATTTCCAAGGGTAATCTTTTAAACAACCCTTCTTGTTCCTTTCCGTTGAAATGTTGCATTATAAGTTACATAATATTTTATAATTATGATTATGAGTTACATCATATTTTGAATATAAGATTCTAAATATGATGATGAGGAAAGTGCATTGCAGTCACTATAAATATCATATGAAAAAAACATGTGCTGTATTATGAATATATCAGGTAATAAAATCTAGTACGGGATTCTAGTAACTACTGAAGTTTAAGTTAATTATGACTCAGTGGCAATCTGAGTCCCTGCAGCATATGAAATATGGCATAACGTTATAAAGTCTTTGGTACCTTTGGTGTTCTATTTGTAAATAAGGAAGCGCTGGGTTTTAGAGATTATGAAAAAGATGCTATTTCATGTCCATACTTCATGGTCACTTAAATTATATCCACATCCCCATGTTCTCTAAACAGGAAACCCTGCTTCAGCAAAGCCCGTGCCTAACCATGTGGCTGTGTGTATATTCATATCTACCACCATCGTGTACGCCTTGGCTGGAGAAACAACCGGGCCAGGATCTACAGGGTCTCATGTCAGTGGTGTGTCCTTTCCAATTAAAGCAGAAGGTCATGGGAAAAACACGATAGGTGTTGGGTGACTGGTTGTTGTGGGACGGTCGACTTTCCAGGTGGTCGGTGGAGT
Source organism: Microtus ochrogaster (assembly GCF_000317375.1). Lineage (NCBI taxonomy): Eukaryota > Metazoa > Chordata > Mammalia > Rodentia > Cricetidae > Microtus > Microtus ochrogaster. The sequence continues at coordinate 44,800,912 of NC_022021.1, forward strand.
TCGTGTCCACTGGTGTTCAAAATCGACGTGGGGAAACCCAGTAGACAGACACGGCGTAAGAAACCTCCAATTTGCCACAGACAGACATACAACTTTTAAGCTTACATCCGGTGTATAAATTCCATGTCTGGAATTCTTATAATACCTCAGGATACAACTTGACCAGACTGCATTATTCCTAAGGATTTTTGCAAAGAAAACGTCCTCGCTGGGCTGAATCAATGACTTTTTGCTCGGGCATCATATTGTTTGAATTAAGAAGAGAGCCAACAGAAACTATTTCCAGGGAGTGACCCCCCTCCAGACGGCAGTAGTAACTGAGGACCCTTTGCCCCTCCTTGCAAACATATTCCTTCTTGTCCCAAGACTTCAGGGGAAGGTGTGAATCCTTCCTTAGTGTATGCACTTCTAAAATAAAAGCAATTTGCTACTTAACAAGTTCTATGGACTATTTCCATAGGTGTTGTAAGTGAGTAGGTCACAGAACTGTTAGTCTAGCCTCTAATTTTTGTTGAGAAAAACTAGCAATGATAGAACACAAAGGATTAAAAAGGAAACGGACTTCATCAGAATGCTGATCATGAAAACAACGGAAAGAGGAGCTACTAATCAGTGGGCTTTTTGCCACCTGTAGATGTTCTGACAGCAAAGTGACCCACGTTGTCCTGGCTGTTAAAATATTTTAAATGAACTATTTCAAATGATTATAATTTTCCATTGTTACTAAATATGACTTAAGTTTGAAGTATGATAGCACACTGATTTTTGTCTTTTATATTAACATGCAATTAGTCTTACTTTAGTATTTGTTTCTAAACCCTTTTTGAAATCTGTCTGTGGCCCATTTCCTAGAATTTGTTTTTGCAAGATTTTCAAGAATCATAGCAAATAATACACTATCACTCAAATACGAGTCGTTCCTAAATATAGTATGTAGTTAATAATACACCAATCACCTTTCACGTATTTAAATCTCAAATGATGTAAGATAAAACCTAGGACTTCCCACAATTAAATTACATCAGTTTATCCAAACTAGTCCATAAATTATCGTGCTAGATGAACAGATTTGATACTGTAGTAGTCTATAATAATTTATTTAGCCTCTTCCCCTTAAAAGGTATCAGGTAGCTCAAAGTGAGTCTTCTATTTGTGAATTCTCTATCAATCCACCCTTAAGTAAACCTCATGCCATCAACAACATAAGATTTCTCCTTGCCCAGTAGAGGGCAGTGCTGCACATGGAACCAGTATATCCCAGTACTAGGTTCTTCAAGAGCTTTGAATGAATGACCACCTTCTCTCAGCATCTAGGATAATGATTGTTTCTTGAAAAGATAAGCTAAAGGGAAGGATGGGTAAATACAAACATACACAAAGCCAAGTGTTCTGGATGGACACCGATGGCCTCATCATCGCTGGGCATGAGTCATGAAGGATTTTCTTTGGAGTCAAATAAGACGATATTAGACAGGTAATCAATATTCTATTTTATTTCAGAGTACTCTGACTAATTGGTGTCTTCTGCTATGAGGAAATTCACATACTTGGATGATGTAGCTTCTACTATAGAAGCTTCTAAACCCCTGCCATCTCCACCATGGTGTGTCATTCTTTTGAATCAATGATCTCCGAATCATGACTGAGTTTTACTTCACTGTGTACCTTATGATGGGATCAATATCACACCATTAAATATTCATTTTAGTAATAGTTTCTAATAAATCTCCCCTCAGAGGCATTGAAATAACACAATGGGACCTTGTCGACATATGCAGCTATGATTGTATTGATTCTTAGAGAAAAACACATCTGTTCTTCGTGAGGCTTAAGTTATTCCACTCCAGACTTATTAAACCAGCACTTACAGTTTTTCATTAGCTTGTCGGTTAGCGGTCTTGATGCATCATCTCAGATAGAACATCTCCATTCATTTCTACAATGCTTCTAAATTTTAGACACTTCAGAAAAAGCTATTCCGTCCTTAATTATTTTTAATTAATCAGTTATTTTTAAGGATCTTATATATGCATGCAATAAACTATGATCATATCTATCCCCACCTCCCCCTCCAATTCTCCTCATAGCTCCACAACACATATCCCTCCTAATTTTTTTGGATAGATAAATAAGTCCAGGTATTTATGCACATGTGTACGGGTGTGGAGCCATCCACTGTAGCGTGGAAAGTGGTCACATCCTCAATGACAGTCCCCTCTCCACCATTAATTTTCCACAGGCAATAGGTCCTCAGTTAGGAGTGGGGCCGGAATGACATCTATCTCATGGTTCCTCGAATTTCAGCTGGTCTGACCTGATGCAGCTCTTGTGCAGGCAACCACACTATGATGAGTTCCTAATTGTGGCAGCCACATCATGCCCAGAGGTCATAACTTTACAGAATTATTCTCCATTCTCCAGCTTTTATGTTCTTTCTACCTCCTCTTCCTCAGCTGTGGTGAAGATGGGGTTAAAATATAGATGCCTATTTCAGGGCAATTTGAAAAAAAAAAATAGAGATACAAAGTTCCTTCTGGATATTTTATCATTCGACTTTTTGAGATGTAAGATATAAGAAAAAGAAATTGTTTTGTTTCCTGTTTTGAAACCAAGAGTTGAGAGTGATGGATCTTCTTCAGGCTTTCTTCTCTGTACTACTTTTTAAATTTTGTTAAAGAGAAACATCTCATAAAAAACTTAAATAACGGCAAGTGTGTCTTAAACAAGTCCAGTTAGTTTATGGTATAGCCTCTAAATCAACCCCACTAGGAACAGTCTCTGCTTTTCTAATACATTACATGGAAGAGGAGAAATTGGTGATATGGTAGAAAATTACCATTCAAAATAGTTATTTAGAAAAGACACTGTCAACAGAAACCTCCAGGAACCAACTATAAATTATTTTATATATAATAATTTGACCTGAAATACATGAACTCACCTTTCTGTCATTATAAAATATTTATTGATATGGTCTATTAAATGAGGAAGAAAATACCTAATCTGAATGCAGGAAATATTTTTTTAATGTATAGTAAAATGCTGTGGATTTAATTTTGGCTCTGATGTTTACGGGACTAATTTCACTCACTGTGTCCATTAATTGGGAGCGTTTTTATGCCCCTGAGAAGACTCACTCAAACAGGACAGGTGAGCGTATGTGAAAATCCTGTCCTAAGGACCACAATGTATTCAGTGAGTAGGAAATATTGATGATAATCATTTGTTCTGAAAATGACTTTGTATTTGATATTGGCTAATGTGCTAAGTTCTTTGACTCCTTTCAGCTTCCCTGAAATATGACCAAAGATTGTTGTTAATTTGAAATGAAATAATAAAAGTGAAGCGTAAAAACACTTTGCAAGTGATGAAATACTGTGCAAATATTAGGGTATGTAATTAATCAGAAATGCATAGAGGAATTACAGTGGCATAATAAACACTACATTGAACATTTTATCATCTGAGGAGATTGTTTAGAAAAACCATTTTTGAATGAAGTTTTCACGGGCTCGAAAAATAGCAAGTCATATTAACAACATCGTTATACCTTTTTGCTTGCTTTGTGGAGATTGTGTTTACGCTTCAGAATTTTGTCTGAACAATGACAGATTGATTTAGTGCATCAGACCTAATAATGTTAATGCTACATTTAGATAAAGTAAAGTACTTCCAAGACAAATTCCCCTCTTTATGTGCCAGCATATCTCTCTCTCTCTCTCTCTCTCTCTCTCTCTCTCTCTCTCTCTCTCTATCGTGTATAGTGTGTGCATGTGTGAAAATTTGCAGGAATCTGTTTTCTACCATGGGGATCCAGGGGCTGAACCTCAGAAAATTGGGCTTGGCATCATTTGCCTTTGCTTGCTGAGTCATCTCCTTGGCTTGGTGTATTGGGACTTTTTAAAGGATGTATGCAGTTGCTATAAACTTCTTATATCTGAAGAAAGCAGTGCAAATGTAGACAACACTGTGAAGCACCTTAGGGAAATATGTTGAAGAGCTTTGAACCTTGCCCTTCAGCTGCTCTCTCTCCTGACAACTGTTGATTTGATTGGTTTGTTTAGTTGCTTAATGTGGAAGTATCCAATTCCAAAAACATAGAAACTGATCATATTGATATATTCATACCTATATCAGGTCAGGTCACTGGCTTTATCTTCTCGGCCTCACCTCATCACTTCAATAATTCATGCTCAAAATATTGCAAGTGGTAAGAGATGCAATAGTTTATTCTAACAGACAGGATGTCAGATTTGCCTATAAATTCTCTTGGACATCAGACCTCAGCTAACTAAAACTGAGAATATGTTTCTTTAACATATTTTTATTGATTCTTCAGAAACTTCACATCATTCACCCCAATTCCATTCATTTTCCATTCCTCCCATGCCTGCTCTCTACCATTGTATCCTTCTCCCAAAAGAAAATAATAATAACAATAATACAAAGTTTGAAAAAAAACCTTTGCTTTTCAGTCTTGCCCACCTCTCCGTCACATATTCCTCATCATACTGGAATTGGGAGCTGTGGTCTGTTATGCAGTATATCTTTTTTCTGTTTGCAAATGGTCAGTGTAATGAGTTGGTCAGGTTCAAGGCCTCTGATTTTTGCTGCGCCATCAATACTGGACCCTCACTGGGACTCCTCTCAGATCTTCTACTGTTTCCCTGAGTCATGGAGATCCTGTGGCTATGGTTCCACAGGACTGGTCCCTTCATGTGCTCCAGCAGAGTGACCAACTCAGAACACTAGATGTGGCCCTGCATGGTAGACCAGTTTCACAACAGGAACCCCCCCCCTCCCCTTCAGGAGAGGGGCAGAGTCAGTTCTCTTGCCGTCGAGGTGAGCCCCCCCCCCAGCTCTCCAGCACCCATGCGGTCACCTTTGCCACACCGTAGCCAGCAAAGGGCAGGGTCAGCTTCCCTGAATGTGGTGGCCAGAAAGGGGCAGCACCTGCTCTCCTATGCCCATGCCAATGGAGCTAGATCTCCTAGGAGGGGCAGAGACAGTTTTCCCGTGGACTGACCACCAGGGACAGCTCTTCTACAGGTGTCCATTGTCCTGAATGCCACTTAAAACTAGCATGTTGACTTCCAAGGGCTTTGCTGAGCAGGCTCTGCCCCTCACTGACCCTGGGAGAGCTGGCCCCACCCTTATGGGAGAGCTGGCTCTGGAAACACAGGTGCAGGAGAGCATACTTCAGCATACACCTAAGTTATTGTGTCTGCAAATACATGGTTTTCACTTCTCAGCCCACCATAGTGCCTCTTTACTGTTCACACCATGATTGCACAAGCTGAAATGGAACATCCTACACAGGGATCGGACAACTGATTGATAAGGCAGCTCCTGTAGCAGACCATCCACAAAGATACATCATAGGGCATGTCTATGAATACCCACAGAAGCTTCTGCTTTCTCATCACTGTGTCTAGAGACCACTGTACAGAGCAAAGGCCATGGAAGAGCAGGTAATTAGTAAATAGATCTTAACAAATAAGTTGGGTGTGACATCATCTTTAGGACAGAAAAATAATACATCTTTTCAGGATATGTAGATTATTTTGCCTCACTTTTAAAAACCAGAAAGCATTATGGGACCATTTTACAAATGGCGGGCAGAAAAGAGGTAAACTGAGAAGCAATAGCACAATTGAATGCTTAGTGAAGAGGCTGTGCTGATATCATCAAATACCATGGAAAAGCAAAAGGATAAAGCAGCGCAGTGAGGGAAGGAAAAGGTAATGATACAAGACAGGGGCCTTCTGAAAAGTTTCAAGAAAAATAAGTGAAAGGCTGTGAGAACAGTAACCATGGAGAACCGGAGGATTCCTTGGTTCATGCACACTGAGTGTGTGGGGACGGAGGATGACCTTGGGAACAATGCAAAGAATTAAAAAATGAAAAGACCCTGAGCAGAAGACCCTTTCTGTGAACCACTTTCCCAATGTTAATATTGGTTCTTCTTTAAGTTTTTGTATCTGTAACCAATTCAAAATAATACCTAGCTAACAGAACTAAAGTCTGAGAGTCTTGTCTGTAAAAAGAAGTCTCATAAGGAACTGGGGAACGGAAAGGTGTAGTTTGGCTCTAAAGGACCAAACTGGAACAGATGGGGAAGCTTGAGGACAAAGGCCAACTTGTAGGTCGTTGATTTGAACAGCAATGACCGGAACACTCAGTGTATGTGACACATTTCCAAGCAGCTTTTAAAGAATAAACACTGAAATGACCTCCTGCTACAAACAAGGCTGCCACTAATTAAGCCATAATTCATTAAAACCACGCAACTCTATTTAATTATGATGATCCGCCTCTTTCCTTTAAAATAAGAAAGCCTATTTCTACGGTTACACTTACATTTTGCATTTGGGAGGTATCCAAGTACAGATCTTTGCAAGTTATGTACAATACCAGCTAAAAATAATGTCTGGATATTTGTTTCAGAACAGAAGGGATTCTAGACTAATGCGGCAAATGGCATTCCCCCAACTGCACCCATAACTATTCCATTTCGGTTATGAAGTAGTTCCAAGAGGAGACAGAAATTAAAATTTCTATCTTCATTGCACTTTAAATTTGTGGCATTCAGAGTTTTAGCAATCTGAATATATTCACCGTTCTTGCTTTAATACATAGGTATACTATTGAATTTTAAACCATATGATTTTACTAGAATACATAGGAATGGTGAAGCCCAATTGCAAAGTATCAAAATACCAGCAATGTGAAGAAATGTATATGCAATAATCAAACTTATATACAAAATGAATTATAATTCAGTAAGTGATAACAGCATGTGTGATGATCACTGTCATCAACGTGGGAACATCAAGAAGACAAAATGCTTCTGGGTGTGATATGAAGGCTTAGCTTGATAAGGCGAATTGAAGTCTAAAGTCTTACCTTTAAAGTGGGAAGCATTCACAGGTAATACAAAGGAAGCCTTCATTCAATGTAAACATTTAATCTAATTGAATGTCCTTAATTATAGTCTCTGAACTGATTTGTAAAGGTGACATTGCAATCCAAAAGAACAGTAAGGGAAAATATTTTTAAATTGCCATCCAATAAATATTTTAAACAGCTTAAAAACATCTATTTCCTACAGTCATCTGCAAAAGGAGCAGGCATCATGGTGCCATTAGTTTCACCAACCTGTGTGTCAAAGCCACAGTCAAGAGGTTACTCATATCCACCAACCCAGTGAAGCAGGAGAGGCACGTGAAATGCCACAAGTAGGTGAGGGATAACCATGAGGAAATGTAAAAAATTCAGCAGCCATTCACTCACTGGTAGTGGCTAAGACTGTCCCAGCAAAACAAACAAACATATTTTATTTTTGGTTAGAAATAAATTGGCATGACCTCACCCATGACCCAGCAGCCCTGTGGACATCCCTGGAATCTAATAGAGTGAGGTCAATGCTGAGTCATGATTTAGTTTTTCATGCACAATTGATGAACTGTGTAGGTGCTGGCAAAAGTGACTGCGAGATTCTAGATCATTTTATTTATTTATTTATTTTTTATTTTTTTATTTTATTTATTTATTTTTTTTATTAAGAAAGAAAAAAATTTTCCGCCTCCTCCCAGCCTCCCACTCCTCCCACTCTCCCCCCCCAACTTTCCCCCCTCCTAACCTCCCCCCCTCCTCTCCCCCTCCCTCTCGAGTCTGAAGAGCAGTCAGGGTTGGATGGGGAAAACTTGGGGCAACGGGATGATTGGGATACAGGAAGGTAGGATAGGGGAGCAGGGAAGCACATATCTTAATTAAGGGAGCCATCATAGGGTTGGGAAGAGACTTGGACCTAGAGGGGCTTCCAGGTGTCTAGATCATTTTAAATAGTGTGAAAGATGGCAAATGCCTTAGAAAGACGTACATGCGGTGGTTGTAGTCGAAAAGGGAAAAACAGATGACTCTGCATTCACTAGAAAATTCAATTATTTATAGAACTGTACACAAGAAATTGGAATTAAAATGTCAATTTTAAAATACTTGGTTAAGAGGAAGTCACTAGGGAAGAAATGCCACTGCCCGAGAAAGACAAAGCCATGTCAGGTTTATTGTTCCTCACTGTGAATAGAATCCAAAGTTAACATCTGCCTTGAAATCATTTTTTATCTTTTTAAATATTATCAGATTTGTTGATGTGCTGGCTAGTCTTATGTCAACTTGACACAAGCTAGAGTTATGGGAAAGGAGGGATTCTCAAATGAGAAAATGCCTCCCTATGATATGGTTGTAGGGGTTAACGGAGGAAGTCCCCAGCCCATTGTGGGCGGTATCATCTTTGGAGTGGTGGTCCTGGCTTCTATATGAGAGCAGACTAAGTAAGTCAAAAGGAACAACCCCCTCCACAGCCTCTGCATCAGTTCCTGCCTCCAGGTTCCCACCCTCTATGAGTTCCTAAAATCCAGCTGTAAGGCATTTTTATTTTTAATTAGAGTCTGCTGAGGGGAGGGTCCAGCCCATGGCAGGTGGTTCCATTCCTGGGCTCATGGTCCTGGGCTTTATAAGAAAGCAGGTTGATCCAGCCATGGGGAGCAAGCCGGTAAACAGCTACAACAGTCGTGTGTGGAGAACAGGATGAAATAGTGGTAATGTCAGCTGGTCAAAGTTGGCCACGTAGAGTTTTCCAAAGTATAACTGAGCTGATGATTTATGAGTCTGTTAGTGGGGAGAGAAACATAGCCCAATAAGAAGTGAAATATTAACTCTTACCTTATTGGATTATACTGTTAGCATAGTCCATACCAGACAATATTTATAATGACATAATTGTTTAGATACACAAGACAATCAGCTATATGTCTGGTGACATACTTGGTGCTGCTGCTGATTTAAAAAAATAAAAAAAAAGCAACCTACATTTCTCAGGTCCATGGCTGAGACTGAACGTTACCATGATCCCACTGAGAAGCCATGCATGGCGTTGGAGCAGTTGTCAGCTCTCCCTTGGGACTAACATACTCAGAGCACAGGAGTGCAGATGCTGAGCCGACAGAGGTGCCTTCAGGACTCCAAGGGAAGGAGGCAGACACACACAGTAGCAGAAAAGACCCAAGTGTCTGGTTTTCCACCCTCCTCTCAGCTCAGCTCAGCTCAGCTCCTTATATTTAATCTCCGTCTTCACTGCCATATGGAAGATAGAAACAAATGCTCCCTCACTTGCCAAACTTACAGATGTAGATTGGGAAAAAAAAAAGATGAAGAAAATATTCTCTCGGGTTGAGTTTTAAATCTGTTAACCCTGTAAACAGCCAAGGTACTGCTCTATGGAACAGAAGCCAATGGTTTCTGCTCTATGGGAGTGGCAAAGAACCAACCACACTGAAAGTCTCACTTTTTAAAAATAATGCATTTACATAGATCTGATATGTGATATGTAGTGCAGTTTTGCTCAGACTCCTGACATTCCTGGGTTATGAAAACTTAGACTGTAAAAGAATGAAAGCCTCAGAGCTATTTAAATTCCCCGATATCTGGATGAAAATTGGCAACCTCGATGGACAACATTTTAGATTGGCAGGAGTCCACTGTAATGGCTCAATTTGAAGTCTTTTTTTTAAAGAAAAATAATTTGGTCTGAAGATGGTAACCTAATTGCTGGGTTTTGTGTAGGACAGGGATGAAGGATTTTTCATTCTCCTACAGTTGCACTCAAGACCTTCCCGTCTTTTCTCCTTTTTCTGGTACTTTGCAGTCCTGACTGGTTCTGCAGATGGCAAAGGAACCACTACTATGTTCACTCTATCTGTTGGCCAATCCCAGGCTTTCCCACCACATCATAAGTTAAGGACAACACTCCATTGGCCAATCCCAGGCTTTCCCACCACGTCATAAGTTAAGGACAACACTCCATTTGTCTCAACAAAAACAGTGGAATACTGCCCTGGCCATCATGTGGGAAGTCCTTCTGTATATGCTTTGCTTTTATTGGTTAATGAATAAAGCCAGTTTGGGCCAATGGCTTACCAGAATAGGGCAAGGCAGGAGGGAGTTCCAAGAAGATGGAGGACAGAGAGAGCAAGTGGAGAGTCAGGAAGAAGCCATGTAGCTGCCAGAGGAGAAAAACATGAGCCGCCAACTAGAACCTTGTCAATAGGTCACTAGCCTCGTGGTAAAATGTAAAATAATAGGAATGGGTTGATTCAAGATATAAGAGGTAGCTAGCAATATGCTTAAGCTATTGGTCAAGCAGTGTTTTCATTAATAGTTTTGTGTGATTATCTCAGGTCTTAGGGGCCTGGAAACAAACAAGCAGCTTCCCCCAACACTCAACCACATCCCACATTTAATCCTAAAGATATTATAACCCTATTGTGACTTCCATACAATTTTTAGCTGTTTGGTGATTCCCACAGTTTTAATGTCCTTTTCACATAAGTAAGGTGTTTTAATTTTGTTTTGACTTAGTTTGCTGTGACTTTTTTATGCAACCTTGGTTGGTTTTTATGTATGCATTCAGGTATGCTTTTATTTTGTTTTGTTTTTAATTTATATAGATTTATTTATTTTTGTAAAAAAAAACAATCTTTTCTCATTTTCTGTACTAATGCCAATTCTCATTCCCTCCCCTTCTCCTGCCCCCCTACTTTTCCCCCATCCACTCCTCAGAGAGGGTAAGGCTTCCCAAGGGGAGTCAACAAAGTTTAGCACACCAGTTTTAGGTAGGTCTAAGGCCCTCTCCACTATATCTAAACTGAGAAAGGCATCCCTCCAAAGAGAATGGGCTCCAAAAATCCAATTCAGGCACTAGGAATAAATCCTGGTTCCACTGTCAGTGCACCAAAGATTGCCCCAGCCATACAACTGTCGCCCATATTCAGAGTGCCTAGTTTGGTCCTATGTATGCATTCAGTTTTATGGCTTGATTTTCAAGACATTTTTGTTGTTGTTGTTATTTGGTTAAAAGTTTCCCTGGAGCTAGTCAAATGGTCACCTTCTATCCGAGTGTCTACTATGAATCAGATTAATAATGTAAAAACCCAGAGACAGCAAGAGCAAATTTATCAATCAAAACCCTGTCCTTAATACCAAATTCCTAGATGCCAACCCAAAGCCAAGCTCATGAGAAAATTTTATAAAGATCAGTCCTATTTGTTTGACAGACTGTGATGTCTGAAAGTAGTACTGGGTAAATCCATTTAAGTTCTCTCTCTCTCTCTCTCTCTCTCTCTCTCTCTTTGTGTGTGTGTGTGTATACACGTATGCATGTCTATTTGTGTACAAAATTTAGAAAGCTTCAAAATCAGTAGCATCCACATGGATTTTTCCAAGATCATTAGTGTTACTTAACCCTCCCTATATCATTTTATTTACCCTCTTCTTCCCATTTCCCTCCCCACTTAAAATTTCCTTCCCAAATATTCCTTTTTTTCCTCTTCATACTACCTCTGTTTAATTCTTTTCATCTCTTAAATCTTCTCCAGTGTCCATTTCTAGTTTCTATAGGTACTGCAGTTCAAACACACATATCATATCTAAAGATTCAAAGCTAAGATCCACATATGAGAAACACATGTTATAAATACACATATCTAAAGATCCACATATGAGAAACACATGTGATAAACACACATATCTAAAGATCCACATATGAGAAATACATGTGATAAACACACATATCTAAAGATCCACATATGAGAAACACATGTGAGGCTTCTTGTTCTGAGTGTGCATTACCTCAAGCAGAATGATTCTTTCCTGCTTTATCCATTTGCCTACAAATTTCATTTCTCTGTATAGTGGAGTAAAGTGGCATTGTGTCTATACACCACATGTCCATTGTCCATTCACCAATGTGTGAACAGTTACATTTCCATATTTTGGATAGTGTGAATAGAAAAATAAACAAGAGTGAACAAGTCTTCTGGTGTAGGAAATAAAGTAGATATAAATATTGTAACTGTAATTCTTGCTTGATAACTGTTTTGTTATATGTAATCTTACTATGTTAAAGTTAAAGCCCTTTTTGTTTAAACAGAAAAGGGGAAATGGTGTAAAAGTTCCTTCTGTTTATGTGTTGCTTTCATTGGTTAATGAATAAAAAAACTGTCTTGGCCTAGTCGATAGGGCAGAACTTAGGTAGGTGGAGAAAACAGAACTGAATGCTGGGAGGAAGAAGGGCAGAGTCAGAGAAGCCATGAATCCTCTGCCTGAGATGGACACCAGTTAGAATCTCAGGTAAGCCACTGCCACGTGGCAATACACAGATTAATGGAAACGGATTAAACAAATTTGTAAGGGTTAGCCAATAAGAAATTAGAGCTAATGGCCAAGTAGTGTTTTAATTAATACAGTTTCTTTGTGGTTATTTTGGGTGTAAGCTAGCCAGGCTGCAGGACAAACAAAGGGCTCTCTTCCTGTAACAGTGTTCTTTAGTAGAAGGAATCCTTTGAGTCTATGTCAGGCAATGGTATAGCTAGATTATATTCTAATTTTTGTGGCACCTCCAGACAGATTTCCATAGCAACTATACTAGTTTGCACTCCCATTGAAGTGGATAAGTATTCCCTCCCTACTCTCATCAAGAATTCGTCATTTTTTTCCTTTTTTAAGAGATTTATTTCATTTTTAACAATGCCCAGAGAGTGGAGGATGCCCATGAATGATAGTAGTCTTATATGCTGTGGAACTGGATTATCAGTGGCTGTGAACCCCCTGACATGGACTCTAGGAAATGAACTTCATTTTGGGAGAGCAGTGCATGCTGGTTATGACTAATTTATCTCTCCAGTCCTAAGCCTAAGAGATAGGTAATCTCTCTCTCTCTCTCTCTCTCTCTCTCTCTCTCTCTCTCTCTCTCTCTCTCTTTCTCTCTCTCTCTCACAGGCTTGTCTTGCTTAGACTTGCCTAGGGCTCACTGCTTGACTCTACCTTCCAAGTCCTGAAAATAAATAAATGGATCTTTAAATTATTTTTTTAATATCAGTCATGCTGACTGGAGTAAAATAAAAATCTGAGTGGATCTGGATTACCTCATTCAATATAGTCTTTTCTGGGTCTATTCATTCACCTGAAATTTTCATGATGTCAATTTTCTGTAGGGCTGGAAAATATTCCCCTGTGTATACGTACCACATTCTCTTCAGCCACTCGTCTGTTGAAGGACACTCAGGCTGTTTCCTTTTCCTGCCTGTTGTGACTCCAGCGGCAACAATATTGCTGAGCAAGTACCAGAGGATAGGATGTCAAGTTCTTTAGCTAAATGTCAAGGAGTAATACAGATTTCCTTTTAGATTTTGAAGATTCTTCATACTGATTTCCAGAGTGGTCAAACCAGTTCGCAAACCCAACAACAGCAAAAGAGGGCTTCCCTTTACAAAAAAAAAAAAAAAAAAAAAAAAAAAAAGTCACTAACATTTGTTGGTGGTGTTTTTTGTCAATCTTAGCCATCCTGATTGCTGTGAAGTAAAATCTCAAAGCTGTCTTAATTTGCATTTCCCTAATGGCTAAGGATGATCATCACTTTTTGAGGTATTTCTTAGCCACTTTTGTCTCTTCTCCTGAGAACTTTCTGTTGTAACATTTGTTTCCTTGTTTAATTTTTTTTAATTTTTGGATATTCTATGTATTAATCCTCTGTCCAGCATTGCTGACAATTATTCTCTCCCATTCTGTGGGTTTCTCTAATGCCAAATGTTCTCTTCCACCTGCAGTTTCTAGCTAGCTCTGACTCCTCAGCTATGATATACAACATGGAGTAACCACAGAAACCAGGAAAGTATAAAGGATCCATAGGCAGGGGTGGGTCTGAGTAGAGTAGATTGGACAGGGCACTAGTAGGCTAAAGGTGATATGAAATGGGGAATAAAAACAGGGAAGAGGCCAACTAAAGAGGAGGGAGGGAAGTCAATACAGATGGAAAGGGAGGGAAAAATAACACCAAGCCTCAAGGAATCATATTATTTTATATTTAATATTTACCTAAAATCACAGAGCGGGGTGTGGGGGGGATGATTCTTTTGTTTGATTGCTTTGTTTGTTTAAGGAAGTTGAGCCATTTGAGTTGACAATGCTGTGCACAAGAATCAGCCTAAAGAAACCACAACTAAGCACAAAATACTCCATTTGCATGGTTGGTAGTGGTAATCATGATAGTCGAAATGGCCTCTAAAACAATACAATCAACTTAGCCCTTTCATCCACAGTTTCTAGCTAGCTTGTTTGTTTGCCTCTCAGGGGTTGCTGAGGACAAAGACGCAACACACATTGGACGCAAAACTTGGATAATTCAGGCTGAATGTGACCTGATAGCCTTTTTTCTGAGGTCTAGCAGCCATGGTTCCAGAAAATCATATGTGAGCTGCTATGGGAGGGAAACAATTGAGCAGTCCAGCCCAGACACAGCACCTGTGAACGGCAGAGTGACCAGCAGTGCAAGAAGTGACTCTCACATGTCAGTAGTAACCAACAGAAGTGTCGTGGGACTGAAGACCAATTCAACAGGAGAGAAACATGCTTGGTAATGTGTTGACCAAAGTTGCTGTCCCACTGGTCTCACTCTATTTCTTTTATTTTTATTTTTAATGTTTGGCTTTTTGAGACAAGGTTTCTCTGTGCAACTTTGGCTTTCCTGGAATTCACTCTGTAGACCAGGCTGTCCTTGAACTCACAGAGATCTACCTGCCTCGGCCTCCCAAGTGTTGGGATTAAAGGTATGTGCCACTACACTCAACTACTCTCTTTTTTTCTTTTCTTTTTAAGGATTTTATCCTTTTTTTTCTATCCCAACCTACATATATTTTAAACACACTGTAAACCATTTAGAGGTTTTCTTAATCTGAATTAATCTTTACTGTATATCTCTCTTTTTCTGACGACATGAGTCTTTATTTTGCTAAGTGATATGGCTAGGATTAAAGCTTTGGCTTTGACAGCTGGATCCAGCCCATTTCTTAGCTTTCTGAGAGTCTAGCCTCATGGCAGAGGTACCAGCTGGAGCCATGTTTATTGCCACAACTCTATGAAGTTCCAAGGTCCCTGCTACCACCAAAAAGCATGCAGTTGATTATTCGTCAACAGCATTTAAGTGTTTCATGGCAGGGCCTCTTAAAAAAGTTGCAAGTTTTTTGCTTCTAAAGCTAAGTCATGAAGCCTTTCTTAAATGAGGTGCACTTACCTTTAGCAAACAGAGCCCACCTGAGTAAATACTACCAAGAATCCATGCATAACTCTGTTATTTTTTTTCTAGAATTATTTCCCAAACTCTCTCAGGTTTTAAGTGGATTTAGCTGTCTACATTGGGCGCCATTCTATTGGCTGAGGTTTCTGTCCCGCCCAGTTTCCACAGCTGTTCAGTCTCAAGGAAACACACAGAGGCCTACATTAATTATAAACTGATTGTCCTATTACCTTAGATTTCTTATAACTCTAATATTAGCAGAACTCTGGGAAGAGGAAAGCTCAGTCTGCAGCCATCACCCAAATGTAGAGGAAGCAAGATGAGAATGCCTCACTGATGAAAGGTGCCAAGCCACATGACTAACACGGACAAGAATTATGGGCTAATGTAAGTTATAAGAGTTATAAGGCATCTGAGCTAATAGGCCAACCAGTTTATGATTAATGTAGACCTCTTTGTGTTTCTTTGGGACTGAGCGACTGTGGGACCGGATAGGACAGAAACCTCAGCCAACAGTAATGCAGACTAGAGAGCTTCCTGAGTCTAGGGAGTTCATTGATACTAGAAAAGAATCTATGGCCATCACTTTTTTAGACCAGCAAAACTCCTTACAATGTTCTACACCTTAACCTATACTCACAGAAAAGTGTAAGTACTACATTAAGAAGTCTTTATGGCAAATGGAGACTATCATATTAAACCACAACTGGATGCAATGCAGAGATCAATATCAATACATCATTGAACTCCCAGATCCACACAGTTTCTGAATCAAAGGCTCAGAGAACATCACTGAAGAGAGGGCTAAGAGCCAGAAAACTAGGGTGTCTTCTGTGAAACAGTTTGTCCTGCAAATAACTACATATACAATAGAACGGTGGACATATTAATGTAGAAGGGAGAAATTTTCACTATAGGATACTAAGACTGCTATATAAGCTCTCTTGACCATGAGCCCTCTTATCGTCTGTCTGTTGTCAGCTGGTCAGCCCTGAAACTATATAAATACAAACAACAAAATACAGATGTAGTGTTTCAGTATTTCTGCATACATGTCCATTCATATGTATTAATAACAACCAAAATAATGAAGTTATCAACTTCAGAGTGTGCATAGGAACACAGAAGGAGCTCGACAAAGGTTATCAGGGAGGAGCTGGTATAAGGAGAAATATGTGTGTGGGGAGGGGGCAGGCAGTTCTGTTACAATACGAGTGTATCTAAATTTTTAAGTTAAATTTACAATACTCTGAGTGGTTTTGCCTTGACTGCTAAGTTGCTGAATATTTTAAATACATCAATAATTTAAATATTTAAAAAATATTCCTTAGACATTTATATTTCTTCTTTTAAGTAATCTCTGTAAGTTCTGACACCCATTTTTTATTTAAAAAATTCCAGATGATATATCTTGATTACATTCCCTCAGCTCATGCCAGATCCTCCTCACCTCCCTACCCACTGAACGTCATGTTCTTTTGCATGGTCCATTTTTATTTGGGTTATTAATTTTCTTGGTGTTCAGATTTTTATCAAGTTCTTTCTATACTCTATTCACTATTCATCTCTTGCCAGACGTATAGCTGGAAAAACCTTTTTTCTGTTCTGTAGGCTGCCTGTTCACAAACACTGTCAGATGTAGGTTTAAGCTGTTGGTGCAAGTATTCATACTGACTCTCAAAAAAATAGCCTCAAATACCCACAACTGGTCCACTGGCTAGTTTTATGTCAATGTGACATGAGCTAGAGTCACCTGAAAGGGGGGAAGCCTCAATTGAGAAAATACATTCATAATATACATTCATAATATCTGGTTGCAGAACATTTTTTTTTTTTGTTTTTTCGAGACAGGGTTTCTCTGTAGCTTTGGTTCCTGTCCTGGAACTAGCTCTTGTAGACCAGGCTGGCCTTGAACTCACAGAGATCTGCCTGCCTCTGCCTCCCGAGTGCTGGGATTAAAGGCGTGCGCCACCACCGCCTGGCTGCAGAACATTTTTTAAATTAGTGATTGATGGTGGAGGGCCCAGATCATCGTGCGTGGGGCCAACTCTGGACTCTGAGATCTATGAGAGAGCAAGATAAGCAAGTGATGGTGACCAAGCCAATAAACATCACCCCTTCATGGTTTCTACATGAGCTCCTGCCCCAGATTCCTGCCCTGCTTCAATTTCTGTCCGGAATGCCTTTAGTGATGGACTATGGATATGAAAAGAAGCATAGGCCAAATAAACTTTTTCCTTTCCAACTTGTCATTGGTCATGGTGTTTCATATTAGCAATAGTAATACTAAATAAGACAACTGGTCCCTTCAAACATTCCAAACCCTAGATGATTATTTAATACTATATTCAAGTTGAAAGTCACAGGTGTATAAAAATTGAAGGTAAAAAGCCTGTTGCTAAAGACACAACATTCCAAGTTGTAGATTATGGGAAACAAAGCTGGTACTGAATTTGAAGCTTCATTCCTACCAGGTTAGATTTCATAGTGACGGAGGTGTCATGTAGGCTTGAGCAGTAGGAGACTGTGACCCCCATGAGTACCAACAATAACTGACCTGGAAAAACAGGTTTATTTGATCTGTAGTGATATGAATCTGATGATAATAATGAACCATTCTCTTATTGTATTTAAGGCCTGATTAACAAGATGGAACTCACGCTGGTACTGTTAACATAGCCCATACTTAGGTAAATAATAGGCCCTAGTGGACCGCGGGGCGGTGGTGGCGCATGCCTTTAATCCCAGCACTCGGGAGGCAGAGGCAGGCGGATCTCTGTGAGTTCGAGGCCAGCCTGGTCTAGAAGAGCTAGTTCCAGGACAGGAACCAAAAAGCTACAGAGAAACCCTGTCTAGAAAAAAATAAAAAAATAATAGGCCCTAGTGGAGAACCTATTCCAACTATTTAGCTAAATGGACATACTATCAAATTATCCTGTAAATATTTGTCTTTATACCTATCGATTACAATTCTCAAACTTTGTCAGAGAAACTTCTTTTTGCAGTGGATCAGGATAAATATGATTCTCTCTTGACTAGCGAATGAGACTGTGGTGTGCTCATCCCTAAGTAGGATGTCTTGTCTCTATTACAAACCGTGGTGGCAAGGAAGAGGGAGGAGGACTGAAATATCCAACAATTTAAGGGTTAAGCTGTATTATCCAGACATGCTATGGCCTACAAGAACTCACAGCAGCTGTGGCTGTGTTCACTAGAGCTGCACAAAGTCAGACGTGAAAAAAATTTCAGTGCCAAGTCCCACTCCAATTGTGAAACTTCCAGTTACTGATGGGAAGAAAGGGGGGGCAAAGAAAAATATAAAGCTCAATAAAAACAATTAAAAATACAAAAAAATGAAAATGTATCATTTTAAGAAATAGGCTAAAAGGGAGTACATACTACTGCAGTAGACTGTGACTAAGAAGCTGAGAGTCAGGAACTAGGAGTAAACACATAATAAATTAATAAATAAATATGTAAATAAATAAATAAAGTTTAAGAAAAATAATTAGCAAATTGATATTTGGTACAAAAGAAATAGGAACTGCAGTGGTTGTCTGCGTAGTTCTCACTGTCAGGGAAGAAAAAAACATTGTCCTGGGAAACAGAGATTTCCTTGGTGTTTCCTCTAATGTATCCACCCAACAGTGGATGCTGTCATGGACCTACTGAGCAGAAGGATGTGACTCTGTGCAGAGCATCCCATAAGTACTTACTTAAAACCATCCCCCCCCCCCCAGTAATGCTACATGTAGCCAGTTGGAAAGCTGCCACATGCAGCTACAATGTGTCAACTTTTAGGACCATATGGGCCCAGAGTGTATTCTCAGGTGATCTGGGTAATTAAAGGATAAAATCTAGATGAGCAGTCAGCTTGATCTTATGCAATTGTCCATAATGGTAATATATACCAAGTCCTCTTTGGGTGATTATAGACATGAGCACTTTGGTACATAAATTAGGCAAACCTGTCTGTTGGTCCTAAGCTCATTTTCCCTCGACACAGCATTTTAAATGGTGATTATGTTCTTACAGGAAATAATCTAAATAAAATCACCTAGGTAATCTCCGTAGAAAGTGAGATATGTGCTTCTCCACCTTCACTTTCAGCTATTCTTTCCTCTTCTCCCACATTCCCTCCTGAGTAGAGCAGTATACCTTGTAAACCTACAGCAAAGGAACCTTGGAGTAGATGCCTTGCAAGGGAGTCTCATCCAGCTATGAGCTGTGAGCTGTTGGCTGTTTCACTCGCCCAAGCTGAAAAGATACATTCTTTCTTTCCTGAATTTGAATCTAAAACGATGAATTGGGATGAGAACTTGAGAATGAGAGATAGTGCTGATAACAAGGCTAGTTCACAGACAAATGAACACAGGAATGCTTGAGGAATGTAAAGCCTCAGGCATAGCTGGTTGGGAAAACTGATGAACAAAGAACAGAAGAAATAGAGCAAAGGAGAGGGAAACACAGTGGGCTGTGTGAGACTCTTTAGACTGTAATAATAAACAGTTATAATATGTGAAGACTAATATACCCTTTACAAGAACAAAAACACATCCTGCAGTTTTAGATCCAGAGACTCCCAGGTGAGGGTAGAACAGTCAGGAGTTGGTACAGGCCCTCTTCTGCACATCAGATACTGACTTCTTGAGAGATCTCACTGGGGACCTTTCTATGGGCACCATCTCCCAAAGGCCCTACCTGCTAACATAATCACCTGGGTGCTAAGAATTTTCACATGTCATTTTTTTTCCAGTGGGCGACACAAGAAGACCATAGCATCTAAAGATCTATGAGCTGCAGAAAGTCCACATCCATCTTTCTACTGTTTTTCTACTTCCTACTTTTTCATGCAAGTTTTCCAGAGTCAGGGAGTTGGCTTAACCTTGTTGAAAACACCTGAGGATAGAAGGAGAAATGATGGATAAGGTGTGTGAAAGCAAGCTGGCAAAGCAAAGGCCCTGGAAGGAGATCATCAGGAAATGATGATCAGCTTAGTCTCCAAGTCTCGGGCCCTAAGACAAAGCCCCTACTTTCTTCACATTAATCCCATACGCACAGTTTTAAACCAGTGTGCAAAGCTCATATAGAACACGTATTTTCGAAAACCAAGTTTTCTCTTCACTGGAGTATTATCACGGGGTTAGCAAAATTGAAACACGGAAATCCCTGAGTAGAGAAAGGTATCGCCATTGCCCTCTAACAATACAACCTTAGCTAGGAGATGGAGTTGTAGAAAGGCTAAAACGGAGACGCTAAAACCCAAAGACAGGAGGAGGCTAAGGGAGATTGGTCCATGTCTCTGGGAATTCCTCATCAAGCAAGTTCACTCTTGCAGATATGTGGTCCTGGTCAATATCTTTATCCTGTTCTCACTATTGACCCAGAGAAGATTCTTCTTCTTTTTTTTTTTTTATTGAGAAAACGAAAAAAAAAAACAAGTTTCCACCTCCTCCCAGCCTCCCATTTCCCTCCCCCTCCTCCCACCCTTCCCCCCCTCCCCCCACTCTTCTCCCCCTCCCTCTTC
>NC_022021.1:44823164-44829399 GCF_000317375.1 Microtus ochrogaster
AAACTGAGAAGCTTCTGTAAAGCAAAGGACACTGTCACCAAGACAAAAAGGCAACCTACGGACTGGGAGAAGATCTTTACCAACCCCGTAACAGACAAAGGTCTGATCTCCAAAATATATAGAGAACTCAGGAAACTAGACTTTAAAATGCTAATTAACTTAATTAAAAAATGGGGCACTGAAATGAACAGAGAATTCTCAGCAGAGGAAGTTCAAATGGCCAAGAGAAGATTCTTCTACAATGATCTCTCAATAGAAGATTTGATTCCTACATTTGTCTCCTCCTACATTTGAAAGTCTCTCCTCTCCTCCCTCCCTGCCCCCCTGTGTGTGTGTGTAGTTTTGGGATTGTTGGACCCGTCTGTTAACTCGCTCCTCTTGTTATGGTTGCATGAACTCGGAATACATTTGAGAAAGTACAGTGTGAAAGAAGAGAGGCCTAACAACAGCTTTTTAGAATTCTTAAATCTGATCATTAGTCCAAAATAAACTGATTATACTTGAGAAATTTAATTAACAAAGCAAATTGGCAGCAAATATCTACATTTGGAAATGTTTCACAGTTTTTAAAATGAGTGCCATATTAAACTAGTCACTAGAGACCTTTAAATAAAGTTTGCATAGGTTTCAGGAACTTCTCAGTGAATTTACATAAGTATAAAGAATATATCAAATCCCAAAATAAATAAAAAACAATAACACTACCAAAAAATCAGGATTGTCTCACCTCTTTTCCTCCATAGTCACAGTGAATATTGTTCAAGTCAACTACAACAGTACTGGAGGAAGAGACCTGGTCAATCATCCTCATAAACTTAGACCATGAAACCCAATATGGACAAGTTTAACAGAACCACCATATACAGGCTGCCCATGCATGCTGTAGCATTGCCAGGGCATAAATTTCATTGATTGATTATAGTACTGCAAAGAATCTTGATATGCGGTAAGGTCCTATAGATACCCTAAGAACTCTTTGCAGAAAATCAACTGCTACAGCGAGTTGTGTCTTAATGTTCTCAGCCTGACTTTGGTTTGGCAAACAGATACCTGAGAACTTGCTTTTGTGCATAGTTTGCAAAACCAACTAGTTTATTTTGAATCTGTTATGAAGTCTGAATTCAGCTAAATGTGTAAAATCTGTCTTTGTAAGACAGAATGTTGTACATTTCCTCTCTTTGCTATCCAAATTCCCATCCTTCCATCCCTCTCACCTCCGCTCACTCAGGGGGTCTCTTTTATTTTCGCTTTCCATGGAAATCTATGCATCCGTCTTTGGGCCCTTTTCGTTATCTGGCGTCTCTAGGGCTGCGGATTGTAGGCTGGTTGTCATATACTTTACTCTTAGTATCCACTTATGAGTGAGTACATACCATGCTTGACTTTCTGGGTCAGGGTTATCTCACTCAGAATGATTTTTTTTCTAGTTTCATTCATTTGACTGCAAATTTCATGAGGTCATTGTTTTTTACAGCTGAGCAATTCTCCATTGTGTAAATGTACCACATTTTCCTTATCCATTCTTTGGTTGAGGGGCATCTAGGTTGTTTCCAGGTTCTGGCTATTATGAATAATTTCTTTTAGGAACATAGTTGAGCAAGTGTCCTTGTGGTATGATTGAGTATCACCAAGATGGTAATGCTGGGTGGGTCGTGAGGTAGGTTGATTCCCAATTTTCTGATAAACTCCCATAATGATTTTCAAAGAGACTGTACAAGTTTGCACTCCCACCAGCAGTGGAGGAGTGTTCCCCTTTCTCTGCATCCTCGTCAACATAAGCTGTCACCAGTCTTTTTTATCTTAGCCATTCTGACAGGTGGAAGATAATATTTCAGAGTCCTTTTGATTTGCATTTCCTTGATGACTAAGGATTTTGAACAATTCTTTAGGTGCCTTTTTGTAGCTGTTCATTCTATTCTTGAAATAACCAAGCCAGCTTAAAGATAAACAATTATATTTTTAATTGCTATAAGGGGAAACTCACACCACAAGAATGGGAAGTCCGAGTTCCACTGCACCCTGCGGGAATCACCCAGAGAGAGTATGCACCTGGTCTGTCCCAGTTTTCTTCCTGGGCTCCAGGTAGCCACGCCTTACCAGGTTCCACTTCTTAAAGGTCATTGGTTAACAGAGCTTCCCCCATCACCTTTTGGCCATTTGAGACTCTTCTGTTGAGAATTCTCTGCTTAGATCTGTACCCCATTGTAGTGACATTTCATTTGTATTTTAAGAAATAAGGTTTGCCTGAAGATCAGAGAATAGAACAACCCCATTGATCAGCCTTACAGACCAAGCACTGGTGACACACAACTTTAATACCAGAACCACACTAGTTTGCCATAAAAACTGGGTCATACTGGTGCACACCTTTAATCCCTAGAGAGGAATATAAGATAGGAGGAGACAGCTCTCAGACACAGCATTTTTCTGAGATTCCTGGAGGCAGGATTGTCACTGTAGAGTGAGATAGAGGTAAGAGCCAGTGGCTGGCTGTTTTGTGTTTCTGACCTCCAGGTTGAACCTCAATATCTGTCTTTGGGTTGTTATTAATCATGCTATACCAAATTTTTAAAATTGGATTATTTGGTATTTTTATATCTAGTTTCTTGAGTTCTTTTTATATCTCTATATATCTTGGAAATCAACCTTCTGTCAGATGTGGGGCTGATGAAGATCTTTTCCCACTTTGTAGGCTCCTGTTTTATCTTTACAACTGTGTCCTTTGCCTTACAGAAAATTTTTAGTTTTAGAAAGTCCCATTTATTTATTGTCAATTTATGTGTCTGTGCTATTGGTATTATATTCAGGAGTGGGTTGGGAGTGCTGAGTGCAGGAGGTAGGTTGGGGGTGGAGCAGAAGGGGAGAGTAGTGACAGAGACGTCTTGATGCAGGGGGAGGGGCATTTTTGATTAGGGAGAAATCTGGCACCAGGGAAAGCAGCAGGAATCCACAAGGATAACACCAGTTAAGACTCCAAGCAATAGGAGAGAGTGCTGGGACCGGCCATCCCGCTGTAATCACATTCATGACTACCCTAATTGTCAGCAGAGCTACTCTGTCCAGTAACTGATGGAATCAGATGCAGAGATCCACAGACAGGCACTGGGCTGACTTTTAGGAATCTAGAATCCAGGGGGGAGTCCTGACAGGGCAACTAACAGAGACAGGAGACTTGAGCTTGCAGGAGCTCATAGACTCTGGACCTCCATGGGACCAACCTAGGCCCTCTGCATGTCTGTGACTGTTATGTAGCTTGGTCTCTTTGTAAGGCTCCTAGCAGTGAGATCAGAACATGTACCTGGCACTAGGCTAGCTTTTTGGAACATGTTCCCCAGGATGGATTCCCTTACCTAGCCTTGATGAAAGAGAAGGACCTAGATCCTGCCTCAACTTGATGTGTCATGCTTTTTTCAAGCACATATTATACACACACACACACACACACACACACACACACACACACACACACCATCAGTAGGCACCTGATCACAGGCAAATCATCATGAAAAAGCACAAGCAATCAGGTATTTCCAATAAGTAAAACTGCAAGAAAAATAAGAATTAAGTTAAAGAGGCCAGAATTGGAGAAGGAAAAACAAAACTGTCTTATTTGCACATAAAATAACTCCCTACACAGAAGGATCTAATAGACTCTAACTACAAAGTATTATGAATAATATGTGCTAGGTAGAATATCAATAGAAAAATGGTATTTCGTTACAAAGCAATAAGAAGAAAATTGAATTAAGAATGCCCTTTACTATAGCAACAAAGATGCAGTATCTAAGAAGATAATCAAATAACACTTGGCTAAGAACTCAATATAATAACTTTTAAAAGACCAAAAAAGGAAGGAAAAATATCTACAAAAAGGCATTAGCTTGACATACTTACTTTATTTTTACTTTATATTGTATTTTATTTATTTGTTGTGTATATGTACAGGCTTGTATTTGTACACACACCACACACACACACACACACACACACACACACACACACACACACACACCCTACTGTAGAAACCAAGGAACAACTTGCAGGAGTTGGTTCTCCCATTCCATCTCATGGGTTACTGTACTAAACTCAAATTTGGTGGCAAGTGCCTTTACCCCTGCCATTTCTCATCATCCCATGTTGACATATTTAAAACGAGATTTAAGCATATCAGTATTCCTAAAACATATACTAAAGAAATTTCAAATCACATGAGAAGCAAAATATAAACAGATTTAGTGAGAAAGGATATGAAAGGGATTACAAAAGGTGTGTTTAAAAATGTATGTAGGCTTGGGAGAGAGAAGAAAAAGAGTATAGAGAGTTATAAAAAGAAATAAATGGTTTTAAAAAAGCAAAGCAAAGTCTTTAAAGGGACAGAGTACAGACAATCATTGATTAAAGGAGTAAAGATAATAAAATAAATATTAAAAAGTAATAGAGTAAAAACAAATAAGCCACGAAAAGATGGACTATACAGAGAATCTGGATTATGTATATATATGGTTTTTTAAAAATTTGAGCCTCGTGGTAAAATATAAAATAATAGAGATGGGCTAATTGTAGATGTAAGATGTAAGCTAGCAATATGCTTAAGTAATTGGCCAAGCAGTGATTTAATTAACACAGCTTTGTGTGGTTATTTCAGGAGTCTGAGCAGCCAGGACATGAACAAGTGGAGGGCAGCTGGGAACACACTAACAGCCTCTTACTATATGAACCTGTTAATATTTCACAGATGCTGCAAGAGCTGGAATCTGGAACAGCTTTTAACTCTCTCACCAACACCCTTCATAGAATTCCCAGTGGTGGTGACCAAAATTCAGACCAAAGGTTTAAAGTACTTTTGCCATAGCTTGATCAGTATCTAAAAACCATTTCCATTTGATGCATAATCTCATAAAACATAATCCTAAAAGTTGTTCTCATTTCGTTGAGAACCACATAGAAATTTCCAGTGTATCTAAATTTCCTGCATGTTTGGTTGTTTGAAAGACAATGTCACCCATAAGGAGTGGCATTATTAGGAAGTGTGGCTTTGTTGGAATAGGTATGACTTTATTAGAAGATGCATGTCACTGTAAGTAGGCTTTGCGGTCTCCTTTGCTCAAGCTACATGGATTACGGTACGCAGACTCCACTATCATCAAGATCAAGATGTAGCATTCTCAGCAACTCTCAACCCGTTCTTCAGCATCATGTCTTCACACAGTCATGTCCTGTGATATATGATGATAATGGACTAAACCTCTGAAACTATAAGCCATTCCAATTAAATATTTTCCTTTATAAGAGCATCTGTGGTCATGATGTCTCTTCACAACAACAGAAACCCTAACTAAGAGAGAAGTTGGTACCAGGTACTGGGGAAATATTGTGATTAAGTCAGACCATGCTTTTGTTTAGAGGAATTTGGCCTTTGGAAGTTTGGGTTAGGAAAGCAGTGGAATGCTTTAAGTGCTACTTAGTAGGCCATATTAGTAAGAGCATGGAAGACAGTGGTACTCAGAATGATTCTAACTGTGGGGGCCTGACTCAAGAGGTTTCAGAGGAAAAATTTTTTAGTATGTTGCCAAGAAACCATTCTCATGATATTTTGGTGAAGAAACTGGCTGCTTTTTACCCTTGTCTGAAGAGTCTTCTTGAGGGTAAGTGAAGAGATTTGGATTAATTTTATTGGCAGAGAAAAAAACTCAAAACAACCTAGCATAGACTCTGCTGTCTGGTTATTGATGTTAACTCCAATGAAGATTTATAGTAAAGAGGAGCAAGTTGAGAAAGCAAAAACACAAAATCCATAATGCAAGAAGAAAAAAAGCACCAGGAAGTGTAATGGAGTTAAGACCTGTGTTCAAAGAGATAAACAAATTAAGAAATGGAAAAATCTGACTGCCAAGGCCCAGCTCCAGTGGTGGCCAGGTCCCAGAGAAGAGATAAGGAGTAGGTGAGAGAAGGTTGAGCCAGGCCATTGGTGTTAGTCAGGATCTTGCAGCCTGGCTCATAAGCAGAGTGCTTTTTTATTTATGCAGAATTCAGTAAGCAGGGCTAGAGTCATGTTGTTCTAAAAAAATAAGTCTTATCATTTTTGGTTTTGGATATGTGTTGCATTCCCTCTTATATACCTTTTAATCATCATCAATAAACCATGAATATTAACCTTCATCAGGCGATGAAAGGAGACAGAGACAGAGACCCAAATTGGAGCACCGGACAGAAATCTCAAGGTCCAAATCAGGAG
>NC_022021.1:44829811-44843756 GCF_000317375.1 Microtus ochrogaster
AAGAAAAAAAAAATAAACCATGACAAAACGGAGTTATCTTCTACAATCATTTTTATTCATCAACCTGTAAATGGAGACTGTACTTCCATTTCCCGACTGCTGAGACCCAAATCATTGCACAGAAACTGTATTAAGTACAGCACTATTTAGTCAATGACTTAGGTGTATTCCTAGCTTAACATCTCGAATTAACACATTTCTATTAATCTATGTATAACCACAAGACTGTGGCTTACCACCAATGTTCTAGCATCTTTTTCCTTCAGCAGCTACATAGCATCTCCTCGATTCTGCCTACTCTCTCTATATGTTTGTTTGGTTTCCCACCTGGCTTTACGCTGCTAAGTAATTGGCTAAAACAGCTTTATTCATCAGCCAATAAAAGCAACTCATGTACAGAGGTACATCCCACACCACAGTCCCATGACATAACTTCTAGACAGCTCTTGTGGTTTCAAGGATACTAGACAGAATGGACAGCTGTATCTGAAGAGAATGTCAAAAAAAAAAAAAAAAAAGGCCAGCACAGGTGCTTGACAAAGATCTAGCAAAGCCGAGCCACATGATGGCTGATGTCTCACTTTTGGTTTTGATTTCAATGTAACAAGCTTGGGAATCTTTTAATATTTTCACAATTTGGGGATATGGAATCGATGGGAAATTTCTTACGAATCATTTATGCCTTCCCCCAGGAATACTGCTTCTAAACTTCCCCAGGAAAGTCATGAGCATACCACCCATCCCAATTTTAAGGAAACATCCTTACCTACTCGAGGGTCTTCCTTATGCCTTGAGCTTGTGAAACACATAAAGAAACCAGAAGTCTCTTTATGAGTCTCTTAGATATTCTCAAAACATCTGCCCCTATACTTACTCAGAAATGAGATAGCCAGAACAAAGTACAAATCTCTTTCTAGTTTATGCTTAGGTGATTATTTAGCATATACAGCAACAAAGTTAGATTGGCTAGAGTCACCTCTGCCTTACACAGGAGCTTGTATTGTTATACAAAAACTCATGGGGAGAGAAGATAAAATGCATGTCAGGACCTCTCTTTCTTAGAAAAGTTCATTCTTGCAGAGCCACTATGGTATCTTAGGAGCAAGGAAAGAAAGAATATCATAATAAGACATATAAATACATTCTGTAACTATAACTATAACTATAACTATATATATATATATATAATGTAAACATTGTATTGTGCCAGTAATTGAATAATAACTGAAGAATATTTGGCCTGAGGATTTTTCTTGAATACTCTGACCATTTAAAGTTAATAATATGCTGCTCAGGACATGGTAATCTGCCCAGGCTGGCTTGCAGATCCTGTCTAGTGTTCTTGAAACCGGAAGAGCTACATAGAAGTTGTCTCATGGGGTTGAAGAGTAAAAACAATTAAAAAAAGCAACAACTCTGTTTTGTCACAGTTTATCAATGATGACTAAAAGATATGGAAGAGTAAGTAAACATGTGTCCAAAAACAGAAATGATATGATCTATGTTTTTGGAACAATCTGAGTCTATCCCTGCTCACTGAATTCTTTATAAGAAGCATTCTGACGGCTACTCAGTCAGGCTGCAAGATTCTCTCAACTATCGTGCCTTATCCTTCCCTTGAAGACTTCTTATACCCTTTGGGGAACCGGACCACTGCTGGGGCTGGTTCCCAGAAGTTGACCTAAAGGCAAGATCCCACTCAGCTAAGCTTCCAACCTGTGAAAAGGAATTAAAGAAAAGCTTAGAGCCCCATGTGTTGATGCATGCCTTTAATCCCAGCAGTTGGAAAGCAGAGGCTAGAAGATCACTGAGTTTGAGGCCAGTCAAATCTACAGTTCCAATTTCAGGGCAGCCAAGCTTAGGCAGTGACGGAAATGATGCAAAACAGAAAGTTGGTAAAGATTAAGTTGAATGAGGGGCCGTGTTCTTGTCCCAGTAAACAACAGAACTTGGCAGCTTTGGCTACATGGTTTTGGCTTTAGAGTCAAGGATAGAAGAAAGGAAGGAAGGGGTTATGGACTCTTCCTCTGCAGCCAAGGAAAAGCACTGAAACCAGGCATGTGTTGGAGATGTCCTTACATGGAGGCCTATGTAGAGAGATCTTTTTGTGAAGCTGTGCAGATGAAGCCTGTACTCCTTTAGAGACCCCAAAATATTAGAGAAACTGGAACCATGGGATACCTAGTGAGGAGAACTACTAACAAGGAGTGGAACCAGCCCAAAAGGAAAAAATGTGTTGCAATCAACAAAGCTGAGAAGAGTTGGGGATCTGAAGAGTGTTTTGGCATCCAACATGAAGATGCAAAGATGGGAGTTTTCCCAGCTGGTTTTAGGTCTTGATTTGTTTCACTATTTCCTCACTATGCTCCCTTCCCTATGTTTTAGAATGGTAATGCATATCCTGTGCCATTATATGTTGGAAGTGTGTGACCTGCTATTTGATTTCGATTTAATAGGCAATTGTAGTTAAGAGATTTCATGAACCTCAGAAGACTTTGAACTTTGAACTTTTAAATAAGTTTGAGACAGTGAAATATGGTGGTTTCCAAAAAAAAAAATGGCCCCCATAGGGAGTGGCACTATTAAGAGGTGTGGCTTAGATATGACCTTGTTAGAAGAAGTGTGTCACCGTGGGGTAGGCTTTCAGAACTCCTTTGTTCAAGCTACTCCCAGTGTGGTACACAGACTTCTGCTGCCTGCAGATCAGCAACTCTCAACTCCTTCTTCATAACCATGTCTACCTGCTCACCTCCATGCCCTGCCATGCCATGATGATTACAGACTAAACTTCCAGAGCTGTAAGCTGCCTCAATTAAATGCTTTTCTTTTCTAAGAGTTTCTGTGGTCATGATGTCTGTTCACAAAAATAGAAGCCGTAAGTAAGGCAAGGTTACATATGTGTATTATGAACTGTCAATAGAATGTGCAACAATAAAATACTGTTGAGAATAATAAGTTGGACATGTATAATTCCATTAAAAGAGACAATGATTAGAAGCCAAGTTTTATATGAATAAACTATTATTTAAATTAAAGATTCTCCCAAAAACACATCAGAAGAATTATCCACCATGAAGTCAGCTTCATCCCAGAGATGCAGAGATGGTTCAACATATGAAAATCTGTCAGTGTAATCTATCACATAAACAAACTGAAAAATAAAAACCACATGATCATCACATTAGATGCCAAAAAAGCTTTTGACAAAATACAACATCCCTTCATGATAAAGGTCTTGGAGAGAGCAGGGATACAAGTAACATACCTAAACATAATAAGGCAATATTACAGCAAGCTAATAGGCAACATCAAGATAGATGGAGAGAAACTCACAGCAATCCAACTGAAATTAGAAACAGATAAAGTTGTTCACTCTCTCCATATCTATTCAATATAGTTCTTGAGGTCCTAGTTAAAGCAATAAGACTACAAAAGGAGATTAAGGGGATACACATCAGAAAAAAAGAAGTCAAACTCTATTTGTTGATGGTATGATAGTTTACATGAGCAGCCCCAAAAATTCTACCAAGGAACTTCTACAACTCATAAACACTTTTAGTAATGTAGCAGGATACAAGATTAACTCAAAAAATCAGTAGCCCTCGTTTGCACAGATGATATATCGGCCAAGAAAGAAATCAGAGAAACATCACCCTCACAATAGCCACAAACATAAAATATCTTGGAGTAACTCTAACCAAACAAGTGGAAGACTTATATGACAAGAACTTTAAATTGATGAAGAAAGAAATTGAATAAGACACCAGAAAGTAAAAATATCCCCCATGCTCTTGGGTAGGTAAAATTAACACAGTAAAAATGGCAATATTACCAAAAGCAATCTACAGATTCAATGCAATGCCCATCAAAATCCCAAGAGAATTTTTCATAGACCTCGAAAAAAAGGTACTCAATTTCATATGGAAAAGCAAAAAACCCACATAGCCAAAACAATCCTGTATAATAAAGCAACTTCTGGAGGCATCAGAATCCCTGACTTCAAACTCTACCAGAGAGCTACAGTACTGAAAATAGCTTGGTATTGGCATAAAAACAGACAGGAGGACCAATGGAACCAAATTGAAGACCCGGATATTAGTCCACACACCTTTGAACACCTGATTTTTGACAAAGAAGCAAAAAAATACCAAATGGAAAAAAGAAAGCATATTTCACAAATGGTGCTGGCATAACTGGATATTAACATGTAGAAGAATGAAAATAGATCCATATCTATCACCATGCACCAAACTCAAGTCCAAATGGATCAGAGACCTCAACATAAAGCCAGTCACACTGAACCTCATAGAAGAAAAAGTGGAAAGTACGCTTGAACTCATTGGCACAAGAGACCACTTCCTAAATATAACTTCAGGAGCAATGTTGAATAAGAGCAGTGGGGCTGCGTCCCCAGCACCCTGGCCGCCTCCGGCTATCTTTACCAGAAATAATTACATGGACACTGTATTCTTTTAATCACTGCTTGTCCCATTTCTATCTAGCCTCTTCTAGGCTAACTCTCACACCTGGACTAGCCCATTTCTTATAATCTGTGTAGCACAGCTGGGTGCGCTTACCAGGAAGATTCTAGCCTACGTCCATCCTGGGTCGGAGCTTCATCGCGTGTGCCTCAGAGAGCAGAGCTTTCGCCTCTGCCCGCAAGAGTGGAGCATTGTGTCTCTCTGAGGCATCTGTCCCCGAGAGGAGAGCTGTAGAGTCTGACCTCACTTCCTCTTCCTCCCAGCATTCTGCACTGTTTACTCCTCCCACCTGTTTTAACCTATCAGGGCAAGCAGCTTCTTTATTTAATTAACCAATGACCTTCCTCCATCAGCGCAAGATACTAAGAGAAAAAATTAATAAATGGACAACTCCTGAAACTAAAAAGCTTCTATAAAGCAAAGTACATGGTCAACAAGACAAAATGGCAGCCTACAGAATGGAAAAAGATCTTCAACAACGCCACATCGGATAGAGCGCTGATCTCCAAAATATACAAAGAACTCAAGAAATTGGTAATCAAAAGAACAAATAATCCAATAAAAAAAAAGTGGAGTACAAACTTAAACAGAGAACTCTTAACAGAAGAATCCAAAATGGCTAAAAGACACTTAAGGAAATGCTCAATATCCTTAGCCATCAGAGAAATGCAAATCAAAACAGCTCTGAGATCCCATCTTACACCTGAAAGAATGGCCAAGATCAAAAACCCTGATGACAACTTATGTTGGAGAAGTTGTACGGTAAAGGGAACACTCCTGTATTGCTGGTGGAGTGCAAGCTGTTGCAGCCCCTTTGGCTATCAGTATGGTGATTTCTCAGAAAATTGGGAATCAGCATCCTCAAAACACAGTAATACCACTTTTGGGTATATATCCAAAGGATGCACAATTGTGCCACAAGGATATGCGCTCAGCTATGTTCACATCAGCATTGTTTGTCATAGCCAGAACCTGGAAACAACCTAAGTGCCCCTTGACCGAAGAATGGATAAGAAAAATGTGGTACATTTCCACAATGGAGTACCACACAGCAGAAAAAATTAATGATGTCTTGGAATTTGCAGGCAAATGGATGGAGCTAGAAAACATCATATTGAGTGAGGTAACCAGGAAGACCATTGTCATATGCACTCACTCATAAGTGGTTTTTAAACATAAAGCATAGAAACCCAGCCTACAACTCACAATCCCAGAGAACTTAGACAACAATGAGGACCCTAAGAGAGACATACTGATATAATCTACATGGGAAATAGAAAAAGACAAGATCTTCTGAGTAAATTGGGAGCATGGGGACCATGGGAGATGGTTGAAGGGGAGAGGAGAGGCAGGGAAGAGAGCAGAGAAAAATGTAGAGCTCAATAAAATCAATTGGAAAAAAAAGAAAAAAAATCAAAGGTTTTCTTATTTCATCATCTGGCTTTCCTTTTTACCTTGTAGAAATATATATTTTCAACCACACAATTTAAAATTCAAAACTAAACTAGATGAAATCTATGTTCCCATAAGCTCTTCTAAAATGATAATTATGTCATTATATAACTTAAAATATATTTCAATATATTCCTTTTTATGTAATTCCCATTCTTTAACGATTCCATGCGTGAGTATACTTTATTTAAATAATTTCTACCCCTTCCTCTTCCACTTCAAACTCCTCTTTTCTCCTGTTCTGCCCCTCAGACTCATGACCTCTTCTTTTATTAGTGTGTGTGTGTGTGTGTGTGTGTGTGTGTGTGTGTGTGACCTACTGAGTTCAGTTAGTGTTGCTTATGTAGACACATGCTTAGGACTGATAACATATGAATGTTTGGTATTGGATAAACTATCAAAAGTCTGATAATTTTTGACCAGGAGTGGGTACCTCTGGCTCCCACGTTCCTTCTGCCTCCTCTTCCAAGGGATTCCCTGAGCTCTGAGGGGAAGGATTTGATAGAGACAACCCATTGAGAGCTGTGTGTTCCAAGATCTCAACAGAAAGAATTCAGGATGTTAGACTTTAAAATGATCCATGAACAGATAAAAGACTTATGTAAGCAGATGAAATAAGTAATCAAATATACTCAGGGACTCTGTAAGAGAGTTACCAATGTAAATGATATGGCCGGTAACATGGAGGAGAAATTCAAAATCTCAAAGGCAACATTTGCTAAAGAAATGAAGACACTGAAAAAGAATCACAAAAAAGTTCTGGAAATTAAGTAACCAATCAAATAAAATACACAGCAGAAAGCAAATCAACAGACAAGAAAAATCAGAACAAGTTTCAGGTATGGATGATAGAATTTAGACAAAAATATATTCAGACATATATAAAGAAAAAAAGTAAAACAAAACAAGCATGGCCCAGACTTCTAAGAAGTCTTAGATATATACAGAGACCAAACTTAAGAATCCGTGAGGTAGAAGAGGCTGAGATATAATCAAAGGTTGTAGACAATTATTTATTAAATTATACTAGAAAATTTCCCAAACCTCAGAAAGAGTTGACAATCCATAGCAAGATACATATATAACACGGTATACATAATGAAAGAATTGTTTTGGGGCATACGACAGCCAAGATGTCCCACATACAATGTAACAAAAGTAACACCAGTGGCTGAGGGAATGTCTCAGTGTACCAGCATAAAGATCTGAGTCCAGTCCCCACGACCCATGTAAGAATGCTGGTGATGTAGCTCAAGCCTCTAACCCCAGCACAAAGGTGGGGCAGATGCAGATAAATCCAAGGACCTTGCTGGTCAGCCAGTGCAGTCAAAATGACAAGTGCCAGGTTTGTGAGAAATCCTTTCCCAAAACCAGGATAGAAGTGGCTTGAGGAAGACATCCGACAACAACCTCTGGCCTACCCACACATTGGGCACTCACACCCATGCATACATATAAACACATGTCCGTGCACAAGTGTAAACACATGTACATGCACAAATACACTCACACATACTACACATATGCAAATACAGAGGAGGAATGAGGGAGCGGGGAAAGGGGGAGGGGAGAGAGGAAAAGAGAGAGGAAGGGGGATACTAAAGCCTGAACTGGAAAAATGCCAACATACACAACACAATAAAGACAGAATCATCAAAGCAGCCTTGGAGCTTTGATCAGTGACACTGAAAGCCAGGAAATTGTATAGTTATATAGACGCCGAGAAGGCAAGAGCTGCCAATGGAGATTCCATACCCAGAAGTCATCTACTGCTTTTTCTTCACTTTATATTAGCACCCCGAGTTTCACGTTTCTTTATGACATTTCATACACACTTAGGCTTGAGTCGGCCTCCATCCCCACTCACCTGCCTCTCCCATCCGTCTCCCTGTGTTCTGCCTACATTTTCACCCTCCGTATCTAGGGTACCCCGTATACTCTCAAAGGAACAGTGTTTTGTAATCTTCCTCACTTCTCTCCTTTAGAGCTTCCCCACACACACCTTATCACGAACCCTTTTCCAGTTTCTGGCCTCTGTCTATACTCAATTCTACATGAATATACATGCAATAGTTAAAAGCTGAAATATGCATATTCAAGAAAGCTCTGATGTTTGTCTGAGCCTGGGTTGTCCTACAAATATATTTTCCAGCTCCATTCTATTTTCTGATTTCGTTTTTCCCTGTATGGTTGAATAAAATTCTACTGTTCTATGCACCACATTCTCTTTATCCATTCTTCAGCTGATGGATATCTAGTCTTGTTCTTCTTCCTTGCTGCCGGGAATAAAGCAGCAGTGGATGGATGTGCAAATGTCTGGGCAGCAGGAGGTGAATCTTGGGATGTATGCTTGGAAATGGTATAGCTAAATCATAAGGCAGTTTTCTCTTTCATTTTATTGGGAGCATTCCATATTGATTTCCACAGCAGCTGTACCAATCAGTACTCCTATCACAAGTCCTAAGGCTCCTCTCCAGCCACATCTCCCATTTGCTGTCATTTATTTTCTTAATAACAGTGAATTTAACTGGGGTGAGTTGGGATCTCAAAAAACTTTTTTTAAAAAAAAATGTATTGTCCTCATGTTTAACAACATTAAACAACTTTAAAATATTTTTGGTCTTTTGTTATCTTCTTTTCAGAATTATATAACCAGTTCGTTATTCCACTTTTTTGGGCAGTTTTGATTTGAGGAGGTGTTTAATTTTTCAGTTCTTTATATATTCTAGATATTAACTGTTTGTCAGAAGTATAGCTGGGAAACATTCTCTCTCTATTTACCCTCTTTCTTAGTTTGTTTTCTATGATTGTGATATAAAGCATGACCAAAAGCAATGCAGAGAGGAAAGGGTTTATTTGGCTTACATCCTTCAGTCGATCATCCAAGAAAGTGAAGGCAAGAGCTCAAACAGGGCAGGAACCTGGGGGCAGAAACTGAAGCAGTGACCATGAGAGGATTCGGCTTACAGGTTTGCTCAGCCAGCTTTCTTATACCACCAAGCGCTACCTGCCCAGAAATACCATAGCTCTTAGTGGGCTGGGCTCTCCCACCTGAATCATTAACCAAAAAAATGTTCCATAGACTTGCCTGTAGATAATCAGAGAGAAATTTTCTCAACTGGGATTTTCTCTTCCCAGATGATTCCAATTTATATCAAATTCATGACAACAACAAAAGCAACAGGCCAACAAACTCTAATTATCACTTAAGACTGATGGAGAAATAAGACTATTTAAGACAAACTCACTCAGATAATACATAAAAACCAAACCAGCTCTATAGAAATACTTTAAAAAGCTGAGCATGGTGGTGCATGCCTTTAGTCCTAGAACTCTGGAGGCAGAGTTTTAAGACAGTCGGGGCTACACAGAGAAATTGTGTCTTGAAAACAGAAAAGAAAGAAGGAAAGAAAAGAAAAGAAAAGAAAAGAAAAGAAAAGAAAAGAAAAAAGTACTTAAAGAAAAACTACATATGGAAAAAACCTACAATCTCTTACATGAGAAAATAAGAAATAATAAATTTCATCACTTAGAAGAGATTAGCAGCAAAAAGGAGGAAAGAAAAAAATATATTTAGCACAGTGAACCAACAATTTAGTATTACCAGGGTAGCAAAGGGATGACCAGCAATAAGCCAACATTAAAAACGGTTGACAGAGGCCTATTGTTTGGGCAACTTTAAATGCTTTCAAACTGACAGTTGACACTACCCACCAAAACAGTCTTAGCCATCTGGGAAAATGCAAATCAAAACTACTTTGATATTGAACCTCATTCCAGTTCCAGAGATTTTCATAAAAGACAAATGACAACAAATGTTGACCAAGTTGTGGGGAAAGAGGACCCTGTACTGCAGAGAGGCGTGTAAAGTGGTCCGGCCAGGAAAAGGAGCTCCACATGATCTAGCTTTGCGATCAGGCTCTTCACCAAAGACTACATCCTACCACAAAGACACTCGCAAATGTGTGCCTATTGCTGTTCTAGTCATAAACACAAGGAAATGAAACTGGCCAAGCTGTTCGTCTACAAATGGATGGTACATTTACACAGTGGAGTTTTACTCAGCTGTAAAATGAAATTATGAAAACTTCATTAAAATATATGGAATTTGACAATACTATTTTAGAGAAAATAATTGGGATTCAGAAATATAAATATCACAGGTGCTCTCTTGTATTCAGGTGCCAGACTCTAATTTTCAATATATTTACATGAAAGCATGAGTGGGGGGAGTGAGGGGAGAGTTCATCAAACTAGAAATGGGACCATGAAAGGGGAAGTAGGGGGAGGGGAGGTTGAGGAAGCAAAGGGAGGTTCACAGAGCAGAGCACGTGGGATAAGAAGGCAGACTAGAAACTACTGTAGTAGAACGGTAAACAGGGGAGGGACAAATGGGGGTGAGAGATGGAGGAGCAACACAAATGAATCATATATGAAAATGCTATAATGAAAATGACGACATCGTGCACATGTAATTTTTAAAAGCAATCTCATGGTAATTGGATGGAACTTTCCAGTTTCCAATAAGGTAATGATATATTAAATCCGGGTTGAATTTTGTGATTCATCTGGTAATAAATGTCCCTCTGGTTTATCGTGAAAAATAAGCCTGATAACATAAATTATATATTTTTAATTATGGGATAATTTTGTTCTTTTCATTTTTTTCTTCACATATGCATTAAATGCATTTTGGTCAGTGCTTATAAACAAAACCTTGCTCATCCCTTTAGTAAGGTTATATCTGTAGTTGGGTAGCACCCTCTACAGTAACTATCATTCATCTCTCAGACTCTATTAGTGAGGATGGAAGTTCGTTCCAATGTATTTAATAAGGTAAGTGACAGAACAAAGCTATAAACTGTTGACTCCCTCCAGATTCTATCCTGCTTCCAGCATAAAACCTGAGAAAAAGAAGCGTGTCATGTTGGTTTGGTCTTCTCCTTATGCTCATTACCATCACATCTATCCTCAGCTTATGATCCAGTCAGATCTCTGAGAAGCCCTTGATCTGCACTGACCACGTATATGTTCTGTGCCCAGTGCTTGTTCCATGATTTCCTACCTCTAGCTGAGGAGCCACTGGTAATTGATAGATTCTCTGAGACAGAGTCAGTTTTCTTTAAGGACATGGCTCCTGGTTGGCTCACCATAACCCAGGAGAAAGCACACTTGCAATCATATATGGAAAACACAAACTAAATTTGATGACTTTTTAAAGAAGAGAACAAAAAGTTGGGTAGATAGAGAAGGTGTTGGATTTAAGCAGAGTTAAGGAAGAAAGGGGATTGGCTATGACCAAAACATGCATGAAATTCTCGAAGAATAATATAAAGTTGCAAAAATACATAGACTTCCCATGGCCATGTATTTATAGTAGCACACAAGAGTAATGGAATCGGAAACAAGAGAGCTACTATTCTGTCTTAAGACCACAACTACAGTACTAAACACAATTCTTTTTTATCACATCCCTTTGAACAATTGTTGGTCACATGGCTCACACTCGGTTGTCTGCCATCCTGTAAAATACCTCTGTTGTAGACAGCTATGTATCCAGATACACATCAGAAGACATGTAAAATTTTGTTAGGGGATGATTAATATTTATCTTCTCTAGAAATACAAGACCCTCTACATTCCCCTTTAATATGTTCCTTATTGTGGTCTAGTCTCTCCCATGTTGCCCTTGCTTAATTCACATGGCCTCTGAGTTATTTTAACATACATATATCATAATCCCTCCTTCAACATGATTTCCTATATACATTCACCAGCAAACTCTAATATTTTTATCTGTAAAACAGATGACAAAGTAAATCTCTGCTCTGTTTCTATGGCTAAAACTTTGTAAAACTATAGACACAAATATATTCCTAAACACGTGCTTTGAGCTCATGGAGAGATGCCACTAAAATGTAGGGATTCTCCTCAACTCTAGAAATTTATTAAAACATTGCCATAATAAGGAACCCAGTTGGCTAAATAGATTGTTGGTTACTTAAAACACACACTACTATTACAAAGGACCCAAGTTCTACTCTAGCACCTATGTCTTGTGGCTCTTAACTGCCTATATCTCCAACTCTAGTGAGATCACATTATTCTTGCCTCCACAGGCATCCACACACATGTGTGTATGTCCAAATACATCACAAAACATGTATATAATTAAAACAATGTGTTTACAATGATTTTGAAACATGCTGATTTATCATTATTCTGTGCAAACGTTTTAATTGCTTCTCTTTGGGTTCTCTTTTTTATTATGTTTATTTGTTTTGTGTTTGTAGTGTAATAGAGCTGAGACATGTTCATGCCACAGCAAGCATTTCAAGATCAGAGGGCCAATTTCAGGAGCTGATTCTCTCCTTCCTCCATGTATACACTGGAAATTGAGCTCAGGCCATCAGTTTTGACAGCAAGCACATTGGCCACAGGAGTCATCTTTCTGGTCCCTCCTCTAGTTCTGAAAACTAAAGTCTTTTGACTTATTTTCATGACTTTGGATCTAGGTCTGGGTTATTAAGTGTATAAATAATTCTTCACACAACCATTTCTTCCATCTTCACTTTCAATAGTTGGGCTTTTTGAGGACTACATTGCTTGCAGAATGATAAGAAATCCACAGTACATCATACATGTTTTCAGAGTCCATCCTAACTTTTCAAGTCAGCACAAGTGAAAAATGCATGCAGCCTTACATATCCAAGATGGGCAATCAATAAATCCTATAGGCTTGGGTTTATTTACCCCCAGAAGTTTTACTTTGTTGAGGTGTTGTTTTGTTTGTGTTCTTTCTCCTTTGATCTGAGTTACCAATGGACAGATAATCATCTCCAGAGAAAGTGCTCCAGTTCCAGGCAGCATGTGAAACCTGCAACAGTAGTAACCCTTTACTCTTCTTATCTTCCTTATCTTCCTTTTTATATATTTAGTGACAGGAACATCTCTTCTAGAGAATTCTGTTTTATATGTCTTAATATGTACTATGATCCAAAGTACCACAGAATTACTTCCCACCACGATGACAATAGACTTAACCTCTGAACTGTGAGCCAGCCCCAGTTAGATGCTTCCTTATAAGAGATGCCATGCTCATGGTGTCTCTTCACAACAACAGAAACCCTAAAAAGACAAGTAGTGTTTTGAATAATCTTCAAACCAAGATTAGGCCAATGGTTTGGCAGTAATTTGAATATGTATTTACTAATGGCCTATTTAGTATATTATTAGTATTGTTCTTAAAATAATTTTTTAAAATTGCAATATTTTTACATCATTTCTCCTCTTCCCATTCCTTGATACAACCCTTCACATGTACCCATTTGCCTCTCAAAATTCATGTTCTCTTTTAATTAAATTATATATATTATATAAAATATAAATATATATATAACTATATATATATATGGAAATCCAGGGTTTCATGTATCCCATCTTGTTATCAGTTGAGTCCTTTGCAAATATCTTCTCCCAATCTATGAATGACTTGGTTTTTATGTCTCTTTAAGTGAAAACCAGATTGTCAATTTTTTATTTAATTGGTTATAGCTTTGATCTTGTTCCTGATAATCATATGTAACTTTTTGTAGGTCTTTCTTGCAAGTTTCTAGATAGTGCTGTCTTTCATATTTCTATGATATGTTTTGAGATAATTTAGCTATGTCTAGGTATATATTTTGGCTTTTAGAGGTCAAAATCTATAACAGTACTTTTAATTATTTTGCCTCCCTCAAATACATTAAGCTATAAGATATATACTTATGTAATAATCCATATATTCCCAAAATGCAGCCCTAGAATCTCCATCTCAAAATATATTTAGAACTAGCAAGTGTGTGATGATGGTTATCTGTTCACTCTACTTATAAAATAGACTGTTAGCCCGGCGGTGGTGGCGCACACCTTTAATCCCAGCACTCAGGAGGCAGAGGCAGGCGGATCTCTGTGAGTTCGAGACCAGCCTGGTCTACAAGACCTAGTTTCAGGACAGGCTTCAAAACCACAGA
>NC_022021.1:44843856-44872602 GCF_000317375.1 Microtus ochrogaster
TAAATATATATATAACTATATATATATATGTATTCCCAAATACCTAAATACATCATTAAAACCTACTCAATCCATATAAAGCTAGATCTAAGTATATGATCACAAGACTGCCCTCTTAGTATTGGGTAACCAACTGGGGTGCTATTCCTTGGGCAACCATCTCTCTCATTCTTAGCATTCTGATGTTGCCCATAGTTCTTTGTCCAATGTAGAGATGCTGTAAACTTTTCTCCTTCAATTTTATTATTACCAGTAGTGCTAGCATTGTTCAGGTCTTGTTTAAATAGCCAAGTTGATGGGACTTCGTGGGTATAGCTTCTCTGACATTTCTTGAAGGCAGAGTCTCACAGCAATTTTTCTGTTCCTCTGGCTAAACCCTTCTGCCCCCTTTTAAATAATTCTGATTATTTTTTAGCTATTTTCCTTTCAAAACCAAAAGCACACATTTTTCTATGCTTGGGTGAAGCTAGGTTATTATTTGAGATCTTGTTTTTTAAAAAAAAGACTATAAATGAAATTGGCCTTGTGATATTTTTTCTTTGACCTGGAACTGTCTCCCAAAATTTTGTGTGATCTTTGAATCTAACAGCTTGCACAATGAGCATCAAGGTTTTCCTAGAAATAGGTCAACAAATGAGAACACCCATCAAAACTGGTGAATATTTACATTGTATAGTCAGATGTAAAAATTGTTGCAGAGATTTCGATCACTGTGATGAACTGGGAGCATATGGGAAACATTAGCCAGACGTTAGACAATGAAATACAGACTGATTTCCAACTGTAGTGGTGTAAAATTGAAAATATTGTCTGTTATAACCTTAAATATCTGAATCTGAGAGGTACTTAATCACTTTCCTATGGACTCTAAAAACAATGTCACAGTATGATGAAACTGTCCAATATTGATGATTCTTAGAAAGAACATTAAACAATGGACTCACTGTCCAAGAGACAGACATAAACTGACAAACTGTAGATTAATAAAATACTTTGAAATACTTGATAATTTACACTAAAATTCCAACTGTGTCTTTGTTAAGTAAAAGCTTGAACAGATTCTTTTCCCCAAAATAAAAGCTCAGAGTAGGTTATAATAAAATTAAAACTGGCCTCTGGAGATATATAAAAATATTAAAAGAGGAGTTTGATGCATGCTTGTAAAAACAGGTAGTATCGCAAAACCAAGCAATAACATGCAAAGAAGGTAAATTTTGATGAACCATTCTTTGGCCAGCAATGGAAGTTGGCTTATTGGGAAAGAGATGAAGGTGGCTCTGGGGATTGTTAGAAGTAAAGGAGCAGAGGAGAAATATGCTCCACATAGCCTCATGGCTTGCTATCCAACCTTAACTTTTAAGAAATCAGGCTTCATAAGACTGAGACACAGAAGCAAATAAAATATATTTTGTACACAATCAAGTACATCTTGAACTCTGCCATGCTTGCTCTTTATTAAACCCAATCTTAACTCGGGAAGTTACGCTTTAAATGTCACTATACAATATAAAAGTTTGAAGTGATAGTTTTTCCTCAATAGTTTCAAGTAACTTAAATTTTATATAAAAGCACTGTGTATTTCTATTATTAATTTAATGTTGATTAAACTTAAGAGAAAAACATGACTATTACAAAATCATTTTTGGATGGTATCATCAAGAAAGAAAGGCCTAAATTTTCTTAATAACCACTCTGATGTGTATTGCTCAGCTAGCTAAACCTGGTGTGTGTGTGTGTTTTGGTGTTGATTTGTTTTCATCTTCAATGCATCCTTTTTTTAAGACAGAAGAAACTTGAACTTGGCAGGTAATGAAGTGAAAGAGGATATGGAAGGAGTTGGTGGAGGATAAAATGTATGATACAAATATAGTGTACAAAATTCTAAAAGAGACTTAGATAAAAGTTAAAAAATCATAACCATTTATAATTTCAGGCTTCCAAAAGTCAATAAATAAGTGTACCAAGTGTCCCGAACCACTGTATTTAGAAGTTCAATACTCCTATTCTTTGCTCTACCCCGTTTATCTCCAAATAATACTTTAATCTTTACTAACAAATTGATCTCACCTCCTATAGTTTTTATCCTTCCATTGTGGGAGCATTCAGTCCTTTCCTGATGTTCTATGTTCCTGGTGACTGCCAGAGAATATGTATTTCTTTCTTAACTAGATTTCTATTGCTGTGACACAACACCCTAACCAAAGCCAACACGGAAAAAAAGGGTTTATTTCACTGTGTGTCATACAGTCCTGAACCTGGAAACAACCTAGATGTCCTTCAATGGAAGAATGGATGAAGAAAGTGTGGAATATATACACATTAGAGTACTACTCAGCAGTAAAAAACAATGACTTCTCAAATTTTGCATGCAAATGGATGGAAATAGAAAATACTATCCTGAGTGAGGTAACACAGACCCAAAAAGATGAACATGGGATGTACTCACTCATAATTGATTTCTAGCTACAAATAAAGGTCAGTGAGTCTATATTTTGATATCCTAAAGAAGCTAAATAAGAAGGTGAACCCAAAGAAAAACATATAGCTATCCTCCTGGGTAGGGGAAGTAGACAAGATTGCCAGGCAAAAAATCGGGATCTTAAGGGTGGGGTGGGAGGGGGGGTAAGGGGAGAAGGGGAGAAAAAAGTGAGAAGGGTAGGATGGGGAGAACTTGGGGCAACGGGATGATTGGGATACAGGAAGGTTGGATAGGGGAGCAGGGAAGCACATATCTTAATTAAGGGAGCCATCTTAGGGTTGGGAAGAGACTTGGACCTAGAGGGGCCTCCAGGTGCCCAAGGCGATGTCCCCAGTTAGTTCCTGGGGCAGCTGAGGATAGGGAACCTGAAATGATCCTATCCTATAGCCATACTGATGAATATTTTGCATATCACCATAGAACCTTCATCTGGCGATGGATGGAGATAGAGACAGAGACCCACACTGGAACGCTGGACTGAGCTCCCAAAGTCCCAATGAGGAACAGAAGGAGGGAGAAGATGAACAAGGAAGTCAGGACCAAGAGGGGTGCACCCACCCACGGAGACAGTGGGGCTGATCTATTGGGAGCTCACCAATGCCAGCTGGATTGTGACTGGAAAAGCAGGGGATAAACCCGGACTCTCTGAATATGGCGGACAATGAGGGTTGCTGAGAAGCCAAGGACAATGGCACTGGGTTTTGATCCTACTTCTTGTTCTGGCTTTGTGGGGTCCTAGCCAGTTTGGATGTTCACCTTCCTAGACCAGGATGGAGGGGGGAAGGACTTTGGACTTTCCACAGGGCAGGGAACCCTGACTGCTCTTCAGACTTGAGAGGGAGGGGGAGAGGAGTGGGGGGAGGGCGGGAGGAGTGGGAGGCTGGGAGGAGGCGGAAATTTTTTTTTCTCAATAAAAAAAAAAAAGGATGTCAGGGCCAGAACTAGAACAAGAACCTAGAGGTAGTAAATGGAGCAGAGACAATGGAGTGCTGTTCATTGAATTGTTCCTCCTGGCTTGTTAAGTTTGCCTTCTTTTAGAGCTCAAAACCATCTGCCCAGAGTTGGCATCCCTACTGTGGGATGCACCCGCTAACATTCATTAGGGATCAGGAA
Source organism: Microtus ochrogaster (assembly GCF_000317375.1). Taxonomy (NCBI): domain Eukaryota; kingdom Metazoa; phylum Chordata; class Mammalia; order Rodentia; family Cricetidae; genus Microtus; species Microtus ochrogaster. The sequence continues at coordinate 44,847,449 of NC_022021.1, forward strand.
AATGTCTTACAGGTGGTATGATAGTCATTTTCTCTGCTGAGAGCCCTCTCCCAAATAACTCTATCTTCTGTCAAGTTGGAAAGGAAATTAAAACAGGGACAACAGATAATGCCCTAATTTGGGGCTATGGGTAAAGGATGAATATTTCAATTCCATCTATTTCCACATAAGCAGAATTCAACACAGAGTGGTGTTTTTTAAAACGAGTCTTGTCTCTGTGGTTCATGAGTTCTATCCAGCGCTTATCTTACTCCTTTCTTCATACACTAGCTGTTAGATGTGAGCTTCTAAATACAAGAAGATTGTACCATAGCATGAATCAAAGAGTGTAGGTCAATGCAGGCCTTTACACAGCCCATGTTTATTATTCAACAGATTGTATAACATAGCATGGTAGGCAAACACTGAGATGTTCTCTCTGACAATGTCCATTGTAAACTTTGTCTTCTTTGATAATAGTTAGAAGTGATGAGAAACCAAGTGAAGGATGATTTCAAATTGTGGAACAGATTTTATATTGATGAAAAGAGATAGTCTGTGTGAGTCTATTCAAATCACAACCATTTAAAACCAGAGAATTTTATTTGTGTACTGATTGAAGAATGTAGAAAGACTAAAGTTTGGAGAGAAATTCAAACTGAGAAAATTCTTTATGACTGTCTTTGACACTAGAGAAGCCACATGGGAAAGGACAGGGAGAGCAGCTCAACCTTATAGCCACAAGGGATGAATTCTGTCGACAGTAAGAAAGAGCTTTGAAGCATGTCTGCAAATAGAGCCTCTAGAAAAGCTCAACTATGAAAAGAGATTTTAGCCTGTGCTGCCCATACCAGAGACTCCATGAACTGTTTCTGACTTCAGATTTACAAATCAGTGGGATAATATTGAATTGATGCTTTTGGCTGTTTATTTTGTAACACACTCATATTTAGCAGAAAAATTGTGATACTCAAGCAATATTAACCTCCTGAGGCAATTTTTCCCAGGATCTTCATTGTTAAGACTCTCCTATTTATCTGTGTATTAACTAGTCTTATTTCAGGGGATTTACTAAAAAATGTACTTAACACTATGTGTTAGTAGCATGCCTATATACACAGAGATGTATACCTACATGGATGTACATATATAATAATCTGATCAATATTTTTATAAATAATGACAAAACTTTTTGAAACTATGCTAAGTATTATTTATTATATTCTCAACCTTAGAGGTGGTTAAGGATCTAAATTAGTATTTCTTTTGGCCAGAAATATCAGCAAGAATATATCTTATAAATGACAAAATTTATTATTTCATACTTCAGACAGCTAGAAATCAGATATCAAGTTGTCAACATCTTTAGTGTCTGGGGAGATCCTACTGTTTGACTTAAAGTTGGTGCTTTTTGATGAATCTGTCATTGATAAAGAAGGGAGAAGTGTTTCCAGAGGAATTTTTTTATGGGACATCAATTCCACTATAAGATCACCATCTCCTAAATGTCCCTTCATCCTAGATCTATACTTGAGGGACACAAACATGAAGAGATATATAAGTTATCAAAGTGCTATGAATAAGAGACAGTGTTCTGCCCTAAATGGAAACTCAGTCATGAATCTCCACATATAACAGCAAGGCTCAAGAACATTGAAGAAGAAGAGATGGAAAAAATATAAGAGCCAAAAGATGGGCATGGGTGTTGTGAAATGCTGTCCTCTAGACCTGATTCAGTCATGGCACTCCTAAAAATCACAGATTCTTTGTTTATATGGGCAAAACCAAGTAAGTCTTCGCTGCAGACATGGAATAGATGATCTTCAATCCCCAACAAACGCTGAGGAGTTACTGCCAGTGGCTGGGAGATAGACAAGCATTCCTTTGTGAAGACGTGATTTCTGGTAGGTTTTCCATCCTCTAGTGGATGGCCTCATACCTATGAATATATGGGTAATACTAACTAGACCTACTGACTTGAGGGAGAGAGAGAGTTGAATTGGGGACACATAGGATGGTAGGAGGGTGGGCAGAAATGGGGAAGAGATAGAATCATAATTCATTGAACCCGTGTTTGAAATTCTTAAAAATGAAGAAAAATTAAAAAGAACAAAGTCACTTCCCACTGTTAATTTTAAAGTTTAAAACATGACTGTTTTCAATAAAACTGTTATTTATATGGAGCTGAGAGGCTTAACATGTAAAAGTTTAAATAAAAAATACATAACTTTTTTTAAAAAAATTCCTCAAAATCAATTGTTTCTGTAGTAAATACAGATAGATACATTTAAACAAAGTCTTTGAGCTTTTAGTATAGTTTAAGAGTAAAAACCAACTCTAAGACCAACATATTTAATAACTTAGTTCATATGCCTGGGGTTAGTGTGAAGTTTAGTGGTAATTCTGTGCTTAAGACCCTAGGTTCATTCCGTAGTAAAACACAGACACATAGACACACACACACACACACACACACACACACACACACACAATTTCTAATGTAAATGTTCTCTTTTGGGAGACTTTTAAAATTATTTCAGGCATGGTTGAAACACACTTACTACTTAACTAGTTATTTATTTTGTGACTGTGAATTCCTACAAGCTCTATTTTAAAGAATATCAGCACTAGGTAGAATTTAATCTGTAAAACTTAATCCTGCAGTTCCAGTCTGGAGAGCAAGTGTAAGAATATTAAAGGTTCCTATGAGACAGGGAAGATGTTTTATATCCACTTTAATGAAGGCAGACTAAGAACTTTTATCTTTGTAAGAAAACATATTGGTCATTCAGCATATGAAATATGATGCTTTGTGTATATTGTACTCCAACAGTGAGATGGGGAGATACTCTGCCCCAAGAACCGACCTATTGACCAAGATAAAAACTAACAACTATTCAGAATATTAGTTTACTTAAAAATGCATGAGATTATTTGTGCAAAAAAAAACCATTAATACATATGTTATTTTCCGTATACCATGTAAGTATGGTAATAAAACTTGGATTATTCTACATGAAGGAAATAAGAGAGAAAAGTACTTGTAGTGTGCTTTAGTAAGTATGTTGCTTTGTTGTTATTGTTAACCTGACACAGACTAGATTCAACGGGGAAAGAGAGCTCAGCTGAAGAACTGCCTTCAACAGACTGAGCTCTGGGAATGTCTATGGTGGATTGTCTTCACTGATGATCTGGAATGAGTCTTTTTCTGTCCTGCCAGTCAGCTTTCAAATAGTGACACGAAGATTCTTATTAATTAAGAACGCTGAGCCTTAGCTTGGGTTTGTTCCACTATCAGTTATAACTTAAATTAATCTGATTCCATTAATCTATGTTTACCATGTGATTTTTTTATTTTTCTTTCATTTTGAACATCTGACTCACCCCACATCTCATTAGTGTCTCTGCCTTTCTTCTTCCCAGAGTCCTCTCTATCCCTGCAAATCCTTCCTACCTTTTTACTGCCTAGTTATTGGCCATTCAGCTCTTTATTAAACCAATCAGAAGATACCTTGGCATAGACACATCTTCACAATGTAAATAAATATTCCACAACAATGATTTATTTGAGGTGTCAAGCCCACTGTGGGTGGCACTACCCTAGGCAGGAGGAACTTGCCATAAAAAAATCTACATGAACATGAGCCTCGGAATAAGCCAGCAAGCAGCATTTTATAGTTTCTGACAAAAGTTTCAGCCTTGAGTTCCTGCCCTGTCTTCCGGTAATGATGAATTGTAATCACAAGTGTAAAATTAAAATAAGTCTTTTTCTACCCAAGTTGCTTTTGGTCATATCACAGCAGCATAAAAAGTAAAGATAACAATAAGAAAAGCTGAGGCTGACATCTCTACTGTTGTCAGTTGCTTACTTTATTATCTCACCGACATAAATACCACATTTCTTTGTTCTCTGCATAACATCATGTAAAAGGAACCCATGTTTGTCTTTTATATCAGTTAAAATTTAAGAGATATTTTGGACAGGAAAGTTTGGATAATGTTCAAAAATAGCACTTTTACAAAGTTTTCTGGCAAATAATGAGATTGCAAATGTATATTTCAGTTTAAGACTGGCAATTGCTGCCTAGCAATTTTTTTAAACCAGTAAAGCACAACTAAACTGTACAGATTGACAAATTCAAAAGTTCATCACTTTTCTTTATCTAATAGTCTATTGTTGGTATAAGAAAAAAAGTGGTTGACATAATTTTGAACAGTGATAACGTTTTGAGAAAATGGGATGTTCAATTATCTTTACATCTAAAATTCTACTCAGGGTAGAAAATATCATACCAACAGCATGCTCCATGTAGTGTGGATGTTAATTCAGTGCTCAAATCACAATGTAACTCAGCCACACATACATAAATCACTAGGAGAATACAATTTTCCCCAAATAATTTATACCAAGCTTTTCTTACCAAATCATATTTACATAAAAGCTGAGTTTTTGAAAATGTTTCTGATGTTCTGAACCTTCAATACAGATTTATAAATTTGCTGTGAATTACCTTTACAGATACTTTGACAAAATGTTTGAGATAATTACATTATATAAAGTAAAATTTCACTTTGACCCTTGGATTTGGAGATTTCAGTTCATCATGAGTTGGCCCCATTGCCTTAGACCTGAGACCAACTGAGACTACAGACAGAAGCTCGTGGCACAGGAGCTTACCTAATGCCAGCCAGGCAACATTGAGAGAGAGACACGAAGAGGATATGATTACAACCCCAATAAACTGTCTCCGAGGTAAGGCCCTAACAACCTCACTTCCCTCCACTAGACCCAGTCGCTGAAGCTTCTGCCATGTCCCACAAGCACCACTAAAAAGAGAAGAAGACACTGTCATGTGTCTGTTGGAGGACATCTGAAACCTAAACTGTAACATACAATCCGAAAGACAGCTATTATTAACCCCAGTTCATCAGGACCATCAAATTGTACTCCCCAACAATAGTCCCAGCTCTAGGTTTTCAGTTGTGTTGTGTTGTTTGTTTGTTGTTCTGCCCTGTCGTTAAAGATGTTAAATTTAAGAGGCCCAAATTTCTTTGCATAAAAACCCTTTGACAAAGCCGGGCAGTGGTGCCTCATACCTTTAATCCTAAAATTTGGGAGGCAGAGGCAGGCAGATTTCTCTCTGTGAATTCAAGGCCAGCCTGGTCTACATAGTTAGTTCCAAGACAGACTCCAAAGCTACAGAGAAACCCTGTGTTGAGAAACAAAAACAAACAAACAAAAAGCCTTTGACAAATATCATAGTCCTATTCTGTTTTAACCAAGAACCATTAACTGTGACTAACTTCAGTCCACCAAAGCATTATGTGAGTCAGGATATCTCAATGGTTTCACATATACTATTATTAAGCAGAAACAGACAAACATTAGTATCGATGTGCTTTGTCTAGGAAAGCAGTTCATCTCCACACCTTGTCAGTAGACACTCAAATATATCATCTTAAGACCTAACCTTCTGTTTTAGGATTAAAATTACCATGATGAAATGCCATAACCAAAGCAACTTGGAGAGGAATTGGTTTATTTAGCTTAGACTTCCACATCACAGTTCATCATGAAAGGAAGTCAGGACAGAAACTCAAGCAGAACGGGAACATAGCAGCAGGAGCTGACGCAGAAACCATGGAGGAGTGCTGCTTTCTGGATTATTCCTCATGGCTTGATCAGCCTGCTTTCTTATAAAACCCAGGACCACCTGCCCAGGGATGGCACCACCACAATAGACTGGGCCTTCCCACGTCAATCACTAATTAACAAAACGCCTTACAGGCTTGCCTATAGCCCAATCTTATGGAGATGTTATCTTAATTGGGCTCCCTCCTCTCAGATGTCTTTAGTTTATATCAAGTTGACATAAAACTATCCAGCACACTGTCCATGTAATAACATAATATGCATTCAATCTAACCTTTAAGTACCCATTGTCTTCAATAATACTAACATTTTAAAATTCTAAACTCACTTAATTTTAAGCTCCTACAAAATAAAATATAATACACATGTATAAAATGTTCAAAGAGAAATTAAATTTTTAAAACCTAGTAAGAGTTACGTTCATCCCACTTACCATTCCAGAGTGAGCATCAGCATTCTGCTTCCTCCTCCAAAGGAAGGAACTGAGCACAAAAAAAAAAAAAAAAAAAAAAAAAAAAAGATGGTTACAACAAAGCAAGACCAAGGTTCAGCAGGGCAAATGCCAAATCTTCCAGCTCCAAGTCTAGCATCTGGGGCTCAGACTGCAACATTCCAGGTTCTTAATGGTTCTTGCCCTACGTTTCTGTCTTTAGCCTCTGCAGTATGTAAAGATTTGCTCCTAAACCAGAAGGAGGTGGCACATATCTTTAATCCCAGCACTCAGGAGGCACGGGCAGGCAGGCGTACATCTGTGAATTTGAGACCAGCCTGGTCTGCAAGAGCTAGTTCCAGAACAGGCTCCAAAGGTACAGAGAAATCCTGTCTTAAAAAAAATCAAAATAAATAAATATTTACTCCTAAGCTAGCTTTGTTCTGTGTCTACAGCGATCAGTGGTAGGCCTCGTACAGTCCTGGGATCTCAGTCCAAGATCTATGGTGAAATTGAGGTTTTACCTACATAACTTTACAGAGTGGCCTCTCAGAACTTTCTTCAGGGATTCAGACTGTGCAGCACTGATGTCTTTTTAAGGAAGCTAATGTTCTTAACAATTGCAGCTGCTTTGCTTTCTGTACCCACCTTGTGTTAAATGTTAGCATACTCACATGTGCTTCCACTGTCAAAATCATCGTCGTCGTCGTCATCATCATCCAATGTATTTATAGCCATTGTCACTCAAGTCCACATGGCACAGGCACAACGAAACAGGATTCTTGGTTAAATTATCTCAGGATTAGCCCCTATTCCAATGCCTTGTAGAGGCCTTGCTTCTTCTGAAGCCTCTAGAGTGAGGCCTCTGCTCTCAACATTCTCTCAGATTTCTACAATCTTCTGACCAAGAATGCCCTAGTAGCCACAATTTCCAGCATGCTATGTTGTTTCTAGCCCCAAGGAAACTTTTCACCAACATCCCAGCCGCAGAACAATTCCAAAGGCCTAATCTTTCCTCCTTTTTTGTCCTTTTCTGGATAAAATACCCTGACAAAGCAACATACAGGGGAAAGGTTTATGTTGTTGGTTTGTTGTTGCTGTTGTTGTTTTCGTTCATAGTTCTGTGTTATAGTCATAACAAGGAAGTCGTAGCATCAGGAGTTTGGGGAAGATGATCACATCTTGTCTGCAGTCAAGAACAGAGAGCAATGAGGAGTGCACCCTTGTTGTTCCATTTCATTCTACATCCATAAAATCCCATATATCAGGAAAGAAATGGCGCCACAATGGAAGGGTCATCCTAACTCCGTGAGTGTAATACAAATATTTCACTGTGGGAATGCCAAAAGGCCCCTCTTCTGGGTGATTTTAGATCCTGTCATGTTGACCACTCTAATAGTAACAACTGATAAGTAATTAAAGATAAATAGATGTGAATGGCAGCATCATACTCTTCCTGCCACCGAGCCATCAGAAAGGCAGACTCCAGTTCATACTATTGATCCCGATAGTACACACTGTGAATTTAAACCTAAAACCAGTTTCTAACAAATCTGCATTTAAAGACATGAACTAAAATAACCAGTATTACTTCAAAGCAATAAAATATGAATAAATATTTAATGTGGATGAAGATTACAGAGGCATTTACATAAGTTCAACAAAGGATTCTGGATAGGAATTTGAATAAATAACTTGGATAGAACGTGAATAAAGCCCATAGATTGATTAATAGCATTATGCAAAGGCTAACTTTAAAGCTTTATTAATTATTTCATATACTTTTAAGATTTTTAATGAGGGAAAGGTTAGCTAAACTCTACATTATCTCTCTACTATTTCTAAAAGTATGATTTTATTCCAAATAAGAACGTTTTTTAATGGTCTTGTGTCCTGTTTAGGGTTACTGCTGCTGTGATGAAGCCCCAGGACAAAGCATCTTGGGGAGGAAAGGATTAATTCAGCTTACACTTCCACATCACAGTTCATCATTAAAGGAAGTCAGGAAAATAACTCAGGCAGGGAAGGAACCTGGAGGCTAAAGCTGATGCAGAGGCCATGGACCAGCACTGCTTACTGGCTTTTTCTTCATGGTTTCTTCAGCCTGCTTTCTTACAGAACTCAGAACCACCAGTCCAGGGATTGAACCACCCACAACAGGCTGGGCTTCCTCCTGTCCGATGACTCTAACCTGGGTCAACTTGACACAAAACTACCCAATACATCTTGCAAAAATAAATAAAGTAATCAGTCCTCTAGAAAAAGCCTATAATCTCTTACCCTGGAACTTGAAGAAAGAGGACTTTGAGACCCAAGTTCAAGGCACACCTAGGCTACACAATGAATCCAAACCATGCCTGTCAGAACTGTAGACAGGTGTGCTCTCTTGCAACATCTTTCTAGGATAATGTCTGATATATATTTATCCTCAAGAGTATCCTAACATACCTCTTTCCTGACAACAGGAGCCGCATAAGTACAGGGATTGTTATGACTGGCCAGTCTTCTAGGAGAAACTGGCACTTACTCAGCGTTCATACATGTGAACTGAAGGAGGGAGGGAGTGAATTATCAATTGTATTTGAACACTGCATAGCAAAAGTACACAGGAGTTTTTGATAATAACTTATGGTGCTCTTCATAACGTAGTATAAAGTTTGATTGGCTTTTCTTAATGAGGAAGATCTCTGTGTCTGCCTCTCTAGGTCTTCAGGTTAAACAGCGAGCTTTCTACTACGTACTCAGAAAGACTCACTGAGCAGTGAGAGTTCAATGGTCGCTTGCTTCCTGTGTAGTCACCATTCAGCTCCCCTTACCTTCCCCTAAAGTCTGGATCTGACCTTCTCTCAACTCATCTCCCTAGCCTTGACTGTCCCTCATAGACAGTAAACAGGCCTTGGGTCATTTTCTAACACACGACAATACAGCAATATAAATAAATAATTTAAATCAGAAATATCTGGATTAGAATCCTAATTCAAGTAATCCTAAATTAGTGTACAGTGAGATATGTATTAATGAAATTTGTAACACACTAATAAGAAACCTGGAAAAAAAACTGCAACTTCATATACAGAACTAATAGTGAGAATGGAGATTTTGGGGGGACTTTTAAGCAATTTCAGCTGCTACAGATGCACTGATTATACATTCTAAAAATCATACTGTAAAGTTCTGGAAGATGCCGAGTTTAGGGGATATACCTATATGATACACCACCATACACCACGCTATTTAGGTGCAAAGCTCACATGCTGACAGTTCTGGAAGCTGGAAAGCACAAGTTCAAGGCACCTACTGCAATGACCTCTGAAAAACCATGTTTCGTATTTGTAGTCCAGAGGCTCCATCGCTCAGTTCCAAAGCTGCATTCAAATATTTTTTTGGTATTTATTACAGTTGTGCTTTGCTTCTCAGTATCAATTTTTCTCTCTTAATTTACCAAGTTATAAAAATATTATGAGTGCCTTATAAATAACAGTCATTGATTTCTCATCGTGGTGAGACTCGGAAGATTGAGACTGCCCTCAGACACAGTCTGGTGAGGCCTCACTTCAGATTGCAGAAAAGGGGTGTTCTGGGATTCCAGTTAAGGGAACCCTAATCCCACTCAGTAGCGTTTCCTTTTCATGTCCCAATCCCATCCCTAAGGCCCTGCCTCTAAACATTGGTGCTCAGATTTCAGCTATGACAAGTGAGGGGAAAAAAACAGTCTTTATCACAGTTTTTCACTTCAGTAGGTTTAACTGTACACTTACTTCACTGCAGCAAACCAGTCCACGGAATGGGGAAATGATTTTTAAAATCTAGCCAAGAAAACAAATGAATAACAAAATTCACTAACATCAGCATGATTACAGGAGGAAATAATAGAAATATCAACGCATGCTTAAAAGGCAATGTTTGAACACATTGTGACATGATGAGGGTTTCAAATGTTGCAGACAGAGTCAACTGTTTCTCATCTTCCACTATCATCCAACAATCTACTTGAAATGATTTTTTTTTGTCCAGAAAAACCAAAGGCTTTATTATGAACAAAAAGTTAATATAATAAGTTCTTGATGTCATGCTTTCAGACAGAGGCAGTAGAAAATTAATGTACAATCATGGTCAAAAGCAGGGGGAATTAAGAAGTAAAGAAATAGATGGATAAGGTATTAGTCAATTTAAATTGATGATGTTAGATAATCTTAACCTAAACATATGTTCCCCCTTCTCAGGCTGTTCTTAATTCTAGCTTGACATTGTTTCTTCTACTAAGTAGATCAAAGTTGTTGTATAAAAGATAAGCATACTGAAAGTAAAAGTGAATTGTGATGGGGATTTTTAAGGGCTGAAAGAGTAAATTGATTTGATTTTATTACAAGTGTCATAAAACATTATTAAATTCGTTCTTTGTTCCAAACAGAATATTCCACGGTTTTCACAACTAAAACAGTAAGCAGTTTTAGATAGTCCTGGAAATAAGTGATCTTAAATTTAGTGCCGTGTGTGTGTGTGTGTGTGTGTGTGTGTGTGTGTGGCGTTATAAAAATGTTTGTAGCTTTTTATCAAAATGGTATTAATACCTATGAATTACATAAACATTAATTATGCATTCATTACCTTTGATGCTTAGAGTAACTTATTTGAGAAAATACCAAAAGATACTAATGTTAGTCAGGCATAATGTGCAGGTGGGATTGCAAGCATAAATTTCCTTCATATTCTGTAAAATATGCTTTTCTTTCTCAAGTAAATAAAAAATCATAAGTGATTAATATATTCTCAATTCATAATCCTATAATAACAGGGTATCTGTTCCAATTTTTAAATATATGTGACTTTAAGCTAGTGAAGAGGGGTCACATCAGCTAGCAGTGTGGCTGCTGCCAACTATGAAAGTTGTCGTAACACTACCTTTTATTATACTTGATTCACATACAGAAAAATCTTATGAGTCCATAAAATAGAATACTTGGGAAAATATAAAAAATTACTATTTTACTTAGTTTTTAGTATAATATTCTATGAGTCATTTAAGAATCCCATGGGATATATTTTTATCATATTTACTCCCTAACTCCTCCCAGATTGTTCATGAGCTCCACCTACCCCCAACTCTGTTTTCTGTTTTGATGTCTTTAATAACCCACAAAGTGCCGGGCAGTGGTGGTGCACGCCTTTAATCCCAGCACTCAGGAGGCAGAGGCAGGCAGGTCTCTGTGAGTTCGAGACCAGCTTGGTCTACAAGAGTTAGTTCCAGGACGGGCTTCAAAGCTACAGAGAAACCCTGCCTCAGGGGAAAAACAATCAATCAACTACAGTTTGTGTTGCCCATACACTCACAGATGTGGCATCATCAACTGGAATGTGGTCAAGCTACCAGAGGCCATAACCTTAACAGGCATAACTCTCCCTCTCACAGAAACTATAGACCATCAATAACTCCTCAGTTAGGCCTGGGACCTTGGAGTGCATGCTACACAATAGTTTGAATTGATTTCCTGCAGGCAGCCACAGTGTCTGCGAGTTCATAAGTGCAGTGGTGTAGTCAATTAAGAACTTTTAATACCAAGGACATTGGACTTTATTTTATAAATTTATAGAAATAAGAATATTGAAAACATTACTCACTATAAACTACAAAATTTAAAGTAGAAGCTCAGAAAAATGTTTAGACCCATGCATTTATCAGTTACCAAAATGGGATTAACATATGTTAATCCATGCTCTTAATTTCAAATCTTAGAAAGACTACAAACACAATATAAGAATAGTAAAAGAGCAAATTTTAGGAAAAAATAGAATAGAAAATAACAGGATTAAATATTTGCCAAGAACAACATAAAAAGGTTTAAGATTTAATTTAAGGTGCAAAACGTGTCACCTACACAGCTGGGCTTCTAATATACTGAATGGTGACTCCAGTCTGCAATGGCGCTTAAGTGTGCTAAGAGGGGTCTTAAATGGTCTTACAACATTGCACACAATGGTAACCGTGAACTACAGATATTAATTAGCCTGATATTGGTAACATCTCATGGTGTTTGCATGCATCAGAGTGTCCTATTGCATATCATAATTATAGGCAATTGGTAAGTTTTGCCAGCATAAAGGTGTGAAAATGTTGATAAAATGTTATTTTCTGTTTATTTTAAACCTAATGAACAAAACATCAAAGTGAGCAATTTTTTTAGAAAGGAGCCTAAATTTACAGAAATATTGCATCTGGTGTAATAAAGAAATATGAATTTGAGAAGTATAAGTTAAAAATCAAAACCTAATTCTAGTAGTCTGTTCTGATATATAAATAAACAAATTAAAGTTTAATCAAGATAGAAGAGATAGTAAAATAATTGGATCAGATTAATGCAACATGTTCACAAGAAGAAAAGAAGCAACTTGTCAAGGTATTGTGAAATTGTTGAAAGCTATTGTTTAATGTTATTGAAAGTTTGTAATTATTGAATGTATGGACATCTTCATGGGAGATTATTAAAGAAAAAAGAGAACTTTGAAAACAGTTCACACACATTTCTGATGTTTTCTGTCTGAAGAAACAGAAGCTTTCTTGTATAATCAAATCCAGACTAATGACCATTCCTGAAGGAGAAGCCCTTCAAGCATCTCTTCTGAAAGTCAGAAACAGGACAATTATAATGACCACTTTGGCAAAAAGTATCAAAATAAACAGTAGATTATCCTGTGCAATTAAAAGATATGAAATCAGGGGGAAAAAAAGAGCAAAAATAACCTTTGCTAAGAAAATGTTCATTGGGGAGTAATAGAGAGAAAGTGAATTAATCACAATCGCCATCAATATTGCTCTTATAATTTTAATATGCAAATAAGCAACCTTTAATGAAAACTATAGCAATTAGGAAACCTATTGATGTAATGAATGCCTCATTCCAATGCAACATAACATATCAAGCTCCTAAGCAAAAATAGCACATAAATCTTACATGGATTCAAGTTCTGAAGTTCAAATATAGCTATGAATACAGTATCAAATTCTCTATTTTATTATATGCTATTAGAATTAAGAAATTTATACTGCAAAACTCCATTGCAAATTCAAGGCTGGGTTTCAAGTGGCTGTTGGTGACAATATCTAGAGAATTTTAGAAGTGCACCTTATGGCTCTTTACATGTAGAGGATATGGTAAAACTGAAAGTACCAGTTTTTAGAGGCAACATGTTAGGTAACACATTGTCTAATGAGCCCTTCTAATACACACTTTTCAGCATAAGGGAAGCTCCTCATTGTGTGAGTTATTTAGTTAATGACTGACACATCTAGAATTTCTATAAAATGCTTTGTTCTGACAAGCCACACCATGGGAATCTTCTTCCACTAGAAAGACAGATTTCAATGCTTATACTTAAAGCACAGGACTCAAGTCAACCACCTTATTTTATTTACTGAGTTTAATTAGTACACCAAGTAATGGGTTGGGTTTGCGTTCGACATTTTTATACATGCATGCTTTTTCTCCCCCATCTCACTGCCTCTGCACACCCTCACTGCTTAAAATCGTGTTTACCTCTTTACATAGGCTCCTTAATCAATTATGTATCTATAGCCAAGTACACTCATAAAAATAAACACATAATAATTAGTGAGGGCCATCTAAAGAAGAGAAAGAACAGTCCATATTTGTCTTTTTAAAAATTCTGTGTTCTCTCAATATAGTCCACTCCTATCCATTTTCTTCTTTTTTTTTTTTTTTTTTTTTTGGTTTTTCGAGACACGGTTTCTCTGTGGTTTTGGAGCCTGTCCTGGAACTAGCTCTTGTAGACCAGGCTGGTCTCGAACTCACAGAGATCCGCCTGCCTCTGCCTCCCAAGTGCTGGGATTAAAGGCGTGCGCCACCACCGCCCGGCTCCTATCCATTTTCTTATAAAATTCATTTTTCTTTATGTGTTGGAGGAGACTCTTGTTGGTTCCCGGCTGCCCGGCTACTTAGACCCGAAATAATCACACAAAAAATAAATCACTGCTTGGCCCATTAGCTCTAGCTTCTTATGGGCTAACTGTTTTATTAATTTAACCCATTTTTATTAATCTGTATATCGCCACGTGGCAGCGGTTGCCGGTTAAAGTTCACAGCATTGTCTCCAGCGGTTCCATGGCTTCTCTTTAACTCCACCCTTCTTCCTCCCAGCATTCAGCCTAGCGTTCCCTGCCTACCTAAGTTCTGCCTTGCTATAGGTCCAAAGCAGTTTCTTTACTCATTAATGGTACTCACAGCACACAGAGGGGACTCCCACATCATTTATGGATGAATAAAATTCCTTCATGTACATGGACCACATTTTCAGGATCCATTCACCTCTTGATGGACCCCTTGGCTGAATCCATTCCTTTGCTTCTGTGAATAGAGCAACAATAAGCATGACAACTTGTGAATGTCTCTGAGATAAGAAACAAAGTCCTTTGATTGTGTCCCCAAGAGTGATGTGGCAAATCACTTTAATGAGAAGAATCTTTCAGACTGGCTCAGATTAACAAATGTTCTGCAGTGCTTTAAACTGCTGGGAGCAAATGAAATCATGTCTACCTTACTGAGTGTGGTTTAAAGTATGCTCTTTTAGAGTCAACACTTATTTTTAATTATTTATATAATATTTGGATGACTGCATGTCCTTGAAATTGAGATGTACATCTTTCTGAAGAAGGGTTCTTGAACATGGTAAACTCTTGCATCTGCCTGCAGAGCTAGATGTCTCTTCTGATACATGTTCTTTGGTCTGTTTGTTGAGACCGAGGGGTCTCATTCTGTAGCCAAGACTGATCCCACACTTAATGACAATCTTTCTGTCTCAGACTCCCAAATTCTGGGATTACAGATTTGAGATGTGGACCTTAGACCTGTAACATTCTCACAGCCATAACATTTAAAATAATGTGTCATGGGATTTAAATCTACTATAAAACAATGCCAATGTTCCCCTCCACATACATCCTCCCCTGCCTGCCTCATGATTGGAATACATACAACAATGGACTCAGCTAGCAGAACTTCAGAAATGATAAAGTGAAGATGACATCCCAGAGGCTTTGCAGCCAGTAGGGTATCATGAGTTCTGCAAACTATGTTTACAAAGCAGCTTCTTGGAAAACTGTACTTGAAAAATCCCTTCTTAACCAAATTTTCCTAGAAGAAATGCATGCCCTGGTTAACTATGTAATTACTATTAATAAAAACTAAAATAAATGAACTATAGAGAAATGCCAACATAATAAAATTGATGCCTCTGGCTCTAATAGTCAAATTTAAATATTTTCATACAAACCCAGAAAGTCTTCCATTACAAACAGAAATTGTGTTGGTTTGCATACTTGCAATTATACAAAAACAAGGATTTCTAACTTAAGAACTCAAACTAGCAAATAAAATTTATATGTACGTGTGTATAGTCTCAGACACAAAGACTAAAGCAATTTTTTATAATAAAGGATCATTAAATGCTAACGCATGGTAAAGTAAGCTGTCCTAAAATAATTTTAAACCTGTTCTGAACCTCTAAAAATGTGGTCAACATTTATAAATTAATATTCCTGTTTCAGAAATAGATTCCCTCTTTACCATTATTTCTGAACAAAAGTCTCTCAAATATCAACTCTCTCATAAAAGTTAGGAATCACTAAAACTCCAGGAAAGAGCCTTCAGCATCTCCCAACAGATATCCAGGGTAGCTCTTTGTGAACTAACACATTATTCTGCTTGTACTATAGTCAATTCATCACAAACAAAATTTTATTGCTCAAAAATTTAGAAATTACATAATGACATTACTCATTCTTTCTTATCTTCAATTTTTTAATCAAGTGATTGTAATTTTGAAATGGAAAAAGTAAAAGCTGCTTATAAAATTATTTTTTCTTACACAAAAATAACCTGAAATAATAGTGAGGGCTAAATAAGTATGAAATGTTGTTATGTTAAAAATATTTCAGTCCAGATTACACTTCACTCTGTTTGTTTTATAATTCATAGTCCTCGTGTTTAATTTATAAACAACTCTAATTTTCTCAAGAAAAGAAAAAAAACTAACATGTTCTCTTTAAGTGGGATAACATTTATGCCATTCTTTTCGCTGTTAAAACGGCTTTTTCATCCAAAATATGGAAAAATCTTCAGGATTATTTCTGTGCTATTAATAAGTCTATACTTTAAACACAAACAGCAATGCCTGCCCCAAATTGGGCACAGTTCACTGGGTAAGTAAAGACATCCAAAAAAACACGCCGGGCGATGGTGGCGCACTCCTTTAATCCCAGCACTCGGGAGGCAGAGGCAGGTGGATCTCTGTGAGTTCGAGACCAGCCTGGTCTACAGAGCGAGTTCCAGGACAGGCTCCAAAGCCACAGAGAAACCCTGTCTTGAAAAAAAAAAAAAAAAAAAAACCAAACAAACAAACAAAAAAAAAAAGTGATGTGGGATTCATCCTAAGAGAAGTCTGCAGATTTCTAGAATACTCTTTAAAAACAAATCATTTTAATAGAATATATATTAAAAGTCAATAATGTATAGCACCTTATAGATGATTATGAAAAAAGAACACAACGTTCATTACACTTTTAGAAATGGCAGACAGTGTTTCCTCTAAATAATACCTCAAGTCATGGATCATTTATATTAAAACCAACCTTGGATTCCAGAAAGGCAAATGTTTAAAGAATGAAAACATTAAAGCAGTTTAATTTCTACATACACGTGGTGGAAGAATAAATCAATTCTGATGGAGGAAGGTCATTGGTTAAAAAATAAAGAAACTGCCTTGGCCCATTTTATTGGTTAGAACAAAAGTGGGTAGTGTAAACAGAACAGAATGCTGGGAGGAAGAGGAAGTGAGCTCAGAGACACCAAGCTCCCCTCTTCCGGGCAGATATGATAGCTCTGCTCTCGGAGGCAGATGCAATGAACTCCGACCCAAGAGGGACGTAGGCTAGAATCTTCCCAGTAAGACTGATGCTACACAGATTATTAGAGATGGGATACGAGAATTAGCCTGTAAGGGCTAGAGTTAATGGGCCAAGCAGTGTTTAAAAGAATACAGTGTCCATGTAATTATTTCGGGGCATAAGCTAGCAGGCAGCTGGGGTGCTGGGGACGCAGCCCCGCCGCTACTATTACTACACAATTCTAATCTACACAGACATGCACACACACAGGCACACATATCCACTCGTGAATGTGTGTGTGGATAGGCACATGCACACATACATACAATTACACACACATATACAAACACACACAGTGGAATACGCAATGGTCTGTGCCACAAATGATTAAAAAATGTAGTCATTAGCTTTAAATAATGACAACACAATTTTATAGAAAACACAACTTAAGTAATATAGGTAATTGCAGAATACCTGTAAAATATAACTTTTACAAAATACCTGTAAAAAAAATAACTGAAACCCTGCTGGGTTTGGTTGTATTAGACAAAGTGCCTTATTTTCTCATTTTAAACCCTATCAGAGACCATCTTCCTGCAAGGAGGCTTCTGGTTCATTTCAGTGAAAATCTGAGTGATTGTCAGGTGGCTGTGGAAATCAAAAGTTGCTTTGCAGTAAACCTCTAGAACAGAAAACAATATCTGAAAGACAGAAAGTAGAGCCGAGTAGCTTCCCAAACCTTATTCTGCTTCAGTGATTAGAAGTTAATTGATCTTCTCTCCACTGTGCAAACCCAGTCGAAACCCACGGTTCTCTCTAAGGGCACTGTAATGAGAAATCGTCTCTCTTAGGAGGTAGATATTTTAAGCCGATTTTCTGGAAGGGGACAAAGGGGATATTTCAGTGTAAAAACTTCATTCTTTCAAATGTACAGCTAATTTCTCAATAATTTTATTCAAAACCAAACAGTAGGGTGATCTCAGAAGACATTGGAAAGGGAAGTGTCACAGGAAGGAGCGAGAAGGCAAACAAACTGTCCACAGATCTAAAAGCAGATGTTTGCTGTTTACTGTTGGATTTCTCTTGCAAGCAGAAATGGAGGTGGTAAAGTTTGTTTTCAGTTGAAAGCTGGGTGTGAATGCTGCATGTTTTTATCACTTCATGAGTTCTAACAATAGGAGAAAAGCTACAAACAAAGAAAGCAACAACAAAACCAGTAAAGCAAGGGAAACATACAGGTTTCATACATGTATCTGACAACATCAGGTCATAGTGTTGCTCTTCCTGCTCAGCTGTGACTTTGTCTCATACCCCTGAAAAGGTACCCAGGCTTACACACTTCTTCATTAAGAAATAGGAATAGTGGATGCTGTCTTACATCTACTTACATGCAAAGGCAAGATCCCCAAAGTAAAGCTAATTTTAACTCGTCTGTAGGAAAAAATACAGAATTTTCTGTGTAAATGTTGCCGTATTTCTATGCCCCTGCATGACGAAATTCACACAAATCACAGATTAAGATTGTTTAGCTTCCTATGAGCAGATTAAGTTCTTCTATTTTCCTTTATAAAAAGATTTGAACTTGAGCACAGCTGGGATTTAGCATGTAATTATATCGGCAGAATTTTGAAAGATCTTCAAAATCTCAGTTAAGAGGAAACCGTATATGGAAGCAGTGAGGATCAGACAAGCACATGTTTTGAAGAGGTCAATGTTTTCCTCACTCGGAAGCTATCCTTAGCTTTAAAGATAGCATGATCCCTTTTAGTGCTATAAAAATCCTTTTGCTTGCAGGCTGGGGAGACTGCATCAGTGAAGGTCCTTGCCATGAAAGCCTAAAGACCCGAGTTCAGAATTCACATTTCAATGTCAGGCATGCTTTTCTCCCACGGCACCTTACCTGGCACACTTTGATTATTTTGAGACCTGGTCCTCAGGTAGGAGGCGTCTAGGTTAACCTAGCTCTATTCCTACAAGTACTATGTCCAGAATTTGTGACATCTCCAGTAAGTCTAGGAACCACAATCATGCCCATTGGTACCATAGTGGTATTTTATCTTAAGGGAAGCAAACTAGTTGTCTAGTTGGATTTAAGGCCCACTCACTATGAGGAAAGTTTTTGGTTATGTGAATCTAGCCAATTGCCACCGGCTAGAGTAATTTTAAGTGTTAGAGAAGAGCCTGACATGGTCATTTTCCTAAGTCAATATAATTTCTAACTGTCTTCTAAATACCCATCCTTATACCCACAGATAAGTGTGATTTTCCTCTCATCAAATACTTTTTTTGCAGCAGAGGACAGGAGGCTACTACAAAGATCTTCAATGGTCCAAATGCAGAGACTAAGTGACTCTGGGGGACCTGGGCTCAGGGAACATCAGGGAAGCAGGGCAGAAAGCCTGGAGAGCCAAAGGAGCAGGAAACCTGGTAGGCAGTATCTTCTAGACATGACAGTAAACAGTAGCCATGAAATCTCACCAATATGGTTGTCTAAATGAGACCTAAAGAGTGACATTATGCCAAAGGGAGCAGGGGAACTTTCACAAGCCCCCCCCCCCCAGATGAAGCCAATAGCTGTTGTCTGAGAGATCAAGAACTAATTTTCTCCAGGGATGAGCCCCCTGAGAGGTTATCTACTAACAAGCTTTCAACCCTAATTATATGTACATGCAAGAACACTAAATGGACTCAGTAGGGTGTGTGTGTGTGTGTGTGTGTGTGTGTGTGTGTGTGTGTGTGTGTAAAAATAGCAATATAAAAGAAGGGGTCATGGATTGAATTTGAGAGAGACTGAGGAGGAAAAAGCAAGGGGTTGGTGAGGAGAGGAGGAGAAAAATGATGCCATAGAATATACATGGGCAGTCTGTGGGGCCGCTGGCTGTGGGACCAGGATGTATCCCAACTGCTTAAAGCTGCACCTGGAAGTCCATTCTCTTTGAAGGGATACCTTGCTGAGCCTAGATATGGGGGAGGGCCTTGGTCTTGTCTAGAAGCGACATGTCAGACTTTGTTGACTCCCCATGGGAAGTCTTACCCTTTCTGAGTAGTGGATGGGGGATGGGGGCTAGTGAGGAGAAGGTAGAGCAGGAAGAGAGGAGGGAGTAGGAACGGAGATAGCTATGTAAACAAGAAAATATTTATTAAAAATCTTAATAAAAAAGGAAAGGAAAGAAAACAAAAAAATCTCAAAAATCAAATTTTTAAAATCCAGGAGTGGTGGCTCTCCTTGCAATCCTAGCCCTGCACAGGAGGAGACAGGCAGTTCTCTGCAGCTTGTTGTCAGCCAGAGGAGACTCCTGGACAACCTCCCCTCCAATGAAAGACTCTGGCTCGAGAAATAACAGCAGCAGTTGTTTCCTGGCTTTTAAGAACACGCACACACATATATGTGAACATATACAATCATGCACCCACACACATGAGTGCACACAAAATAATTTGACTTGATAATTTGAAAAGTACGTTGAAATTTCCTGAGAAGCATTCTTTCAGCCTCTGTATAACGTTGGTATTTTCTATCTGTTTTGATTTTTAAAACGTGCATGCATTCACTCATAAATGTCTTAATTACAGATTTGTAAATAATAAAATTGCACTCAAGATAATTTAAAACCATTTTTGTTCATAGGAAAAGTGAATAATAGAAAGAAAAAACGTATTGTAATATGTTCCAGATGCCTACTAACATAGAATGTAATATAATAAATTTCTAGCATAGTGCTCACTCTATTACTTGATGATAAAATAACTGCTCTCAATGAGGTACTTGTTAGTTTTGTGTCTATTGAGAAGTATTGAGGACTGTCACAATGGATTTTTTCTGTGTTATTTACCTTTGTGTCTGCATTGCTTCAGGGTACTTTGTACATACTTTCAATGAAGTTATAGGTTTTCTTAATGCCAGAGATGAAAAACAAACCAAGACAGAGAAAACAGCAATAAAGATTCAAGTAAGAATTGCGTTTCATATCTCTTAAAAATGAATGTGATTATAAGCTCTAGTCAGTTAATGTCAACATCTGTAACAATATCTCCCTGCTTTTATCTCCAAAACCTAAGTTGGCAGACTCGCTGTTAATGGATTATTCCACTCTTGTGTTAAGTTCTGATATGACAATGAGAGTCTATTAAAATAAATATTTCTTCAATGTCATCAATGTGGTTTATAAATTATTTTCATAAGTATATATGCATTTATATCAGATAATAATATTTTTCTTTGCATTAAAGTCTGAAGCGGACCAGATAGTCTGGCCTGAACACTAGGGCGATATTAATATTGCTGTTTTATCATCTTCACAGAGGATCCATGCAGTAACACACAAAAGCAGGCAAGGATGAAGACTAAAAATAACAAGCAACAATCAGCGGCTTCTGAGTCCCAGGTGCATGGCTTCAGTATCTTCCGAATCCAGTTCCCAAAGGAACAGATCACATTTAGGGCAATTAAATGGCACTATCTTTTATCTTGTGGAAGGGTCAAAAATCTATTTTTGCAGTCAGCAGCAATTATTGGCCCATTATCCTATATTTACCCCCGAGGATCATTCACCATCTCAGTTCTCCGCCAACACTTGGGGTCTCTGCACACGGGCCGTAAGGGAGGAGTCATCAGAATGCAAAGGAAAGGGCTCAGTGACAGCCATTTGGGGAATAATGACACAACTGGCAATCGGCTAGATGGATTTCCCAGGAGTGCTCATGAAAATACAAAAATAATTAACACAACCATTCTGAAAATGCACACCAAACACATGTGATCAGATGGGTTGTACTGATATGTTGGCATTTCAGGGAGCTGTGAGATAAATCACCAGATTTCGCTTTGGTTAAACATTTCACAGAAATACATACAGCGTGTATTACGTACAAAGCATTACTGGGTGCTGGTGTTGCCATGACCTCAACATTAAAAGCAGAACTTAACCTGCCAAGAGATTTAGTCAGGGCAAGACCAGACAGGTACCGATTTCAAGGTGGGTGTAATTACATTCTTACTAGTGGGCAGGTCACACTGCACAGTTATTGTCACTTAAATCACTCTGACCGGAACAGCAATGGATGAGGTGATAAGAGACGAAACAGTTCGTTGGGACCTGAAGGAATCACAAAGGCACCAAGACAGGCAACTTCATTTCAATGTGTTTTCTGATCCAGCGCAGAATGGAACAGCAGCTCCATGATACCTCTTTGTTCCAGGCTATTATAAAACATATTAATACATTTATCTTAAGAAGGAAGCTTGGCTGCAGCTTTCAATCTTACAGGTACATAGTGTTCTCTAACATCGCGTCCTTTGGCTGCCAAAAGTCAAAAGGTTATTCTGTGTGTCTGATAGCCCAAATATTATAAAGTTTCTTGGGAAAAGAGTAAGTAAGAACCAGTCTCAGTAACTCCATTATCACCGAGATTTGGAAATGATTTTACCTGGAAGAAAGGGACCGTTTTCTCACAGTAGTATACTAACAGCAGGCTGCATTCCTGCGAGCTATTCCCGGTTTCTGCATTTCCTGGAATGTGACTCCACTGGTTAAGAACTCCCAAGATGGAAAAGCGATCCTGGATATTACAGCTATGCATTTTGTTTAACCCAGAGCTTCCTCCCCAAGATATTGATCCAACTGCCTTCTCATTTCTCCCGGAGCCAGCACTGCTCACACTGATTACAGCATAGAGCTCAGTTTCCAGCGTAGGCGCAGAAGAGGTAGGAAGGCTAAGGGCTCTTTCCTTTCCATGGATAAGCATGCTTATTTGTTTTAGAAAGGGATATTCTAGATAATCAAGACTGAATGGGAAAAAAAAAACCTTCATAACACTTCTAAATAGTTTTAAAGTAGTAAGAGAATGAGGCTAGGGAGAGAGCTCAGCAGGTGGACCCAATTTCAGATTCCCAGCATCCATATAAAAAAGGTGTGCCCGGCGGAAATTTTTTTTCTCAATAAAAAATAAATAAATAAATAAATAAATAAATAAATATAAAATTCAGGTAAATTGTCCTACCCTGTTAATAATTGGCAGTCCAATTTAACATGTTTCTCATGTTTCTTGGGATCTACAAAAAGGATCATCCTTTTAAGATTTATAAAAAATGCTCCATGGTTATTGCATTAAGTTAACTCTTAAAATCAGATAGAGAATTTTTAAAAATGCTTTTATATATGACTTTGTAAAAAGGACAGAATATGTTCATACACAAGTTACACATATTCCTCAAAATGATTGTATCCACTCTGAGTTATACAGCCCAAATTAATATTCCTACAATTTCAGCACCCACTCATAAAATGATGTTAGAAATGAGATAAATTTCTAAAATTCATATTGAAAAAAATGTCAATAAAAACATAGGCTATTTAGATTGTTCAGAAACAAGACAAGGCAGAAACTGTCTACACAAATTTTGATTAGGGGCCAATGCTGGATTCCCAACTGCTCTGCCTTTAAAATCATTCACTAATAAGCCTACATGGGTGGAGCAGTGGCCCTTAATTAAAACAAATTACAGGCACTTGAGCAACTAGGACAAAACAGTCAGATGTTAAGCATATGAAAAAACTACAAATACTTGTCATTCTCCTCTATTTGTAATAAAATAAGTCTTAAAAAAAAAAAGGTGTGCCCTTCTTTCCCATTTTTGCAAAGCTAGAAAGATACCAGGGGTTCACCAGTCAGCCATGCTAGCTGAATCAATCCGTAAATTCCAGCTTCAGTGAGAAATTTTGTCTCAAGAAGTCAAGGGGGGGGGATTCCCTGAAGAAGACAAACACCCACTGCTGATCTCAGGGCCACACATGTTCATACATGCATGGACATACACATGTGCACGCACACAAATATGAACACATATGAACACCACATACATATGACATATCATAAAATAAAACCTTTTGTATAATTGTTGCTTGTGCGCATGTGTGATTTGTCACTACACTGACATCTCTCAGTATTTCAATGCATTTATTTAAGCAATTATTCACTTTTTATTGTCTGACTAATGAAATAAATTATTTTCAGTGCAATAAAGAGAACAAGATGAGCCAGACATACACATACTATCCATAAATCTTCTTTTAATACAAAGGATTTGGCTCAGTTGTAGATTTCCTTGGATGTGGGCTTTAAGATGCAAAGTAACATGATCTACTTGGATTAAAAGTTATAAGGTCTCATTAATAGAAAAATTAAATATCAAGACATCGAAGAACACATGGCACCACAGGACCAGGAAGTTAGGGTTTCACTTTGAAAGATAAAAAGCATGAAGTTTTTCAACAAGAAAGTGAAATGGTCATATGTAGTCTTAAGGAAAATTAATCTGACAGCTATGGTTATGTTGAATCAGAATGAGCACAACTGGAGTGTGGAAGAGCATTTTCCTAGGTGAATTTAATAAGAATCTAAATTAGAGAAGTGTCAGTGGAACTAAAGAAGAAGGAGCTAAGAGGCTTGTGTTAGAGCTAAATCCATCTGCACTCAGACTATAACTAATGGTACAGCAGTAGAGGTAAGGAAGATGTCTCACCTCAGTTCTGGGACCCGGGCACTTCCCTGACAGACTTATGGGGAAGAGTGGAGATGTTGGAAATATGAGAAAGTAAAATTCTAAAAATATGACAATCTCAGATGGAATACAATATAACACAATAAAAATTAGTGAAACGGCATTCAGATTTTAAGAGACACGTATGGGTTTCCATCCAAAATAGAAGAATTTAAACTACACATGGAGACAAAGAAACTATGATGGAGATGAATAAAGAAAGACAAAGCAGGCCAAAGACTTTCTTTATTCAGAGGAGAACCACTGCAGGGAAGCTATTGTTATGCACAGCCTGAGCTGAGCTCCTGGATGACAAAGGACAAATTGTATTGACTTGTGAGAGTCTTTAAGAGGAGGACTTTCAAAACATGTTTATTATAGCGTAATTGTCTCAATATGTAAGCCAAAGAATTTATATATGCTATCATGGAACAATTAACAAGGCAGACTGTGTTTCTGCTCCAATGTTTGAGGCAAGACTGTGTCCATAACATCATGTCTATGAAACTGCTAATGATAATGCCAGTAGGAAGGCTGAGTAGAGAAAGGGGCAGCATCTAGACCATGAAGAATGACAGAACAGTAAAACCACCATTGCAGCAACCAGCTCAGGAAGCAACCACTGCAGCAACCAGCTCAGGAAGCAACCACTGCA
>NC_022021.1:44872702-44886902 GCF_000317375.1 Microtus ochrogaster
CAACCAGCTCAGGAAGCAACCACTGCAGCAACCAGCTCAGGAAGCAACCACTGCAACAACAGCTCTTGACCTACAACAAGAGCCCACTAAGACCAGGATTTAGCCAATGACTATCAGCCTTCTCAACTGCTGTGCTTTCCCACTCAGGATCAACTAGCAGAACAACATGCAACAAAACAAGTCACACAAGAACTTCACTTTTATTGAACCATCTTCAAACAGATGTTACATAAAGTTCCCTGCTTGTCACTGGGTTGAATTGTTTGGTTTTTGTGCTGTGTGATTAAAACTTCCTGTGTCTCTGGTTGCCTTTGAATCTCTGCCAAACACTAGGCCTGGTGGCTTGCTACTTGCTTTACGGATCCCTGAATGGGTTTGTTTACTTTTAAAATTTAGGGGGAGGGTTATTCATTTATTTCTACAGTTTTCCTCAAATGCCATAAGGAAATAAAGTCTTTAGCTTTCAAACAAGTACAAACAGTAAGTATAGAACCTTTTGTCACTGTGGTTTGTCAAATATGTGCCAGTGTGCTGTTAAGTTTGAAGAGGTCAAGGATGTGGGAGTCCCCTCTGTTTGTTGTGATTACCATTAATGAATAAAGAAATTGTCTTGACCTATTGATAGGGCAGAACTTAGATAAGAAGGGAAAACAAAATGGCATGCTGGGAGAAAGGAGGCAGAGTCAGAGAGATGAATCCACAGCCGGATGTAGACGTGCTGAAATTTTGCTGGTAGGCCACGACTTTGTGGTGATGCACAGATTAATAGAAATGGGTTAAATTAAGATGTAGGAGTTAGACAATAAGAAGCAAGAGCTAATGGGTCAAGCAATAATTTAATTAATACAGTTTCTATGTGGTTATTTTGGGGCTAAGCTAGCCAGGCAGCCGGGATGAACAAGTGGGCCCTCTTACAGGTCAAAGTTGGATTCCTTTGTGTTGTTCCCTGAGAACTCTGTTCCATGCCTAGATGTTGTTAGATCCCATATGTGAAGCCTTCGTGGAATCGAGCCATTAAGTTTTACCGTTATTGACTCTTTTTTTGCATTTCCAGGTTGTACCACTCTGTCTAAATTCATTGCATTCATGAGGAGAATTTTAGTGCTGAACACAGCACAGTTTCTGTGCTTACCAGTCACAGGGTCATTTTTGCTCCAGTATCATCATACTCTACTTGAAAGAAGAGCAAAGAAGGAGAGAAAACGGTATTACAAGGTATATGTAAAGAGCCTGAAGAGGCTAGACTCCACAATAAAACACATCTTCCCTACGAAGCTGTCAGATAGATAACTGCCAGATATGTTCCTCAGATTCAGGTGATTAAAGATGGACAAGGTTATTTATTAACAAAACCTGGGGAAATAAAGCAAAGATGGAGACAATACCTTGATAACCTATATAATAACCCTAATGCTATCAAATTAGGCTACAATGACAAATACTTCAGCAGTCATTTGTACACCAGAGATGGTGAGAAAATATTAAATATTGATAGGAGCAAGATAGAGGAAGCTATCAAGAAAGCAAAATGCAAGAAGACCCCAGGAGTGGATGACATCATGGAGGAGGAGTTGGAGGTAGTTACAATAGGCTCGGGGCCGAGACACTTCTCAGACTCTTCAGAAAGATCTGGGAACATGAAGTGATTCTCACAGAATGGAAGCACTCAGTCATAATTTCCATACACAAATAGAAGGACAAGCTGGACTGCTCAAACTAAAGGGGCATTAAATTATTGTACCATAGCAGCCAGATCTTCTTCTCCATTATCCTGCAAAAAACGAAGAACAGAACAGAGGATATCCTAGCAGAGACCAAGTGCAGACTTAGATTAACAAGAGCACAATTGATCAGAGCTTCAATTTGAGGCAGCTGGCAGAAAAATAGAAAGAATTTGGAAAAGATTTATATTTCTGTTACATATACTTTAGGAAGGCATTCGATAGACTTGGAGGAAAGGATTTGGGAAACAATTAGATTCTACAGGTACCCAGAGAAAATCATTAGAATACTAGAAAATGTTATAAATTGTATAAAAGACACAGGCAGTTCTAAAATTGTTTCCTTCCATGAAATGATTACCTTTCTACAAACAATAAAGTAATGAAAATGGTAAGTGGAAATCAAATATAAAGAGCTATTTTAAGATAGAAATAGACAATAGCTAGACCACCGATCAACACTGGTATTTTCAAATCTCCTCTGGATTTTAAAAAGTTTACCCCCACTCTGTGAGACAATCACACTAGAATCCTCAGGTGGTGTGCAGGAGCTCTGCTGGTCTGCTTTTGCACCTGTTTATAACTCAGGACCAGCCACTTCAAGCAAACTCACCTCTCACCTTGCCGTACTAACACCCTCCAAACAGAGCACACCTGAAGCCACCCACCCTTTTTCCATTAGAAAGCATTTCCACTCCTCTTGGCTCCCATGCCTTCCAAATACAAAAGGCTCTTGGGTCTGGCATTATTGCACGTGTCTTTTGACAGCCCTTAGTTTTGCCGATTTCAACCCTGCTTGGAGATAAGGTGTTTTAAAGATTATTGAGTTGGCAAGAAGCCATTAGGACAAGATTCTGCTAATATGACAAGTGTCTTTATAAGAAAAGAAAGAGTCTCAAAAAAAAAAAAAAGCGAGCAAAAGAAATTCCAGGTGAGAACACAGACTGAAGATGTCTATAGAGGCTAGCGGGGGGACAAAAACAAGACCAACTGGCATCATAATCTTGAACCTCCAGCTTCTGTATATTGAGAAATACGAGTCTACATAAGGTACCTGGAGAGTGCTATTTTGTTACATCAGCATTAGAAAGCTACAGGTTCCGGTTCAGGGTTGCAGGGCATTATCCTGGGCTGCATTGGGTATATTCATTTTGATCCTTATAGGCTGCTATGAGATAGGTACCTCTGTTAGTGAGACTTTCCGTGTCATGACCAAATATCTCACAGAAACGATGTAAAGCAAAGAGGAATCAATTTTGGCCCATGGTTTCACAGGTACCATCCATCAGTGGGAAAGAGGCCCTGGAGTGGAGCATTAACATCACAACAGCAAAGAAGTAGAGAAGGGAATGCCCCACACTTGGATGACTTCCACCTTTACCTCTGGCTATAGTATCTAGGCCCTGAGCTCCAGGGAATGTTACTGGCCACATGCAGGGTGAGTGTCCCACCAAAGTTAATCCTTTCTGGAGATACCCTTGTAAATACACCCTGAGATGTCCTTACCAATCTCCAACATGATTCAAAATCATGTCAAGATGAAAATGAAGATTAATCAACATGGGTACAGTTACTCTCCTTATTTTGTGATACAGAGATGGAGAATAAAGATTTGCACCTGGATTGTTTGCCCCATGATCCTCTTAACCAACCTGCCTTACAATTAATGTAACAGCACTGGAAACCTAAAGAAAAGTATCCCCTCTCTTTAAATTTTATAACCAAGTGCAAGTACCTCTCCTTGTTTCAATGATTACTCTTCGGAAGAATTAACGGTATACATAAACAAACAAATAGTTCTCATTTCAAGCTACTTTAAACTTTTTGCTGATACTGAAAAGAAAACACCCTTGAAATGTTGTTCTTTGATTTGCCAATCCTACTGCTTTTATTTCCATGCTGTCTCATGGGTCCTTGAAGGTATTTACTTATTGTTTTTGTGCATTATGACATGTTCCACAAAAGCAGTCCTCACTTTGGTCTGGTTCCTCATATTATAAGGCTGTTTATGCTGCTGTAATTTCCCTACTTCAGTAATATTTCTCCTAATAAAGGATAAGCTGGAAGTGGTTTGACCTTTATGCACTTTCCTGACGTTTCTTCTAATTGTACATCTTAAACAATAAGACTACACAGAGATTGTCCAATTAAGGAGACTTATCTTTCACCAGGCCATTGGGCAAGGGTTGAGAATTGTTAAAGGGCAATTAATGATGTTGATGTTAATAATAATTCTTATGATGAGCATCCCTTCTGCTGCTTTCATTATTGTTGTAAGCAAAAAGGGGGGGAAGGACGTGTTGTGGCTTCCTAACTGACAGCTCTTGTACTTTAATTGGTTCTCTGGCTGCCTTGAACAAATTTGCCATAATCAAATGACCATCGGGCATGTCCTTTAGGCAGTCTTGGCTACTTTGAACCCTGGAGGAAATTGTATCCAGTTGTGACTATTTTCCAGGATTCCCAGTTTGTACCGAACTGTTTGGCACCACAAGTCTTAGTGAGTTAGAGGCAAATCCAGAGACTTCTCTACCTAGATCAGGGAAAAAGCACTTGTAGATGGCCTAGCAGAGGGACGGTCATAACTGACAGTGTAAAGATTAACAGAAAGGTGCATTTGCCTGGAAGGCATCCTATGTTTAGTGCCAACACCCTCTCTAGCTAGAGAAGTAGACTATTCCTTGTAGTGTGCTGAGAAATATCCCCTTGTGTCACCTGGTGTTGGAGGTCTTTCATACCTTCTGTCGGCAGAGCAAGTTGAGCTGGCAACAGGAATAATGCAACAAATGACCCTGTACTAATGTGCACAAATCAGCAGCACTAATCTAACTCTATTATAAAGAAGAAGAAGAAGAAGGAACAGTAAATGAAGCTGGGGGGAGATGAAGGATCTAAATGAAGCTCAGGCAGGTTGGATAGGATAAAACTCATTTTATGTATGTATGTACATACGTATGTACATATGTATGTATGCATGACTGTTTCAAATAAGTAAACAAAAACCTTTAAAAATATAAGTGAAAGTGGAGAGACTGTCATGCTAATCTCCAAGGGTGGGTGGCTCCTTGTTAATTTATGTGAAGGTGGGGTTAAGCGGGCAGCAGGCTAGGATGCAAGGGATGCAAAGGGACTGGCTGGGTTGAGAGCCGGAAAGGTGTCAGAGCAGCAACCCCTTCAGTCGACAGTGGCAGCCATGACAGCAACAGGAAAAGGAGCTGCAGAAGCCACTTAGTTACTTGCATCAACTTTAACGATGAGCTTAGCAACATAGCATGGCTTGGAAGTTCAAGAGTGACCTAGACAGGAAGAAGGACAATGCAAGCGAGTTAGAAGGCAAGAGAGGACAGAGAGGTCAGGCTGCAGAAAAGTAAAAGGGGCGAGAGTCGCAACAAGAAAATTGTGTAGATCTTGGTCACAAAAAATTCCAGAGAATGGTGACGTCTGTAGTGCTAAGGGTCTCAGACACAGCCAGAGGGGTTACAATGCAGGCTGCATTCAATGCCTTATCCCAATGTCTAACCTTGAAAAGTTTACCTGCTAGACTTCCTACGCATACACGAGAACTACACTGGAAGAGTTAAGGGCCCTGATACTAGAGATCTATAAGCTGTAACATTTGTAAGGCTATGTGATCCCCAAAAACAAGCTTATACAAGAGCTGTAACACCAGAGGGAACTTCTTGTGGCTGCTCAATCTGTGTCATTCCCAAGATATGCTGCTGTTAAAACTGAGGGATACGAATGTTCAGTTCTGAAAATACAATTAACATTACACAGACTGAGTAGGTTATATTTATGTATTTAGATGTTAACTTCCATCCACCTATGGTTTCATCTGTTAGAACATGATTGACCAGCATGAAGGACACTAGAATCTGTTGACTAACTGTCTGGAGCTCTTGGGACACATATTCTCCTTCCTTGGGTTCTAGTTTTGAAATTCTTAATCTATAAAATGGAGAGCTTGGAATAAATGAGCAAAACAACACCCCAGGGGGTAAGTCCAAACCCGGAAAATTACCACTCCTGCTCCCTGTGCCCGTGCATTTTCGTACAAACTTTATACTGCTGGCAAGCTGTATGCTTCTCAGTGCTCACACACTAATTAGGGTTTTGCAACTAATAAAAACTTCTTGGCTTTAAAAGGTGGGTGATGATGGAAACCTCCACCAAGGGTTTCCAAGGTGCTGGTCTTTGACAAACACAGGCTCTTGGAAATGGAAATTGACTCTCAAGTCCATGTTTCCCATTAGATATTTAAGCTAAACCTCTGGAGTCTGAAGCGTTTCTGCCACATAAATCTGGCATGATGATGTCAGGAAATCACTATATATTTACTAATAACTTTAAATATGTAATACAGCATAGCATATTAATGTTGAAAGTGTATTTACCAAAGGACGCTTGCTTCTTCATAGGATAATGTAAATCAATAGTTTGCTATTTGCTGGTTTGCAAAGATGATAAAAGTGACTTTGAAAAATATTCTGCCACTTTTTACTCATTCAGTTATAGTGATTTTTATCTGACTATACCAGAAACATAAAACTGAATAAAAGCCAAAATTAATTTTATAAGAAAAATCTACTTAAAGTTTTCAACATTGTATAAACTTAGGATTTAGTATCTATATAAATAACAAAAGCCTGTGTTGAATATCTCCTTTGCTTTAGAAACCACGTTTGCTGTAAAATTCTGAGCCAAAAGCACAATATAACGTGTTGTTCCAAGTGTTCATTTTGATCATGTTGCTTCTCGCAATTAATTACACTTATAAAAACAAAGCAAAATCAACAGCTCTTTGTTTACTGGTAAGATTCCTTTTATCTCACCCAAGGCAAATTTAAATAATTTTTAAAATATTCTTTTTGCACTATATTTTAACTATTAATGTTGATCTAACCTCACTTTTATTTTATATTAAGTCCAAACATATGACTATATAGGGTGAATTTTTCAGATTTCTAGAGAATTCTGACAATCTCCATGGCCCTTTTTGAGATAATGTATCTGGATAGAATATAGATGCCTGCAAATATCAGAGCATTTGATGAATAAATTCATCATGATGATGGTGATTATGATGATGATTTTGGTAATGACAATACTGATGATGATGGTAATGATGAAAATAATGATGATGTTGATAATAATGATGATGATGGTGGTGATGATGATGATAATGGCATGATGATCATGTGATGATGGTGGTGGTGATGGTGACGATGATGGTGGTGATGTTTATGGTTGTGGTATGTTAAGGATGGCAATAATAATTGTATGATGATGATGGTGACAATGATGATTGTTGTGGTGCTGATAATGATAACTTGTTCTTAAACATACAGGGTCCTTGATGTGGAGACCATTCAAAGCTTATTTTGGCATCCCACTGTCATAAAATGATGCTATCAGATGGATCTCTGTCCTCTATTGTTAGGTGAGAAAATTAGGTACAGCAAAGACTGTTTTCCTGAGTCTCAAGTTGGTCCAAGTCTTGGGAAGTGAGCTCAGCAGTTAGAGCATTCTTTGCTCTTCAAGAGAACCCAGGTCCAGGAACCATCCAGAACTCCCAGCACCTCCATGGTGATTCACAACTATCTATAACTCCTGTCTCTGGGGGAGATAGTATGCCTTTTTCTGGCCTCTGCAGGTACAAGGCACATACCTGGTGTGCAGGCACATGCAGGCAAAACACCTATACACAAAAAGTAAACTACTAATAAAATATTTAAAAGAAGTTGAGCCTTAATTTCAGTCTGGATCACACAGCTAAGAAAACTTGGTACTTCATCACTTTAATTGGCACATTTTTAGTCACCATCATGTAAACTATAAAACTAGGTGAGGTATTATAAATTCCCAAAAGGTTCAATTTAGTTTGTGTCTATCACTCATAGATATTAAATGACTCTTATGAGATTAGAATATAGTCATAGCCTCATAATAATCCATTTTAATCCACTTAGATTTGAAGGGACTATTTATAAATTCTTATTTTGTGTATTATATATGAGTGTAACTGAATTTTTACATATTTGTTGTTGTTTTGAGACAGTATCATTATGAAGCCACGCCTGGTTTGTAACTCACTATGTAGACTGGGCTGGGCTTGAACTCAGAGATGTATCTGCCTCTGACTCTGGAGTGCTGGGATTGAAGATGCATGTCACCACATCTGGTGAATTTCATGCTTAAATACACCTCCTAATAATGCAGCTCCCTTTGAGCCAAGTATTCAAAACACGAGTCTATAGGGCACATTCCTATTCAAACCACCATAAGGCACATACAGGGAAAGAAAAATAAAGATACTTCTGGTTTTAGATGACACAATTTTATATGTAGAAAAACATAAAGACTCCACTAAAAGATTGTTAAAACTAACCCATGAATTAAATACATTTGCAGGATAAGAGGTGTAGCCTCATTGGAATAGGCGTTGCCTTGTTGGAGTAAGCGTGTCACTGTGGAAGAGTGCTTTAAGATCTCCTGTGCCCAAGCTATGCCCAGGGCTGCACACAATCTCCTTCTGTTGCCTGTGGGTCAGGATGTGGTACTCCCAATTACTTCCCTAGTACTATGCCTGCCTGAATGCTGCCAAATTTTCTGCCATGAAGATAATGGACTAAACCTCTAAAACTGTAAGCCAGCCCTAATTAAATGTTTTACTTTACATAAGTTCATCAGGTTTATATTTTTATGGGGAAATTTTTCATCTTTCATTTATGAAACAATTTTACTAAATATTTTTGTTGACTTTCACATCTTCCAATGCTTTGAATATACTGTTGCAATTTCTTCTCCTTTATTTACACACATTTGTTTATTTATTTAGGCATGCATGTGTCAGGGAATGAGAGTGGTGGTCAAAAGACAGCTTGCAAGGTTCAGTTTTCTCCCTCCATCATGATGTTTTCAGGATAAGCTCAGGTTGTCATGTATGGCAGCTAGTGCCTTTTCCCACCAGGCTGTCTTACTGGTCAACCACTTTTTATCTGAAAAGCTTCTACATAGAAGCTGATATTGCAAAGGGGTTCTAATGTTCATGTGCATTGCTTTTTTTTCCCCTGAGAACTTTCTAATTTTTTCCTTCATTTTTAAATGGTGACCATTTGATGGCAATATTATTTCTTGAAACAGATTTATTTGGGTTCATTACTTTGGTAACTTTACATTCCTCTCCAAATCTGATGGCTGTTTTAGTGTGGCTTTTCTTCCCTTCTTCCTACCTTTCCTGAGACGGGTATTGATTGTAAACGGATCGTGTACAGGGTCTCCTCTAAGTATCATGACCTTATCTACTCCTTTTTACTTCCTGTACCAAGGTGACATCAAGTTACCTGTCCTTCTGCTTCCTGAATTGTCTTCTTGATGAATCCTGCTATTAAAGCCATTTAGTAATTAACTTTTGTTTCAATTATTGTATTCTCCAGCTCCAGAATATCTGTTTGGCTCTTTTCTACAGTCTATATCCTATTGTGTTATTTTTGCCTTATCTTCATAATGGTGGCTTGATCTTTGTTTCTCTATCTGTGTCCACTTACATCTTACTGAAATATGAGACAATTGTACTGACACTCTATTAGATAATTGGTGTTGCACATATCTTTAGAACCATTTGTCATGTCATTAGTATTTCTATTTTATTACTTTGATTCTTTCATGGTTTCCAATTATGCATGTTACCTATATCTCTGTGGCTTTAGCATTTAAAGACACAGCTACCATTACTTGCTTTTAACAGGGAGAGAATCTGCATAAAGATTCTGATCTTTTATGAGGTTGTGCTTTCATGGATTCTGGTATGAAAATTTCTAAGCAGGAATCTTCCTGGTGGGTGGTGACTAATGTTTTGTTTACAGAAGCCTATAGCCTCCTGTTCTTTGTGGTGTCTGATTGGAAGGTCATAGGTTGGAGTATTGGAAGAGTGCTCCATTTTTATTCCACATTCACTCTGAGGAAACCATTTATTCATATTGTGTACAGGAAATCTCTTATCTGTTTTCCTCTGTTTGTAGTTGATGACATCAAGCTATATTAATCCCATGATTGCTTCATGTTAAATGAGACAGAGACAACCACTTTGGAAAGTGGCTCCAAAGACCAAGCATGTATGAGGCACTATATACTCTTCTTCCTTTATTTTTCTAGTAGGTGAAGCCTCCAACAGTATACCTTGTGTCACACAGCCATATCCTCAGAGGCAGCAGGTGTGCCTGCTCCAATGTCTTTTTTCTTAACTATCCCCACGAGTCTGAGTTATTCCAGGACTATCAGAGCATGAAGCACAGTGAAAAAGAATCCAGCCAGCCATACAGTAAAAGGAAGTCTAGGGAGGTTCAAGGTCTACAACGTTTTCCTTTCCTTTGTGATGATAGCCCTGGGTTCAGGCCTTTTCTGTAACTTCTGCGTTCTGCTGGTTTGGAGGAAGATTTGATGCTTATGAAGTAAAATTGCTACTACACAGATCAGTGCAGCTACTCATGACTACGCAAAAAGTAAATTTTATGCACTTAATAGAGAATGAAGCTTTAGAAACTTTTGTTTATAAACTTTATTTTACTTATTATTTATTGTATTTATATTTATTATATACTGATAGGTTTTGAATTCCCAGTTATTGGAAATCCACCACTGCCAATGTAATAACCAAATCAAACTGAATTATTAAATCCAGATTTAGTGAACAGAGCATAGCAACTCCTGAATGACCCTCAGGAGGGCAGGAGATGAATCACGTGGCAAATATGGTCACCAGATCTTTAGTGTATAAGTCTTGATCAGCTCCAAGGAGGGGCTGACTTCTGGAAGGCTTTCTCAGGGGCAGAGTTTGAAGAGTACAGCTCCAGGGGAGAGGCCACTGCTTGACACACTAAGGGTGGGGTTTGGAATGGGAGGAATGAGAATGGAATGGGCCTCTAAATTGGAGATCCCAATCATCCCAACCTTGTTGGGTATATATGAATGCCAGTAGGGCATCTACCTAAACTAATATTATAATAAATATCATTATATTTATTACACCTATTATGTATATACTTTGTTACACTTCAAAACTCATTACAAAGATTACAAGTTTGCTATAGGTTTATAGAGGTAAGTTTAAGAGGAAGAGAATAAGAGGAGAGCCTGTATAACATCCTAGAGATGGGCTACCATCAAGAGAATTTCTGGGTCGAGGAAAGTGGGCGGTCAACAGGTCCAGCTGGCCAACTAATAAGTTGTCCCAGTGTCTCTTCCTCCATACAATCATGTCCTTATTATAGACAGTGGCACTCATTGTGTCAAAGAAAGATTGCAAGAACCAGATGAAAAACCACAGCTCCTTTCTGATGTTTCTGGCCCCTGACCAAAAAAGAATCAAGAGCATTTCCAGGTTTGAACCAGGGACAAGATATATCCTTGACTCTCAGCTGCTTGATAAGCTTCTCCATCCTGTTCTCATCACCTCTGTGAAAGAACAAGAGTCAAGGCTTTGAGAAGTTGCATTTCCTAATGCCATTTCACGATGTTTCAACCTTGCTTCTCTTGGTGTAGGGGTGCTGGAAAATCCTCATCATCTTCATCATCCTCTTTGCCTCTGTTTTTCTGTCTACCCCAAATCATATTCTAGGTTGTTTTTACATAATTAAAAAAGAATTTTAGTGTGTGTATGTGTGCATGTAAAAATAGACTTGTTTCTTTTATACATGAGAAGTTTTTATTCCCATTGTTGCTGTCCTGCCCATCCCAAAAAGAAACCTGTATTTGTCTGCTAAGTCTGTCATAACAAAATACCACTGGCTGGATGATTTAAACAGCAGAAATTTACTTTCTCATGGTTTTACATGGAAAGTCCAAGAACAAGGTCCAGTGAGGTCAGTTTTTCCTGAGGATTGTCAGGCTTACAATCAGTCACCTTCAACAGGGTCCTCACATGCCTTTCCCTTGGACATGGTAGATGGATGGCGACAACAGCAGAGACAGATTTCTGCCATATTGTCCTCCATCATATATTGATGTCAGCCCACTACACTAGGCTCTACCCTCAAGATCTCCATTGTCATGAATGTGCTAAAGGATCTTTTTCTAAACACAATCAAATATAAGTATGTGAAGGTACACATTTTAGTACATAACAATTATTGCATTTTTTTTCACAATTGTTCTTTAGTTCCAGTAGTAACATTTCAACTTTATATTTGTATAATGCCAGGATTACACATGAGATTCTTGTCACATTATAGCTGTGCACTGTTTATACGATTAATGATGTCACCACAGATTCTGATGTAGTAAGAATCACTGACAATCATCAGCATTTCCGAATAGCCTATTCAAATTCTCACAAATACTATTGAATTTATATTTGATTAAAATAAGATCAACAGAACTCCACTAAATCACCATGGTAAAATTGAAAAATACTCTCATTTTGCATTTTTGTGTACCATATTAGCTGTTATTCAACAATGAATTTAAGAAAATGGGTTTTTCTATGAATAGTATGTATTATAAGCAGTAAAAATAATAAAAATTTTATTCTTGTAACAATATTATTTGATGAGGTTGTCTGAAATGTCTGGCAGTTATTTCCATCTATGTAATTGATTTTTTTTATGTGTTGTATAGTGTTTCAGAATAGTAACTTATTTTACTCCTTTACAGTTTGGAAAGTTGTACTTTGTCTTTTGGAAAACATTGCAATTAACAAAAATAAAACTGAGAGTTGAAGATATGCATTCAGTTTCTTCTTGAGATCAAGATGAACTGACTTTGATGAGGCTGTCACTCCTATTCAGTAATATATGTTTCTATGTGTGTAAATTTATATGCATCCATCTTTTCAGCAAATGTAGTCCAGGGGACAACAACTTCCTGTGTTACCAGGAATTTTAAGTGGCATGCACATGTATCAAACTGCTTGGGAAACTTGTGATGCTATCAACAATGCATTCTTGCTTCCACAATAACCTGCTATTATTACCATGTTCAAAGAAAACTGCATCATCCTTCTGATTGAGGGTAGGCCATATTATTGGACTAGCTCCCTGTATTGCTAAGTAGCGAACCTATCAAATAATACGACTATGTCAGCAATACTGTGGTAGGTTGTAGTGTTTTCCCATCTTTCTAAAAGTATTTAGTTAACAATGGGTTATAATTAATGCATGGCTTGGGGACTGAGGTCTATTCTAACTCTTTTGACCTTGGAAAAAATAATTTACCTCCTTTATGCTTCAGAAGCAAAATAAAGGAGATCACACAAGTGATTTATAACTTCCTTTTTAGATGAAACAATCTAGGACAATCTTATGAAATTGAGAACTAATTTCCTTCAGGCAACAAACATTTTAATCAGACTCCTATAAAAACTCCTCCGCTTAATAGCATCCACAGCCAAAATATGATTTTAAATTCAATGTCTCCCTCCCTTTTAAAAATAATAAATACACATTATCATCAAATATACATGCATTGGATCTATTAAAAAGGCATATTAAAATTTAAAAAGTAATCATTGACCAGAAATCCACTTTCTACATCCATATCTTGCTTCTTTCGTTGGACAGAAATTCAAAAGGAATCGGGCTCCTTAGTGTTCCTGTGTTGTCAACCATCAATCAGCACAAGCCTGGAAGTGCAGTACACTTGCAATCTCGGGTACTCTGAGCCTACACACGTGCAATTTGGCTTGACTAGATAAAGAAGAGAAAGAAGCAACTTTCTTAATACTCGTTTTATGGACATACTACACAGACCTACAGAAAATGTGTGTAACACACTCAGAAAAACTTTAATGTTCATCCAAATGGGGTGTGCGTGAACTCTTCCATGGCTGCCATCAGTACAGGTTTCCACAGTGGCCACACCCACTTACTGAGCTAGCCCACAACTTTTCTTAGCAAGTGGGGTACCTTAATCTGCACACAGACAGGCTCATCTGTGGTTCTCTTGCTGACACTGCCTGAAATTCTCTAGAGTCTAGAGTATTCTCAGCCTGTGGGTCATGATGCCCGCAGAGAGTTGCAGATCATATACCCTATGTATCAGATTATGAAGTCGCAATGGAACCATTTTATGTTTGGGGGTCACCACAATGAAAACCTGTTTCAAAGGGCCACAGTGTTAGGAAGGTTGAGAACCACTGAAACGGACTGTCCGGGAGGCTAGTAGATCCTATCTACAGCTTCACCATTGTGCTTTCAGTTAGCCATGGGCAACAGCTCTGGGTAAATATTAAACCGAAAATTCTATAAGAAAACAACTCATGAGTTTTAAATGACACTTAGTATAGTGTTGAAGTGTTGCATTCTGTTATTAATAATTGTCGTTTAGGATCAAAAACCCATTGCCATTGTTCTTGAGTTCTCAGTAGTCCTCATTGTCCGCTATGTTCAGAGAGTCCAGTTTTATCCCACGCTTTTTCAGACCCAGGCTAGCTGGTCTTGGTGAATTCCCGAAAGATCATCCCCATTGTCTCAGTGTGTGGGTGT
>NC_022021.1:44887396-44904657 GCF_000317375.1 Microtus ochrogaster
TAAATAAAATTTAATAAAAAAAATAATTGTCGTTTATGTTGTACGATGCTTAATATAGATTAAGATTTCATAGAAATGGATCCACGGGTAAAACACAGTATGCAGATATGGCGCATTCAATAAGAATGGCTCCCACAGGTTCAAATATTCAAATAGTTTGTCATTAGGAAGTGGTGTTCTTGAGAGTGTCTAGGAGGTGTGGCCTTGTTGCATTAAGTATGTCCCTTTTGAAGGAAATATGTCACTGAAGGTGGGCTTTGGGGGTTGGTTTCAGAAACCCTAGCACTTCTAAACGACTATTTCTCTACCTGCTGGCTATGAAACCAATGCAGAACACTCAGCTATTTTTCCCGTGCTGTGTCTGACTGCACATTGTCATGCTTGCCACCATGATGACAATGGACTAAACCTCTGAACCGTAAGCCAGTCCCAATAAAATGGTTTTTTTATGAAAATTTCTCTGGTCTTGGCATCTTGTCAAAGCAATAGAACATTGACTAAGACAGACATTGATTCCAGGTAGCAGGGTATTTCTCTCTAACAGAACTGACCTTGTTGCTTCTTGGCAGGATGTAGACTTTCGAACTTTGGATTAGGAAACAGTTGATCACTGTCAGTAGAGCTGAATGGTCCATCCTAGTAGGAGCTTGGAAGACAATGGTGCTGAGGGTGATTTGAACTGCGGAGGTCTGGTTCAAAGAGTTTCAGAGGGGAAGAATAGTAGAAAGTGGCTTAGAGACTTTTCTTGTGATATTTTGGCAAAGACTGTAGCTGCTTTTCATTCTTGTCAAAAAAATATGCCTGAGGCTAAATTGAAGAGTTTTGGATTAATGGCATTGGCAGAAAGGATTTCAAAACAGTCTAGTATTGACTGTTTGGTGTAGCTATTAGTGGCCATGTTTATACAGATCTGTAATTTAAAAAAAAAGCAATCTGAACAAGGAAAAATGCAAAATCTACAGTGTAAACAGAAAAGGAGCACCAGGAAGTGTAATGGAGCTAAGACCTGTGCTCAAGGAGATAAAAGGCTTTAAACACCTTCTGGTAAATGAAATAAAGGGAGTAGTGATCTCAGGGCAAGATTTTATACAGGTAAGCTTCCAAAGTGTGAGGAGGAAGTAAAGAGAAGCACAGGACCGGGTGTGCTTTAATCTCACCATTCTGAAGGCAGAGGCAGGCAGGTCTCTGAGTTTGAGACCACCCTGGTCTGCAGAGAATTAGGTAATGAATGAAACCATTGAAAACAGGAAGCTGGTGAAAATGTATTTGAATGAGCGAGCCGTGTTCCAGCTCCAGAAAGCACCAGAACTTGGCAGCTTCAGACATGTGGTTATGGCTTTAGAATCACTGACACTAGAAATGGATTATGAACTCTCCCTCCATAACTAAAGAAAACTACTGAGACCAGCTCTATGTCAAGGGTATGCCTGCATGGAAGCTCAGAGAGACGACTATGTGAAGCTATAAAGGTGAAGCCTAGATTGCCTTGGAGACCACAAGATGTTGGAGATGTCAGAGATACATCTGCCAAGGAAAGCTGTTAACAGTAGAACCATTCCAGGAGAAAGAAGTGTGTTGCAGTCAACAAGGAAGAAAAGAGTTGAAGATCTGAAGAGCATTTTGATATCATACGTGGAGATCTAGAGTTGTCCTGGGGTTTTAGGTCTTGCTTTGGTCCAATATTTTCTCACTATGCTCCATTTCCCCACTTTTGGAATGATAATATATGTTCTGTACTGTTGTAAGCTGGAAGTATATGATGGCTATCTTATTTTGTTTTTACAGGGGATTACAGTTGAGAGATTATGAGTCTCAGAAGAGACTTGGAATTTTGGATTTTTAAAGTGTTGAGGCAGTTATAGACCATGGGGACTCTGGAAGTTGGACTGAATGCGTGTTTTGCATTATGATATGGCTATAAGCCCATGGTGGCCAGGGAACGGAACGTGGTGGTTTGAAGAGGAAAGACCCCTCCAGGCTCAAACATTTGGAATGTTTAGTCATTAGGGAGTGGTGCTACTTAAGAGAGATTAGAAGGTGTCACTGTGTGTGAGCTTTGGGGTTTCAGAAGCATAAACCAGGGCCAGTGGTTCTCTTTCTGCCTCCTGCCTGTGAATCCAAATGTTGACGTATCAGTTATACTCCAGCACCATGTCTGCCTGTGTTCCACCATGCTTCCTGCCATGATGACAGTGGGTTACATCTCTAAACTGTGAGCCAGCCCCAGTTAAATGCTTTCCTTTCTAAGAGT
The DNA here is from genome assembly GCF_000317375.1 of Microtus ochrogaster. Lineage (NCBI taxonomy): Eukaryota > Metazoa > Chordata > Mammalia > Rodentia > Cricetidae > Microtus > Microtus ochrogaster. The sequence goes on from NC_022021.1 coordinate 44,889,648, forward strand.
TGTAATGGTTGTGGGGTCTCCTCACAGCAACAGAACCCTGAAACAGTGTAGGTTTAAGTGCTACCTTGATTTGATGCACTGAGCAACTGAAACAAAGCTCCATAGATTAGAAGGTACTGTTGTACACCGAGATAAGGCTCTCTGTGTTCTTATTCGATCCCTCAAAGCACAGCCTCTGCCTTGCTGTCTTCTCTGTTCTCACATGCAGTCAGTCCCAGGACCACAGCAGAGTAATAGGGCTTCAGAAGAATAGCCATCATCACATCCAGACTTACAGATGTAGAGGTATCTACTTATCATGTCCCTAGCTTCATTACTTCTGTCAAACCTCCAGACTTAGGGCAGAGATGAACATTCCTCTGCATCTGGGTCAAATCTTTACTCATATAAACAAATAAATCAATGAATGAATATTGCTGCTGCCATTTGTTTATTTTCTAAAGTGTTACAACTTTGTAAATGGTTCTTTCAACAACCTATAAAATATTAAATTCTGATTGAGTAGGGTATCACCCACACATAATTACAATCATAATATAAAACTCATCATTGTCATGAAGATAACTTTTATATTGAACCATAAAAGGGAGATATGATAAACACAGACATAAAATGATTGATTGTAAAATTCTTCATTTATGCATCACTAGAAACATACATTTAATAATAATTATAGTAATATTAGAGTATCATCCATGCAAGATGTTAAACAAAAAGCATTACTTCCTCTATTTTCTGCTCTTCTGGCTAAGCCTTAGTCCCTACCATTGTTAGCAACCTGCAATTTCACATGATCTAGGGTGTGGCCAAGGGATTCACTATTTGGCTACAGGAGATATAAAATCAGCCACTTATTTTTGGGATAAACATATCTTGTCACATTCTCCATGATGCAGAAATAATGGGGCAGAAAGAACAGTGGTGTGGAGCAGGAGAAGCAAAGACCCCGGACTGGGTAAGAGGCAGCATCCAGGGGTAAGGGTTGTTTACCGATGGCAGTACAATTGGTCCTCTAGATCTGCAATCTCCAAAGACACAAATCCAAACAACATTAGGTGGAAGACATTTTAAAACAGTGCACTGGATAGGTTCAAAGTTTTCACTTGTCATTATTCCTGAATGACACAGGGTTCTTTACACAACATTGGCTTAGTGTATGACTTGGGGATTTTGTTCTCTCTGACACATGCCCAGGGCAATGACTTCAAGGGACAACAGGTTTGTTGTGACTCAGAGACTCTGATGTCTCAGTACATGACTATCTTCTCCACTTCTCTGGGCCTCTAGTAGGTAGAGTGTCATGGCGGCAGGAGCAAGAGGTGGGGAATGGTGCTCATCTCCTGGCAGACAAGAAACAGAGGCAGACAGGATGTGACAAGGAACGAGAGACTTCTTTCAAAGTCTCTTCATCGCACCCCTTTTCTTAGCTAGTTTCTGATAATATCATTAAGTTAAAAGCGTGTCAATGGGTTGATTAATTAATAAAGGAGACACACTGTGATCAGTCACTTCCCAAAAGCTGATCTATGAACACTTCTTGCATGGGAAACCAAACCTTCAATTCCTTTGAGGGGACACTTCATATTCAAACCATAACATGTGGTTTTATGTATTAGATATTTTAAGTAATCTAGGGATGACTTATAGTAGAAGAAAATATTTGTGTAGCTTATATACAAATGTGATGCCATTTTATATAAAAGAATTGTAACTCCACCGATTCTATTCCTAATGGGTGTTCTAGATTCATAAACACTTAGAAACATCTGTGTATGCTTTGAGTCAGAGGCACATATTTGTGAGTGCCTGAATACACACACACAATACACAACCAAGTATCCCAAATCCCCAAAGATAAATGGAAGCATACATGGGTTCAGGTATCAGAGGTTAAAACAAAAACAGGGGGCTAGGGGATTGACTCAATGCTTAACAACACTTGTTGCCCTTGCACCGGCTCTGAATTCCACTCCCGGCATTCACATGATTGCTCACAAGTAGTAACTCCAGTCCGCAGCAATTTGAAGTTCTCTTCTGTCCTCTGTGGGCAGAAGGAACACACATGGTGTACATACATACTGGCAAGTAAAACAGCCATACATGTAACATACTCATATATGCACATATACATGTATGGATATATACATATTCACACATGTGCTTACATACATAATACATGCTTATATCACACAAACATGACTTAGAGTTTAGAGTTTATGTCTCTGTGAAGAGAGACCATGACCATGGCAGCTCTTACAAAGAAAAACATTTAATTGGAGAGAAAGTTGAGAAGGTTAATGCATTATCATGGTGGGAAGCAAGGCAGACATGATCCAGGAAAAGGAACTGAGAGTTCCTACATCCTGACTCCCAGGCAACAGTATATGATCTGAGATACTGGACATGGCTTGAAAATTTATGAGACCTCAAAACCAGCCCCTATAGTGGCACACTTCCTCCAACACTGTCTTTTGGAGCCATTTTCTTTCAAACTATTACTCTCTCTCTTTGTCTTTCTTTTTCCCTTCCTTCCTTCCTCCTTCCCTCCCTCCCTCCCTTTCTCTATCTTCTATCTATCTATCAATCAATCTATCTCTCTATCTATGTGTACATATGTGTCTATATGTATGTACATACATATTTATACATATCAAGGTTCACAAATAATTTTTAAAATACATAAACAGCTTCATGTTGTGCTGTGAGTTTGAATTTTACTATTCCTGTGATGTGCAAAGTCTTAGAGCCCAGAAAAAGGAGCACCCCATTACAGGATGCAGACCAGTTCCTTACCTGGGTGCACCCCACTACAGGACACAGAACGGCTCCCCGTCTCTGGGAACACCCCATTACAGAATACAGGCCAGCTCTCTGTCTTTGGGAACACCCCACTACAGTATACAAAGCAGCTTTTTTTCTCTGGCTCTTTTAGCAAGGAGAGACAAGTAAAAATGTTTCTAAGGGAAGTCAGCACAAGTCATCACAAGACCATTCAGGAAACATTTATTTAGTCTCTTATTTTGATCTAGAGGCTAAAGTCAAAGAACTGAAAGGGACCCATACACTCTGAAGGTGCCCAGGAAGAATTTCTTTGGTCTTTCCACCCTTGAATAACCAGCATAACCAGCCACAATTCCAGGTGGTTTCAGCCTTCTAATCACTTGATTCTGGTCTCCGTATCAACCTTATGCAGTCTTCCTCCTGTGATATATCTCTGTAGTCTCCTTTCTTACAAAGACACTATTTTTGACAGAATTCACCTAAAGCCAATGTAACGTGATTTTAACTCTCCTACTTATTTACAAAAGTCCTTTTTCTAAATATATCCCTTTTAAGCTACATGTAGAGAGGAATTTCAGGGGCTAAGTTGGATTATTATATGTGTCGAACTGAATGATTATTTGATATCTACATTGAATACTATTTCTGGGTGTATCTCTGCACCAATATCTCCTGCCCTCATAGCAGGCTCTCTGTCATTGGCTCTATTAGTTTCCAGGCCTTCATATAAAGACAGGGCCACACGACCCACTTGTCTGAGTCTCTGGCTTGGAGCTGGCAAATGAGGGACTAATGAGCTTCCATGGTCTTGTGTCAGCCCCTCATAAAACGTTACAGAATTTATAAAGTTTCTAATTTCAGTGCCATGACTTCTGATTCTTCTGTTTTACCATAGAGTGAAAGCGCACCCATACGACTGCTCTATTTATGTCCACTTCATTGGGATGGAACCCCAATCAAGGTAGGTGTGTGTGTGTGTGTGTGTGTGTGGTGTGTGTGTGTGTGTGTGTTCTGTTTTTCTGAAGACTACTACAGACTAGTATTATAGAGGAACACTATTTAACCTACTTCAAAGTATCACCATTCTGGCTAGGTTAATTGACGTGGCCATTAGGTAGATAGAGTTTCATAAACAAAGAATATAAAGTAAAATAACAAAATTTAAGAAATCCATAAATAGAGCCGGACGTTGGTGGCACATGCCTTTAATCCCAGCACTTGGGAGGCAGAGGTGGGCAGATCTCTGTGAGTTTGATGCCAGCCTGGTCTACAAGAGCTGTTCCAGGACAGGCTCCAAAGCTACAGAGAAACCCTGTCTTGAAAAAACAAAAATAAACAAACAAAAAAAGCAAAGAAATTCATAAATATATACACTGTGATTTTGTTAAACAGCTGTTAAATGTCAGCATATTTCCACATAATTTTGTCTATGCTTTTATATTGATGTATGCTTTATATACACTTTCATTAATTTGGGGCTCCAGCTCTATGAGTTTTGACAACTATATTGAGATGTTTTATTAGTTCAAAGAAAATACAGCTTCCAGGATTATACAAGAGGAAGAAGATTTTGTGCTTGGCAATCATGTAGGTGACCAATATGTTTACTGACAAACAGTATTTCACTGCAGGATAGTAGTATTTTATACACGTAAAGCCTATAAAACTACTCTGAGTTTACCTGGGGCTGATATCAAAAACTGCATCCAAACATGGATCAGGTTTTCCGGGAATATTTCCACAACAGTAAGGGATACCCACTGAAGTGCTTCATATACAAGCAGAGCTGAGATTTCAGATATTATAATTATAACCTCCCCGCCCTTTTGCTCTCAGCCTGCAGGTTTGTTAAAAGTTGTCTGTCCTGTTCTGGAAAAACAATCTTTAAGGTAATGTAAATGGTAATGGCCATTCAGGTTGGTGGTGTGCTCAGAGGCTCCACAGGATTGTGTGGATTGCAAAGGAACCCTCCCAGTGAAACTTATCGCCTGCAGAGCTTTGGACCCTGCTGGTATCTAACATCATTCTTTAGTAATGCAGCCTTGCTTCACGCAACTCCCAGGGCTAGGTGAGATGTTTCTCTTAAACAAACAGAGAGGAAAAAAAATACTAGCAGAAAAGGGTGTTCAAAAAAAAAAAAAGGTGCTTGTAGAATTCAAGGACTTTTGATTTCTCTGATATGGAAACATAGGAGCTTATTGTTCAAATCTGAAAGAGGAAGAAATGGAAAGGAAATATAAAGTCAAGCTCCCCCCAGAAGCTGAAAACGTAGCACCTGTTGTACATAGATATTCCGAGGTTTGTACCCACTCCTGACTTACAACGCTGTCAATTCCTTCTGCCTTCCGCTCTAAACATAAACATGGACAGCTTATGACTGCAGGGACCTAAAAAGATACCATGACCACAAATATAAGGATGTATAGGTTATTACTAAAATATCAGGGAACAAACTGGTTCTGTCAAGTATTAAAATGCTGTAATAGTCTATAAAGAACCCTGCAAAAACAAACAAACAAACACAAAACAAAACAACAACAGAAAAAACCCAACTCAGCCAAAGGGAAAAAAATAGAACTTTAGCCTCAATATGACAGAGAGGAAACAGAAAAATGACATCTAAAGCAGTGATCCTGTGATATAAATTATTACAGAAAAAATATTACACTAAGCATTATAATTCAAGGTAAAATTTTAGAAAAATTACCATCAGGGTCAGAGTGAGATCATACTGTGATTGCTTCTTCCCAGGCGTGCACTGGAATTGCCAAGCAGAGAGATGGGATTCTAACGACTGATACCACTTAATAAGATGTATGCAAACTTAAAGGGGAAAACACCAATAGATGCTACGTGTTAACAGTGCGGTGGTCCACTGAGCTGGTCCAAACAAAACTGGCATAAGCAACCTGGAAATCATTAGGGAATTCATCAAGGTTGCTGCTTCCTCCGCTTAGTGTGTGATGTGTGGTTGTTTAAGAAACACTTCCCCTTTTAGTTCTAACTCATTCTCAACTCCCTGCATTTCCAGTAGCTGGAGCTCGGAGTTTCAATGCAGGTTTCAGTTGGGATAGATATAAATACAGCTTTCTGTGTCAGGTGAACACCAGGATTTATGAACCCATTTCTCTTACATCGAAATGAAAATGCTGTGCACCAACTAATGAAAGTGCCCCCAATGTTTACTAAACCCCATCAACAGTTTTTACCTCGCTCTTGCAGCTGCCAGCAGTCCTCAGGGGTCTCCTCACAGCTGGCCATCTTTCAGGAAATGTGCATCTCCCAAATGGGAAGGAAATACTGACATGGGATTAAACTTCTCTAAATGGATGTGTTGTAGCTAATCTCTGTTGTCAGCTGGGTGAGATCTAGAATCGCCTAGGAGATAGGGATATACCTTCCAGGGATTATCTGGGTTAGGTTAATCTTAAAGCTAGTCTGTGGGGAACTGTCTTGATTATGTGGATTGAGCCTGAGTGCTGGGCTGGATGAAAAGGAGAGACTGAGCTGAGCCAGATCATTGCCTCTCACTGGTCCTTGAATTTGGAGGCAAAGTGACAAGATGTCTCTGGCTTCTGCTTCTGTGACTTGCCCAGAGATAGGGACTATACTGTATGTGGGACTGTAAGTCAAAATGAACTCACATTCTCGCTTTTGTCAGAGTATTTGTTTGCACAGCAATAGGAAAAGAACTAAAATAGCCGGCATGATTCTCCAGTCAGGTATGTGAAGGCGGCAACTGAAAACAACCAAAGTGAAGGACACCCGATATCTTAAAAAAAAAATAAAATAAAAAAATCAAAGCTTCATTATCATTGTACCCAACCAGCCTTTTGGTATGATGAGGTTCTATCATTGTTGCTATCTCTGTTGTTAGGGTCTAGAAAACCATAGTACAAGTTCGAGCACAATACAGTCTCTTGCCATTGTCCCTTAAATTACCCATGCCCGGGGACTTTAGAACAGATGCATTTGCTTTTCAGCAGTCCCAGAGGCTAAGAGCTGAGAGTAAGGTTCACGGTTGTTTTCTTTTGCTCCTCCTCCCCGCCTTGGGCATGAAGCCGATCCTCTGTGGTGTCCTGCCTGTGCTCTGGCCTTTTCTTATCAGGACACAGTTGAGAATGGAGGGTGAGCTCAGTGGCTAGTGATGTCTAGAATGGACAAGGCCCTGAGTTCAGTTCTAGGACCACAAAAACAAACAAATAAATAATAAAGTGACAATCATAGGGGACTGTGGCAAAATCCTAATGACCTCTCTCTAATTTTTCTCCTGTACTCTATACTTACTGCAATGGTTTTACATCCCTTATCCCTTGCCATTGTTGTGCCAACTACTTAGAATACATGCATCTGTGATATTAATACAATTTATGTATTCAGACCCCAAATGTCACCTACTCAGAAAAGTGCCTCCTGAACACAGAATTGAAAGCAACATGCTTTAAAGTTCTAGCACTTGCTTCCATGTCCTCCGGGTCTCAGCACTGACATATGCACAGTACAACAATATGGGGACATTTGTTTCTCTGCTTATTGCTTTTGCCCTCCCTCATCTAGAGTGTTTGTTCCAGGACAGCAGGGATGCCTGCCACTCCTGGACCCACAGCATGACCTACAATTGAATAGGAACTTAATATTTGATGATCCAATGAATGAATGAATGAATAATGAATTAGCAAGGTGAGCCAAAGAGATCTCAATCCCCAATTACCATTACAGACAACTAGCAGATGGTCAGTCTTAAGGTTAGAAATTGTGGCCCGCTCGTAAGTTGAAACCTTAAGTCTTCTTCTTTAGCAAATGATGACTTTTGGAGACAAGGCAGTGAAGGATGCAATTACATCAAAACTGGGAGGGGGGGTGGAGATGGAGAAGCCGTGAGCCCTCAACATAAGAGAGGAACGGAGCAACAGTTCAGAGAACACCGCAAGAAGGGAACCATTGGAAAGCCAGGGGCAGTCTCCATGGAAACCAACCCTGCACACACCTCGATCACATACTTCTATTCACTTGTAGTGGTGTGTTTGCCTTGTCAAGCTCTGTCAACTAACACAGTGTCTGAGCTTAAACCAACAATTAGGGGCAGAGACCTAATCTTGCTATGCAAAGGTGAACAGACAAACAAGGGCCATGCCTAATTGATAGTGCAGAAGGCATATTGAGCTGGGACGTAAAATAGATGTTTTAAAAATTATACATCTGCTAACATTTCAAATAATAGAGCTTTCCTTTTATGTCTGTTTTGGAGAAATGTAAATTAAAATCCTGTAGGAAAGTCTGATGTCTTCTTCACATGTTGATTTCTAGCTTCATCGTAGCATTGCCTGAGAATATATTCTGAGTTCGTCTAAACTCATAAAGCTTCCCGAAATTTTCCTCACAAGTTAGTGGACAGTCTATCTGTTGAATGTTTAGAAAATATTCTCACCTAAGCTAGTAAATAAAGTTTAGTTAGCTTCAGTTACGGCAGACATCCTTGAACTTATACTAGAGTTATCCTCACAGATTCCAGTGTTTCGGTGAACTCGTTAATTGTTTTTGTTGTTATTGTTTCTTGATCACTTCCTTGATTCTATATTACTTTGAGCATATAGATCATTGCTGTTCTAAACATCCTGTCTTCTGGTTCCAACTTCTGGAGCACATGTGAACCTATTTCTAATCCATATGCGTTCACTAGATTTTAGTCATTATTATGTAGACATTGTCCACATTCCTGACTAATAAATTGCACTGAGTAGTAGGCCACATGTATACACACTGTGGACATTTGCCTCAAAGGTTTCATGCTTTCTCTACTTTTTTCCAGGCAGAAGACTTACCTTTGCACTCAGGGACTCCACTGATTTGAGCTGTCCCTCCCCCCATAAACACACACCATTCTTGTTCTGTCAACAGTGAGAGCAGCTAGGCCTCAGGCAACATTAAACAATGGCTCTCTCCCTTGGAACCCAGACTTTTCCACTGCTCTGGACTGGCAGAGACTCCTGTGGGAGAGAAGACGGTAACCTCAGCTCTGCCCTGCACATTTTGTTGTCTGGGATCTTGGCTCCTCTGGCTCTTCCTGCTTCAGCAAGGCTCAGGTGCTTTCTGGGAATATTACTATTCTCCGTACAAGTCTTCTACTTATACCCAGCAGGGATGGAGATCTGTCACAGGGTGGTCCATCCTCCCTAGCAACAGAAAGCCGAACTATATCACAAATAAAACATTTATCTTTTAAAATGATTGAGAAAAGTCTCCACTGGATGTTTTGTTGGCATGTAAAACAAGATATGGAATGGAAACTAGATATTAAGGGATGGTCTTGCTTTGGAATAGAAGCATGCTAGAAGCAATTTGAAAGTATAGAAATATGGTTTTAAGTGAATACAAGGATATGCTTTTTATATTATGTCTCAATTTAAGAAAAATATGAGATGATTATGCCAAGTGATCTTGCTTTTTCATAAATTTTTGAAATTTCCATTTTATTTAGGTAAGAACTTGCTGAATTTACAACAAATGAAACAAAATGTTTAATAATATACACACTTCAAAAATATAAATTTCATTTCAAAAAGCATAAAATATCACTTCTATATATCCTATGTAGAGAAACAACTTTCTTTTAAAATATGAATCTCGTTTGATACTGTATCAGTGAATAAATCAGAGTGATGGACTAATACAGAAGAAACAAAAGCATCTAAATATGTATGACATCATAAAATATAGCAAAATAGATAAGTTTCTTGAGTCATGGATTTTCCCCTTTTAACTCCTTTAGATTCACTGAAGGCATTTAACAGAGCTAGTCTGCATAGTGGAACTGATTATGAAATCTCATCATTAATCTGCATGATATAATTGCTTGTATGTAGGAGACATTCAGCTAATGCTTATTTGAAATAAATGAATATGAAAATAGTTCATTGCAGTATTGCATATTACCCCTGTCCTAAACAAAAAAAAAATGTAACAAGTGTGTTTTGTTGCAGCAAGACCAAGACAACAGCAGTAAAGGACATTTCAATGTCATTGCTCATACCAACCACGAGTTATTAACCATTTCCACGTCCAGGCACGCGGCATTTGCTTGTGAAGTACTGATTCACTCATTTCAGACTCACAGAAGATTGGGAACAGTGTTGTGCTTATTGTAGATGATAAAACGGCACATTGAAAGGCTTTATTGTAATGGGCTGATTCACTTCATGCTGTGCTCTGTACACCATCTTGGAAGTAGCATTTGGGTGGGTGGAAAACATAAAGCTGACCTATGCCGGAGGGGGAAAAACTATCCATTAGGGAAGATGGTAAAATAACCACTGAAGCAGGCATTTTACACAGAGGACTGGATCAGTTAACAAACACAACTCATCCCTTGCTCCTGTGCGCTGGCCTCCACTCTCACACACGGGGTTTCAGACCATACAACAACTTCTTTCAATGGAAAAGGTTTAATTTTAATTTAAGGGAAAATACATGTGAGAAAATACACTATATATCTATAGTAAGAGGAAGAAACATGGTTTTTTAGTTTTCTTTTACTGAAAATAGATGTTTTTCATACAATAAATTTTGATCATGGTTTTGTGCCCCTTTTCCGCCATCTACATTCAAACCCTTTCTGTGTTTCCTTAAAAAATAAACAGGCATCTACAGAATAATAATAAAAAATAAAATCAGATAAAACAAAAACAATCTAAAATAGGATAAAAGAATCAAACAGTATAAAAAGAGCAAAAGAAATCACACAAGAAATACATATAGAGGCAGAGATACATGTTTACTTGCATAATAATCCCATAAAAAAAGCCCCAAACCAGAAATCATAATATATATGCAAAGGACTTGTAAGGCAAAACAAACAAACAAATGTCCTGACAAAACAATATGAGGCAAAGAACCTCCAGAGGTGATACTGAGTTCATTTTGTTCAGCCATCTACTTAGAGGTGTGGGGACTTAAACCTCATTAAACCCTACGAATGGTTTGTATCCCCAGTGAGACTGTTGAAGAGAACTAATGTTTCATTTGGAAGAAGTTATCAATCGGAGGTAGTTTCTGGGTTAGGGATGGAGTGCTGGTACCCATCTTGGCACAGATCCATGAAGGCCTTATGCATGCTATCACAGCAGCGTCAGGGAGTTCACATGAGTGTCAATACTGCTTGCTGTGTTTAGAAGGCTTCGTTTCCTTGCTGTCCTCAATCTTCACTGGCTCTTACAGTTTTTATGACTCTTCTTTTGTAGGGTTCCCTGAGCTCTATAGAAAGGGAGTTGGTGAAGACATCCCATTAAGGATTGAGTTTTCCAAGTTCTCTCACTCTCTGGACTTTGTCATGTCTCTGTCTTTGTTTCCATCTACTGCAGGAGGAAGCTTCTTTGATGATGGCTGAGCAAGGCACTCATAGCAGAATGTCATTGTGATGGAGGAAGGTCATTGGTTAATTAAATAAAGAAACTGCTTGCCCTGATAGGTTAGAACATAGGTGGGTGGAGTAAACAGAACAGAATGCTGGGAGGAAGAGAAAGTGAGCTCAGAGATGGCATGCTCCCCTCTCCTGGGCAGATGCGATAGCTCTGCTCTCTGAGGCAGACGCATGAAGCTCAGACCCAGGATGGATGTAGGCTAGAATCTTTCCCGGTAAGACTGATGCTACACAGATTATTAGAGATGGGTTAATCGGGATATGAGAATTAGCCTGTAAGGGCTAGAGTTAATGGGCCAAACAGTGTTTAAAAGAACACAGTGTCCGTGTAATTATTTGGGGGCATAAGCTAGCAGGTGGCTGGGGTGCTGGAGACACAGCCCCACCCCTCCTATTACAACATCATTGGGAGTCATTTTATGTTCCTTTAACAGAACAATAGTATTTAGTTTTACCCTAGGTCCTTGGACTGTCCTTACTCAGGTTCTTGGTCATCTGTACAGAATAGGTGATGGGTTCCATCTCATGGAGTGGATCAAACACAATTAGGTATTGGTTGATTACTCCCACAAGCTTTGTGCCAATAATGCACTAGTGCACATTGCAGGCAGGTCTTTATAGTCGATCGAAGACAACGTAGCTGCATCGGTGTTCACCTTTCACTTCTGGTAGCACATCCCAGTACTTTAAACTCTGGTCAGTAGGGGTGAAGTCTCTAGCTATGCCCCAACTCAACTTCTCCATGTTTAATGAGTTTTGTAGGTGTTGATTTCAGTAATAGTGCCTTATTGTCAATTTGAGGACAACAACTAAAAGCCTTGGCAATGGTCTGGGTTATTTGGGGGCTCCCTTGGGGTCTCTTTGTCCAACAATTCAATTAGATTTAATGCATTATGAGCACCAGAAGCTTCATTTGGTGACAAGAGATGGCCAGTTGGGGCTCTATCTCCCCCATTATTTGACAATTTATATTAGATTATATATATATATATGCAAATACACACCATATTTGTCTTACTGTGTCTGGTTACCTCAATCAATATGATTTTTTTCTATTTTGATTCATTTACATGCAAATTTTATGGTTTTATTCTTAATGACTGAATAATATTCTACTGCATAGATGTATCACATTTTATCTATCCATCATTCATTGATGGACATCTTGGCTATCTGTAATTTCTTTCTATAACAAATAGAGAAGCAGGATGTAGAGCCTTTTAGGTATATGCCCAAGAATGATTTAGCTGGATCTTAAGATAGATCAATTTCCATCTTCCGGAGGATCTACCATCACTCTGATTTTGACAGTGATTATACAAGTTTGCACTTCTACCAGCAATGGATGAGTGAGTGTTCCTCTCATTCTATATCCTTACCAGCATGAGCAAGAGCATGTGTAAGATAGAATCTCAAAGGAGTTTTGATGTTCCTGCTCCTGCCACCATGCCTTCACTCCATTGTCATGAACACCAACCCTTTGGAACCATAAATCCAAATAAAGGCACTTACCACAGGGTGTGTCCCAGCATCCGGGAAAACTTCCATTCACTTGATGACAGTGGGGATAATACTGTGTGTCCAGTCTCATTTCTGGTGTATTTTTGTAAATGCAGAAAAGTTATCAATCTCTGTTGGGCTAGTTCCTAAACCACAGTTCATTTTTAATGACTAATATGTATCCTTTCTACATCTGACCAGACCATACAGAATTCAGAGATTTCAGTACAAATTATGACCTTCATTCTTGCAAGTGTATTTATTAGACTCCCCTCACTGGGTCCCAAGTCTTCCTGTCAGTGTAAGTACGGCTTCATTGTGTATCAAAGCAACTCGGCTCTTAAGTTAATATGACCTTTCCTGGTTTTATGTTAGAATTTCAGATACTATTTCTTCTCCATGCTACCTTTGGTGGTTTAAATGATAATGGACCCCATAGGCGCTTATATTTGAATACTTGAACCCCATTCGGTGGCTGTTTGGGAAGGATTAGAAGGTGAGGCTGTTGCAGGATATTTGATTACACTGTATGAAAAATGAGACATTGTGGCTGGTTTAATAAAAAGCTGAGCAATCAATAGCTAGGCAGGAGAGGATAGGTAGGACTTCTGGAAGGAAGAAAGATGCAGAGCCAGATGGATGGATGGTACTGAGGAGAGGTAAAATGTAGATTCATAGAAAAGGGTTAATTTAAGGTGTAAGAACTAGCTGGTGTAGATGGAAGTTTCTGAATTGCCTAGTTCTGCAGCCATTCAGTCCCCAAGAAACACACAGAGGCTTATACCAATCATAAATCATTTAGTCTATTAGCTCAGGCTTATTATTAACTAGGTCTTATAACTTAAATTAATCCATAATTCTTGTCTATGTTAGCCACGTGGCTTGGTACCTTTTATTAGTGAGGCATTCTCATTTTGCTTCCTCTGTGTCCCTCTGATGATTGCAGACTGAGCCTTTCCTCTTTCCAGAATTCTCCTAGTTGGTTGCCCTGCCTAGACTTCCTGCCTGGCTACTGGTCAATCAGTGTTTTATTAAACTGATATAAGTGACAAATCTTTACAGGGTACAAGAGCATTATCCCACAGCAAGTTGGAACTAAGGACAAGCTTTCATAATTAATAGTAAGTCTCTGTATCATGTTGGGGCTGGAAGTCCAAATAAAGTTCAACAAGAAAGACCTGCTATATGTGGCTTTAATGGAGGACATATGTTACTGGGGTAGAGTGCAGGGTTTAAGGTTTCAAAAGACTCTCACCATTCTGCATTCTCTCTCTCTCTCTCTCTCTCTCTCTCTCTCTCTCTCTCTCTCTCTCTCTCTCTCTTCTTGCAGTTCAAGGAGCTCCCAGCTTTTCCTGCCACCATGCATTCATGGACTCTGACCCTCTCGAACAAAAAGTCCAACTAAAAGCTTCCTTTTATAAGTTGCCTTGGTTATGGATTTTGGCCCAACAATAGAAATGCAACTAACATGTTTCCCATGTCCTGGGTTAGTAAACATAACTGGCAGAAGAGAGATGAACAACTAGGAAATGTTAGGAGATGGGAATGAATCAGTGACTCACAGCACCACATAGCTAGCACCCATGCAAGCAAGAAGGAGGATGTTTTCCATCATAGTCACTGCTGGATCTTCTCCTTGGATGCTTTCTTCTATTCTTGTCCAAAAACTGTAGTTTAAGTCATAGGGAATTCATCATCAGCTTGATTGTTGCTCATTGATTCTGCAAATTTATCCCAGTAGTAAACCACAATAGATACTCAATAAACATTTTCTGAATGAACAAATAAAAGAGTGTCCCTATCATATAAGCTTCAGTGGCCATAAAGGACACTCTACTTGGAGTGCAAACTTTTTAATAGAATGGGGGATATGACCCCCGCGTCGGTCTTCAGAAGTGTGGTTAATGAAAATTAGTAACCACTATTATATTTTGCTTTTTTTCCCCCGAAGTTGGCCAAAATATAGTAATGGTCTAAAGTAAGGTGCGGTATCTTTCATGTTTGCTATTGTTTGCATGCATCATATAAATCACAGATCATGATTGCTCTGATGGGTTACTGCATGGATCCTTCATTGTAGAATTTAAATCATGATTTCTTAAAAAGATTTAATTATGTTTTAATAATGTATATGTATGCATGTGTCTGCAAGGGAATGCAGTGTCTGTGGCAGTCAGAAGCAGGCATCAGATCTTCTAAAACTTGAGTTACAGGTGGCTGTGGGCTGTGCCACATAGGTACTGGAACCAAACTTAGGTCCTTTACAAGAGCAGCATGTATTCTCTCTCTCCCTCCCTCCCTCCCTCCCTCCCT
>NC_022021.1:44904823-44907584 GCF_000317375.1 Microtus ochrogaster
CCCCCCCCCCTCTCCCCAGACAGTGTTTCTCCATAGCTTTGGAGCGTGTCCTGGAACTCGCTTTGTTGTATGCCATCACCACCTGGCCTGCACTTTTAACCTCTGAGACATCTCTCCAGTCTCTTTTAAGGAGTTATTGTGACTATCCGTATTAGCATTCAGTTATACTTCCCAATGTCAATAGCTTTGTTTATCAACAGGTAACCAAAACTTTAGAAATGGCAAGCCATTATTTTCTAGCTTTTATGACCAAGATAACAATTTACTAATATAAAGATAACACCTTTTCTAAAATCGGCATATTTTGAACTCTGAAATATGATATGACTTTATAAAATGTGCGTTGTTATATTTTTTTCTCAAAACATAAGTCAAACTCCCATTTAAAAATATATTTACTCCAAATGTTAAGTTGATTTGGAAAAAATCAAGATACATGTGCTGCTTTTCGATGTGATTTCTGTAACTCATTGTTCTACTAATGTGCAAACCGTAGAGCAACAATTACGTGTTTTCCTTTAGCATTGATCGCCATAATTTGAAACAAACAGAATAACCATTTTCTGTATTCATAGTGGATGTGCGAATTTAGGATACTGCTTGCTCCAAAGCAGGAGGCAAAAGATGGCAGCAGTGAGTCATGCCAGACTCGGCAGCACACAGCAGCATTACGTCTTACTTTTCAAAATTATCTAATTGTGAATTTAATAATATCTCCAGTTACAAATTATTCTGAAAGAATAGAAATCGTAAGTGTTTCAATGAAATGCAGCAGAGAGTAAATTAAATCAATGTAGTCCAGAGCATTTCTGTTTCTTAAGTATCCCACACCCACCACAGGAAGTTCTGCGGGGACTGTTAGTGGGGTTGCCACGGTGCACAATCAGCCAATGGGAATTTTGCAATTGTTCACAAAAAGAGGAAAGAAAACAGAATAAACAACTCGAACAAGGGCTTTGGAAGATCATTTTCTCACACTGAGTCTGTTGGGACATAAAATTGTGCTTACGTTTGAGGATAGAATCTGTGCACCCGCTACATACAATGACTGAATTTGCCTAACCTTTCCCCTCTCCCCACGGACTTACTAAGCTGAAGTATATAAGGTTTAGAAAAACAAGTGGCGCAGAGATGGCTGGGTAAGTGTGTTTGTGCTACAACCGGGGGAATCCGAGTTCGGATCTCAGCACCGGCACCAAAAGCCTGTTGAGCCCACACTCACGCCTGTAATCCCAGTAGTGTGGGGTCCTGGAGACTGGAGGATTTCTGGGGTCTGCTGTCCTCCAGATGAACAAGTCCCAAATGCAATTGGAGCTGACGTAAATAACACCTATAAATGACCATAGGTCTTCCCTCGCAAGAAACAGACTATGTCATCAGCTTCAAAGTAGTCCCCACACTGAAGAACTGCTTTCTGCAAGTGAGACCTAGTCTATCTGAGGTCAGAGGAATGCCTGCCATTGCTCTATCTTCCGTTTGTTCCTTAGCTTGCTTAATCTGTTTAACTTTCCGTTACATTTGTCTCAGGCTTTAACTCCAGAGAATAAAAAAGGATAGTCAGTTTTAATACTTGGGTAATCTTTTTCAAGCTGAATAGGAACGACCCTGAGATTACGGAAGCTGGGACGAGCCACTTCTCTTATTACAAGTTCGTGCTTCCTGTAATAAGCAACTGGTCCTAGGAAGGGGTGGATTGGAATGTGGGATCTTCAGGGTCTAGGGTGATGAGTAGCGAGATAATTACGAGAAGTATTTGTCCTGAATGTGACTCTTGGACTTTGCCACTTGAGAAGTCTGCAGCACAGGGGCATAGGAGAAAGGCCTGATGACCTGCCTTGGCACGTGACACCTGTCTTGTTTTCCAAAGTGTGATTTTGCTTGCTAGATTTCTCCCTCTGTGGGCAAATGGCGATCTAATCGAGAGACATATGGATAACTCAAGTGGAAATGGAGAAAGCTGCACTTCCCTGGGGTCTGTGGAAGAGGAACGAAGTTTCCATTTTAGCAAGGGACAATGGGAAGAGGAGAAGGAAAAAAATGGTGGATGTGCAGAAGAGGACATCTGGGTAAGAAGTGACAGGAGGACGAGGAGAAATCGACAGTCTTTAAAGCTCTAGATCGGACAAGGCTGTTTTTCGCAGGAAGTTCACCTACATACCAGATTTGAAACCAGACTGAGTTTGCATAAGGAGAGAGTATCTGTGATAAAAACATAATCAGAACACTGGAGGTGGTGGAAACGGGGCCGACTCTGTGAAGAGAACCTCACAGACGTCACGCAATCTTCTCTTTGGAACCCTAGAATCTGCAAGAGCATCCATCTTCATCCCCATCCACTAGCTCACAAGACTGGCTTGGTGCTCTCCTTAACTCTCAAGGTAGTCTAGAACCCCTCCATCGTCACCCATTTACAGACTGGCATCTGGCCCGCCAGAGTCTCTACACCTGTTCTAACCCCTGTGCCTCGCGTACCCGAGGATGCTCGGCCCTCTCCCAACCTGCTCCGCCTCCTCCTCCCCTCTCTGCTGCTGTGGCTGCCGCCGCGAAAACCAGAAGTGGAATTCGCGTGGCGAAGCGCCGCGCTCTCTCGGCGGCACTGGGCATGCTCCGCACCCGGGGCAGCTTTCGGCGGCGGCGGGGCGGACGCTCGCTTACTAACCAGGCGCCAGAGTCGGCCGCCGGGGCTGAGCCGGGGGCTGAGCTGCTGCGCGCGGCGGGAGGAGTCTCGCTCTCGGCGGCGGCGGCAGCGGCACAGGTGGCG
>NC_022021.1:44907799-44915071 GCF_000317375.1 Microtus ochrogaster
CGGCCGGGCCGGGCGCTGCGCACTCGCGTCGGGAGCCGCCTCTCGCCCGCCGCGCTCGCCCCTGCTCCCCGCCAGCATCACTTGTCCCGCGGCCGCGCTCCGACAACAAAAGCGGAGGATGCTGCAGCTGGGCAAGGTCAGGACCTTGCTCTGAAGCCGGGCGGCGGCGCGCACGCCTTTCCCCCGACTGAGGAGCTGTCTGTGGCGGCGGGTGCATGTTCGCCAGGAAGCAGTCGGGCGCCGCGCCGTTCGGTGAGTTGCCTTCGCTGAGCTGCTGGAGCCCGGCGCATCCTCCGGGCGTCGTCCTCTTGCTTACCTCCGGTGGGGGTTGGTTCTTTGCCGCCGGCCGGGCCAGGGGTGGTGGTGGCGGCTGCTGAGGGGTGCTATCTGCCCCCGGGGAGGATTGCGATCGCGCCGGTTCCCCTTTCGGAAGACTGCTCTACCCGGAACGGGGTCCGGGGCCAGTGTCTTTCTTGGAGCGGTTACCAAGTGGCTTCTCCGCGTGCTCCCCTCCCTGCCGCCCCTCTCCCCCGGAGGACGCGTATATAGGGCAACACCGACTGCTCCCCGCCACCCTCCAGAGCAACCCGGTTGCATTCATGACGTCCCTAATATACGGGGAGAAGAGGGGGTGGGGGTGGGGAAGACTTCCTTCCAGTCTTTTGCCCTTATGTTCAATGTCATTACGATGTTTGGCTAGAACAAAATGGAAAGACTTGGTCATATGCGTCCATGGCCGTTTCTTCAGTCTCCCGCTGCTCGCCAGACCCAGACCCCTTTGGTCTATATTTAGCGTTTCAGAGGACGCATTTTCAGAGGGATTCACAGGCTTCCGGGGCTTCTCTGCCCTGACAATAGATAGCGAGGCTCTGGAAAGCGCTGCCTGACAGCCAGGTTTGGCAAGGGTGCTTGTGCTTGGGAGATCCGCGCAGCGATATTTGGGTGATTCGTAATTAATGGCTGAAAGCAAAGCTGCGCGTCGCTCTCCTCCCACCCGACCTTCCTCTTCTTCTGGTGTGTAATGTGTTCTTATCGATTGCTGCTCAGCAGGTTTGAGCCACTCTGTTCAGAATAAAGTCGTTAGGAAGGAGGTACAACCTCCTTGGTCTTAGGGTGGGGGTCGGAAAATAGACTTGGGGGGCTTAGGGGGTGTGTATCTCTGGATTTTCCACGAAGACCCACTTATTTCCCAAATGCCCAAAGTTGCGTATCACTGTAAACACCGGGGTAATGAAGGGCGTGGAAGAAGAGGATAATGGGGGAGGCTGTGCTTGCAAGGGGGTTTGTATTTCCCTCATTTGAACTGATCTGATGTGCTTTAGCTCTGCGAGGCTTTATAAATATGCATGCCTAATGTTCGCAAACAAATATGTTGCCTTAGAAAAGAGATATGTAATGAGCAAAAACCAGGCCTGGTAAGCATGACGGACAGTTCACTT
Organism: Microtus ochrogaster; assembly: GCF_000317375.1. Classification (NCBI taxonomy): domain Eukaryota; kingdom Metazoa; phylum Chordata; class Mammalia; order Rodentia; family Cricetidae; genus Microtus; species Microtus ochrogaster. The sequence continues at coordinate 44,909,239 of NC_022021.1, forward strand.
TTAGGAACTGTGTGACGGATATGTAAGGTGTTGGGAATTTTCTGCATTGACTTCCATGAAAATGGGGAGGTGTTGCCATGCCTATGAGTTACCTCCTTGTGCGCCCTTCCACTGATGGTAGTTTAGTTCATGTCTGCTGGTGGGGATGAATCTACATAATTAGAAGGCTCCCCAGTCACACTACTAAAAACCCCATGAAAGACTGTTTGATATGACTCCTTTTGGATTGCCGAAATAGGTCTGTGCATGATTTGGAAGATCCGATCTATGGGAAGTATGACCAATAGGGGCAAGAATCCTCGTGTATGGATTAGCTGCTTTCAACTCCCGGATGCCTCTTTCTTTAGTGTTTCTCTGTGCCAGACAGAATCCATTGTTAATGTTGAACAGTATGCTTACTGGTCTGTGGGTCGCAAGGTCTCGGGGCTTGAATGAAGATGGCTGTGTTTGGAATTAGTTGTTGAAATTTAGAAGGACTGTAATTATACCAATAACAAGTGAGCATGGTGGGCGCTGTACTGCCAGAGGCTTCACTGCTCAAGTTAAGGGAGCGCTGTGCTTCTTTCTACCAACGTGCTGTACTTTCACCTTTATTCACATTTTGGGAACTTTACAGGAGCGCTTGGGGCACACTGTTGCAGTCCTTGCATTATACGAATGTAGTTTCTCTCAGAAGCATGCCTTAGAGGGAGGAGGAGGGATGCCCTTTTCCCTTCTTCCCTTCCCTCTCTTCAAGTCTAGTGTTTCAGTCTGAACCATGGTTCTTAGAGTCTAGTTGACACCACTGTGTAGCCCTGTGCACCTTCAGGGAGCAGGTGCTGGGCACGAGGCTTTTATGTCATACTGTGGGTTGGAAATGATAACACCTAACTGAATGGCAGTCGCAGCAAGTGCATGAGGTGGTTGCTGTAATGAAACTGCCCTGGTCTTGCTGAAAGGGGTTATTTAATTCTGTATGTGTTTGTGCAATTGTAAAACCTGGTCATTGTAGATGTCACTGATGTTTGCATTGTTTATAATAAAAGTCACGCACAGTCGAATTACTGCATTGCCAGCCACTCTGCGCCTTACACAGTACAACAGAAGTCACCGGTTCTTCCTCCCAGTTCAGTAGTTCATCACAGAGAGGAAAAAAAATTAAATTCAAATAATATTAGTTGGAAAAGGCAATTTGTAGTTTTGTTCAATATTTTCTAAGAATAATATCACTTTCATAATGGGATGTAAAATTGAAAAATAAACTTATAGTGTTCTCCAAGTATCTATCTCTTCGTGCACATAATTGAATGGGTAGTGCCTCTCCTCAAAATGTAACTCTTTGATGTCGGACACACATGTGGAATTGTTAAACAGTTTTGCACAATGCTCTTGTATTTAGACAGGTCCTTCTTATAAAGGAAAACCATCACTTTTAAGGTGGAAGTGATTTATAGTAATTTGTCTATAAAACCACATATTCTTTGTATGGATGGGTATATCTAGTTGCAACAAGCCAACTGAAATCGAAATAGAACATGTTACATCTCAGACTTCCCCAGAATGCACCTTCTGTCCTCCCCATTATGAATAGAATATGGACACGCCCTTCTTGGCGGTTTCTCTTTAGGAATGGTGCTGTCCCTTTTAGCGGAAAGTGAGGCTTGTGTTCCTCTTCCTGACATAGTTTTCACTCCTAAGAAGATTCCACATAGTAGGACGTATTTAAGCTCAGATTCAAACTATGAATACAACACAAACATGCATTGCACAGTTATTTTATTTAAGCCAGTAGTTTGGTTGAAGGTGTCGCACAATGGGTTTCTGCTGACTGGGCTAATGAGTAAGTAAACTTTAGATCCAAATCCTCCCACTGGCTTGCAAGAGGGTTGTCATTGTCTGCATTCCAAAAGTGAAGTTCTTCCATGGCTTCATGAGGTGTGTGTTGTGTTTGAAAAGTTAATTTCAGTAAAACAGTTTACGATTCTTGTTGCTAGCTTCAAGTTTATCTGATTACATGCCAAAGTAGCAGCTTTTTATATGACTGTAGAGTATTAAACATGCCATACATAAATAGTTTCCATCCCATTGTCTGCCAATCCAGCCTACTGATTAATAAACTGCCTGGTTAGGTTTAATGAATCCAATTTTGTTCACAAACAGTACCTCCAACACAGGGAACTCATAGAAATATTTTATCATTCTGTGATTTTAGTTGCTTAAATTATGACTCATAACAAAATAAGGGATGACGATAACTCAAGTTCTTCTTCTTTTAATTACATGGCATTTGAGGTGATTTCAAGGTCTTTATCTTGGCTAATTGATTTGTAGGAAATGGCTCATAGACATTAGGATATTGGAGTTATAGTCAGTGTCAATTGTTTTTTGATGGGTTACAAAAAATGACCAAATAAATGAGAGAGCGAGTAACTCCTAGAACCTCCTGTATTACACATACATCCAACCATGTCTCTGGTCAAGTTGTCTGCTGAAAGCTAAACTTATTTTTTATGATTATATATATTACATATTGCAATACATGCCACTATTTCAAAATCATAAAACAGTGACAAACAGGTTGTAGGGCATGGCTCAGGTTTTCTGTATACTTATGACCTGCAATGAAAGTTATTAGAAAATTAAATTTACATAATGTAACACTGTCTCATATCTCTTCTAATGGAGAGAACACTGGCTTTTGAGTGAATGTCGACTGTTGTCTTTTAGCTGCTTGCCTAAGACTCAGCTTATTTATCTGTATAGTGGGTCCAGTAAGGCAGACTATCACAACATTTTGATTTGAATATAAACTATGTGAATAAATGGCTTGTAGTTTTTTTACTTATTAATTAAGATGTATGCTTTAGAATACGATTATTGGCATTAAATGATTCCCATCCTCTCTATAATTAGACATTGTTTACTATTATTTTATAGAGACCCGCTATTGTAATATTATATTTTGTAGACTGACATGTAAAATGACAAATTTCCTATCTTGCAATATATATTTCCTATTACTTATTGATCTATATAACCATTATATTATAGGAAATTAAGTTATATCTTCTAGCACTATTTCTTTAAATGATTGCCATATCCCAGTAATCAGAAATTTCAAGACTTTGGTATTCTTTCTTATTGTTAACGTCAGCCTCCTGATTAAGATCAAATTTTCTACAGAGATTAATTTGTACAGTGAATATTATAGACTGTTTAATCAGCATCAATCCTTGAGGTCAGATATTAACCAGCTGCTCAATTTAAAGGCAGAGAGCTCCATTCTCAGCAGAAATCATTGTAAGGAAATAAAAGGAAACAGCAACAAAAACTGTATGGAGAGGAGACCGCATCCTCTGATGTCATCAGAAAGGGAGCCGAGGGCACACATTGGCGCCATCTTGAACATCAGTTGTCATGGTTATGCATTCCCTCATCCTAGGGATCTGCAGTGAAGACCCTGTGGGCCCCGCTTCCTCCTGGCTCCTTTGGCATCACCGAATTCCCCAGAGTCATGCAGCTGTGACCTTCTGTAGCCCAAGTTTTGTGGTCACTACACTTGGATATGTAGTAGAATTTGTTAGAGACTGTGACCCCGAGACTGACAGGAGAGACTAGCTTATCTTCAGTAGAGGAAGTATTTTGGCACGGTTATTTATATTCAAATTTATGTTTTGTTGTAAGAACTGCCAATTATGTTTTCAAAGTAAAATGCATGCTAAGTAAGAGGCATTACTGGCTTTATTTTTTGTTTGTTTTTGAGCAAAGTAAACAGGTGAGCCAATTATGTTTGGTAAAATCAGTATAGGTATATGTGTGTCAAAAATTTCTACAACTTTTAAGTGGCATGAATATACTTCATTCAGAAAGTGGTAGTGTCATTACGGCTAGGAAGTTGTGTCGTTGAAGTTAGTAAGGATGGTTATTCTCTGTAGGTAAGACCTGGGATTTTTTTTCATTAGTATTGGTTTATTTCTGTAATAATTGTCATTATCACAACTAACCTTAGAAATTAAATTTAAAAGATGTATGTTGGTGAAATACATATTTGTAGCTGTTACATATAGGTTAGTTCTGTTGGTTTAGGAAACTGTTCATTAAATACCTCCTCTCATTTACACATGTAGCAACATTATTACAGAATAGTTTAGTTTATCTTAAATTATGAAATACACATAAATATTGATTAATAATGCCTCTAAGGAACCAAATAAATAATCCTACCCTGATGTTCTGGGCAAGCTAGGGAATTAGAAGGGGGAAAGATGAAGGAATCCCTGCAGGGACTAAACATACCTTTGTGTGACCACTGAGTGACATCCTAGGTCCTTGGTCCGTCTTCTTTCTTCCTCCCCTTGGAGACTTAGCTGCATCTGAGTTGGTAGAGCCCAGCTCTGCTCTCTGCAGACAAGGGTATGTTCAGAAGAGCAAGGGGGAAGAAGCAAGGCAACCCCTTCCTGTGTTCTTCAGAGGCAGAGAAAGTGGAAGGTTGGACAGAGGCCAGAAGTGTTTCATTAATTAAGTTCCCTTCACCTGAAAGGAAGCGTCAGCAGTAAGAAAGAATTGTTCCCTGTTGGGACAGTCTATAAAGAATTCTGCTTCGTAGAATTCAGGACATGGAAGCGTTCACAGCATTTCATTTAGTAGTTGAGTTCCTTAAATATTTCATGCTGTTTTGTCATTCTGTGAGGAATTGTCAGGGGAGTGCCTACTGCCTTGGCTGAGTTATAGCGAGGATGATCCATGAAAGTCAACTGAGTTATGAATGGCGAACTCGAAAGTAACTTGCTGTTAGGTTTTCTTTCTTACTCTCCACGTTAGTATTTTTTTTTTTTTTAGCTAAAATTAATTGGATGGCCTTGTAAGTGACAAACATTGACCATGAAAAGGATCATGTCACAGGCTAACTTCCCAAACCACATAAATACTGATCCAAGACAGCTATTATCTAGAGCATATTTCACTCACTGGAGTTAGGGTCTGACTGGTGTTATAGTGTCTCAGGACTGATAGGCACAGTCATGGGCAGAGTTAGGAAATAAAAAAATACATTAAAAATAAATATGTTTTATGTGACTCTGAGCATGACTGTTTTACCTAAAAATGTCCACTTCTTATAATAAATTTTATTCTTTAACAAATATTTTATTTGGTCGTTTAAATATTCTAGTAACATAGTAGTTATTATCTTCAACATAGGACAATTTAACTCCTAGAAAACAATTCTTCAGCAGTAAACCAATTTATCCAAGTATAAAAGAGCTATAATTCAACTGTCTGAGTCTAAAAAGTCCTCATGGGTACAGAACATTGTATACAGATACAGATGGATGCTTGAGAATCATCCAGATGTTGTCAAGGTGTCTTCCAAAGAAGTTGTATCATTTATATTTTACCACAACAAAAGTGGGATTGTTTTCACATAATGATGGCAACAATGGGCATTGTGATTATAAAAAACAGTTGCCCATTAGATTGCAGAAATGTTACTTGCCTGTGATTTAGTTTGCTATTTTTAAAAATATTGAGGTTGAATGTTTTTATCAACCTGTGTAGTTTTCTTTTGGGGAACCTTTATTTCTACACTCTACCCATTTCTCCTTTTCTCTGCTTGCCTTTTAGTGATTTAAATTGTTTATCTGTAGTAATTATCCTTCCCCGTTCTGTGTCTTTTTTTTTTTCATTGAGAAAAAAAAATTTCCGCCTCCTCCCAGCCTCCCACTCCTCCCACCCTCCCCCCACTCCTCTCCCCCTCCCTCTTGAGTCTGAAGAGCAGTTAGGGTTCCCTGCCCTGTGGAAAGTCAAAAGTCCTCCCCCCTCCATCCTGGTCTAGGAAGGTGAACATCCAAACTGG
>NC_022021.1:44915566-44946360 GCF_000317375.1 Microtus ochrogaster
GGATAGGGGAGCAGGGAAGCACATATCTTAATTAAGGGAGCCATCTTAGGGTTGGAAAGAGACTTGGACCTAGAGGGGCTTCCAGGTGCCTAAGGCAAGGTCCCCAGTTAGTTCCTGGGGCAGCTGAGGATAGGGAACCTGAAATGATAATATCCTATAGCCATACTGATGAATATTTTGCATATCACCCGTTGTGTGTCTTAACAGCTGCAGAGTCCATTTCATTGACTCTTATTTGCAGAGCATGGTTCTGAACCCTGTAAATAAATAAAACCGCAGAGCGGTGACCGAGAGGACCACTTGGAAGTTGCACCTCAAAGGTGTGGGTTGTTACTGTCGTTGTAAGTCGAGAAGACATACTAATTCCTAAATTTTCCAGTAGTATTGAGGGAAAGTTAGGGAATAATGTACTTAAAATACTTAGCCAAGTACCTAGTAAAGAGACATTAGGAGTGTTGGCTATTCTTTCTGCGAAATAATAAAATATGATGTCATTGTTCTGTAATTCCTACTTTTTATTTTTATTTCTGCTAAATAATAAAATATGACGTCATTGTTCTGTAATTCCTACTTTTGCCCCCCACCCCACGATGTACCATTAGGTGCCTGCAACAATACAGGGGCCAATGCTTGAGCAGGCCAGGTGTCCATGGTCACTGGGCTCTTGGGTAGATAGATGGTCCTTACCTAAATTACAGACCCTTTCCATAATGTTGCTCTATAGAGTCCTGCTTGTCAGGTTCAAGTTTCCTGGGGGAAGTAGAGTTTGGCACCGATCTAAGGAAAAATACTTTTTAAAAAAAATTTACATTTATCCTTTTCCTTCAGAGGTGTGTGCCCATTTTCCTGGCTTTACATAGTAGGTTTTTTTTTTCCAGAATTAACCCATTTGGGAATTTATTTTATTATCGATCCTCATTAGATGGTGATGGGCACACAGTAAATACACTACTCATTACAAGCGATACATACAGCTTTGCCCTCATTGTCTAAACCGGTTCATGGGCCTTCATGAGGTTTTGTTGTTGTTGACTTTGGGCTAATTTTGAATACTGGCTACTGGGACCTTCTGAAAAAAATCCAGTAGTTCTACTAGTTCTGTGATCCAGATGATACTGGCATTGGGGACTTCTGTTCACCTTACCTGTGTGCCTGCTTTGTCATTTGCTTATTGGGATGAAACTCTCCGGGGTTTCTGGATGGGAAAACCGTATGGAAATGATTAAGTTCAAAATACGTTTTTTGGAACCTTTGATGTACTCCGAAATATGGCAGTTTTTATGAGTTGGAATGAAAGTATTTTCTTGCCTGTAAAACAGTGTTTGCGCTCCGTTACAATACCAGTTACAAGCAAAGCAAACCAGCCTACAAACCACAATCCCAGAGAACCTAGACAACAATGAGGACACTAAGAGAGACTTACAGAGATCTAGTCTACATGGGAAGTAGAAAAAGACAAGATCTCCTGAGTAAATTGGGAGCATGGGTACTTTGGGGGAGGGTTGAAGTGGAAAGGAAAGAAAGGGAGCAGAGAAAAGTGTAGTGCTCAATAAAAATCAAAAAAATAAAAAAAAAACCCAAAACCAAAACCAGTTACAACATCCCCACTTCACTGATGACTATAATGATTGACGTATGGCATGACATTGGGTATCTCACAAAGGAAGGAATCTTCGTGGTAATATACTTGTTAGTTCTTTATACTACTTTAAAAATTGAATATAGTAAATCAGATCAAGAATTTTGATACCTGAAAGGGGGAAGCATGAAACCCTATTGCTCTTCAGCAGTGAAGTCTGTGAAGCTATCTCTAGAATGCTGTTTTCTCTACCAGGGGGCTGTGGTGTCTGGCGCCAATGAGGCTTTATCAGAACCGTTTTAGAAGTGCGAACTCTGTTTTGGCTTCCATTTTTTCTCTTACAATATTTCTTTTAAAATACTTTGAATAGAATTGCAGAGATTCTTATCACCCCAACTGTAGCCTGTCAGTGGCAGAAGTCAAGGGAAGTCACAAAACATTAATTTGTTACACATTCTCCAAATGTTTGAAGGAAATAAGGAAGGGAAGTTAAAATTGCCCGCTGAGTATTATCACTTAGCAAATGGCAAGGTTTTAAGATTTGGAGAAGACCTATCTTTGTGGCTGTTTATTTCAGGCATGGCGGTCTAGTTCCCTTGTTAATCTAAAGTCCCTCCTGCAGCTCAGGTGCCTGATACATGGTAGAATGACACCATTCTTCCTCTGTGAGAACCTAGAGCATGCACCTCTGGACACTAGATAGAAGTGGGCTGTCACAGGAAGGAGCTAGAAGATGGTTGTTGCAATTGAAAGGAGACACCCCTTGCTTGGCAGGTTTATATATGGACATACCAGACAAGGCGTGTTGTGATGAGTCCCGAACTGGGGGCTTGGATAAAAAGTGAAGTCCTTTTGGGAACTGTCAAAGAATGAATGTGTGGCTGAAAGTGCTTTCCCTAAGCTGGGCAGCACTAAGTTTTGGAGAAGTAAGAAGCCCACAAAGAGGAGCCAACAACATGTTCTGGGTTTGTTCTTCTAGAGCAAGATACGATGTCTTCCCCTTCGAGATGTGGGGCATTTTTTCTCTACTTGAAAGGTTACAACACTTCTGTTCAAAATCAGTTTTTAAAAATGTAGGTGGTGGTCCAATCCTATTTTCCATTGGGTCTCTGACATACTTGGCTTCCTCTTGTGCAAGCAAAGCTTCCTTAAATTATATTCATAGCCACAAAGACTCTGGATCCTTCAGTGTTAAGTGTGCATACTCTCTCTTTCCCACAGTGTAGCAAGATGAAATTACCTGTAGCCTGACAAACTGTCTTCTACAGCATCTTGTTTTGTACATGGAGGCTAGCGGCTGATGCCAAGTGGCAGGAGGGTTTGCCGCTGACGGAGCCTAGAAGCGTTGGCTTTCTTTGAGCAGAGTGTTGAAGGAAATAAAAACAGAGTTATTTTTTGAGCTTTCCTTGCACATTTGCTTTTACATGTATATTCCCATATTCTAGCACTGGATATGAAGAACATTTTTTAAAGCAGCATTCCAGATTTCTGTCCAGCCAGTTTTGCTGCTGCTCACAGATCTTCAGAATCCCCTTCAATGATACCTACTTGATTGCAAATAGCAGGAAGTAGTGTCAGGCATTTCTCATTGTAGCTTTTGAGGTGGGGTGTGGCAGGGTTCAGTGACTTGATGAGATTCACAGCTCTGATCCAAAGAAGAGGTTAACACTAAGCTATGGTCACAATCTCGCTCAATATCCTTTGTGCTCACACAATTCTATCTATTGCATATCACTCTTCCCTTTCCTTCTCAGTATTTAGAACAAACTGTAGTCTACAAGTGTATACTTTGTTTACTGTAGCTTATTAATGCTCAACATACTTACCAATAGCATATTAAAGAGGATGCTCACATACTATAGGAGTGATTTCAGTTTTACTCTGGAAAGCAGCCCTGCTACCGTGTCAGGAAGTAAACTGTACATGCATACTGGTTTTAAATTGGGCATACAGTATGGTGTCAGGTGTTTCAGTGTGTGGCTGTTGGGTGTGCAGAGTACCAGGATGCCAGAAGACTTTGTGAAGATCTTAAAGATGGCGGGGAACATATTGCATTTTAACAAAGTGTCTGTGATCTGTAACATTATAAATTGAGTAGAGTACTGAATGGCATACATTATACCCAAATCAAGACCTAGGAACATATCATGTTTCTATTTTGTGAGTAGTCCTACCTGGCTTTTGGGGAACTTCATTAATTGAAATATAGAAGGACTCTTGGTAAGATAGGCAGTTGTCAAAACAAGATGATATAGAGTGGTGACACAGACAACGGGCTTCTGTTCTTAGTCCTAGAGGCTGGGAAACTCTGCACACTTGGTTTCTGGTAAAGGATCTCTTCCTATTTCCAGATCCTCCCATCTAGCTGTATCTTTCTTCACATGGTCTTTTGCTCTCTCACCTCTCCTGGGAGGTATTTGTGTCCACCCCAACGATGGATTGAAGGAATGTTTGTTCCATCTAAGACAAGCTTGGAGAGTCAATGTGTTTAATTGGGGTTGCTTAACAGAAGGATCTGTGACTCTTAGGCACCTGTATCACCAAACAATCCATCCCAGGACAGATGAATGACTAATAAAAGATGTAAATCCAGAATCCCCATACAGTTTTCAGCCAGTTACTACACTGAAGAGTTTGATCTTGCCAAGTAATTGTTTGTATTCTGTAAACCATGGGAAGGGGTTTGTGAATCTTATGTTTTCTTATGAGTCCTGTGAGCTTCTTTCCATTCATGTTTCAGTCTGGAGGAACAGATACACACTCATGTTCTAGATTTGTTTTGTGGCACCCTACTTAGCCTCAAAAGACCTCAATCGTTCATTTCCAGAGCTAGGGCTTCATCAGATACATTTTTTTTTTTCTGGTACGGGAAAGTGTTTCCAGTGAGACTATAGGCCAAAGCCAGTGAGGTCTCCAAAACCAAGAAGGCCAACCTTAACAGCAGGTTTTCTGATTTTAAGACTAAATTATTTCTAGGCAGAATGAGAATGTTCAGTAGATAAAGTTGTTAATTCTTTGAGAAATTCTAAATTATTCCTCAGGTCTTCTTAAATATTTGACTTTGATTTATAAACTACAGATCATGGTGTTAATTATGCTATAGAGTACTACACACAATGTGTTATTAAGGTTTTGCAAAATTATTTTTGCATGTATTGTTCAAAATTAGATGGATGCTTCTCATCTTGGTTAAACCTCTTTCTTCCGTGTATCTGAATTCCTAATGCTGGTCCAGCCCACCCCCTCCCCCCATCTTACATTTCTACTGTAGATTTCTGATGGCAGGAACACTTGGCTTCCCTCCAGTACATCATTCCCAGAGCTTCCAGAAGGCTAACCTCTTGCTTTTGCTTATAGCATCTGCAAAGATGGTCAAGTAAAGGACCAAATCTTCTGATTTCCGTGCTGATAGAGACATTGTTCTAGTAAAAAATGCCCCCCACACATTTTATCACCTTCCTGATATCGTGTGAACCAGAAGTCCTCTCATCTTCTTATTAATGTGTAAGATTGTTTTCATGTGTTCATCCCTTGAGGGTTGGCACTTCTAATATGTCAAAGGAAGCATAGATGGATGTCACACTGTACTCTGTGAACACTAATGCATTCCTGGCTTCTAGGCAAATGCTTTATAAGGATCCATTTTTAATATATGATCATCACTGAGGCCTGTGTTAGGTACATGTTGAAAGAAAGAGTTAGAGGGCAGCTAAGCTAACAGCAGATGGCCGTGAGAGATCAATGTGGCCGTCAGTGAGCAAGCGTTGACAGAGAGTCCATAAAAGGTCTAACACAGTACTTTCCTTAGTAAGTTATCTGCCTTGTGTTTCCCTGCAGGTTATGCCTCAAATACAGATTATCTCATCGTAAATATAATTCAAAGATCCAGAATATTTTGCTGCAGAATAATATTAAGCATACCTTTAGAATCCCACCAACTTCATATTTTCATGGGAAAATAAGCGTTACCTTAGAGAAGAGTTGTACATTATGAACCACATAGGAGATGCTGGTTTGTGTAAGAACTTAGAGACGATTCTTCTAGAAACATCATCTTAAGGATAAGTATAGGTGAATAATGGTAGCATTAGAGATGATTATCACATTTAATTATGAAAAGTAGACTTGTTTCCCCAAAGTATGTACTCACCACCCAATTTAAATTTCAGATACTATCTGTGCAATAGAATATTGAAACTGAAAAGTAATTTATTTCAAACTCTACTAGTGTTCAGATATTGATTCTGGGATAAGACCTTGATTGTTTCATGTGGAACACATTGTCTAGTTTTTCATAAGGTATACATTTGAGTGTATATGGGTTATTAATGGTTTTGAAATACTATAATGTAATAAAACTGTTAGCCCCTAATTATGTGACTTCAAGAATTGAAATTTGGTAGCTTCATGTACACTTTTAGTTTCTCTTATATTCGTGACTCAGAATTAATATAATGCTTTTGCTTTTATATACATACTTGTCGTTTGGACTTCCTTGTCACAAAATTCCCTGCCTAATTAAATTTCGTATGCCTTGTTGAATTGTCTTTAAAACAGTTTCCTTGTGAGATTGCATTTTTTTGACTGTCTACTCAAAGAGCAGTGTGGACCAAAGTGTTTTCCTCTTTGAGCCTTGTAGTGGTTTCACGTTTGAGCATCTTAGGCTTTTGGGTACTGCACTCTGTTAATTCTTCCTTAAGATAACCGAATCAGTTTAACTCTAGAGAGGGTTCTAGGGTTCCAGACTTAGTTTGTATCCTCAGTAGCTGTGCTGAGAGAGTGGACACATCAGGGCTAGGTAGCAGGTGACATTCTGGCCTTTCCTTAACACCTTCCTGTACACTGTTGACATTTCGTGTGCTATTTGAGTCTCATGGAAAGTGAGAAAAGGAACATTCAGCTGACTGTTTGCCAAATGTATCCCATGCCTTGAAAATGTTCTTATTTAATAATCTTGAGCATTTGAAAAATGTACACTCTGACCTGCATTACCACAGTGTTCCTGAGAATATTAGATAGGCTCAAAAGAATCCATGCTGTGTGTCCTTTCCCTACCTTTTATTCCTTTCATTTTTTTTTCTTGTAATAGGGTCTTGCACTTTAGATCAGCTAGTTTGCAACTCACTATGTAGCCCTGGCTGGCCTTAAAATTTCCATAGCTCTGTATCAACCTTCTGAATGATGAAATCATCATATGAGATACAGTGCCTTTACATCTATCTTTTGTCTACAAAAATGTAATTTCAATCTAGTCATTTTTCTCCTCAATTGAGAACCTAATTAATAATTTAAATACAATGCTTCATTTTTTTTTTCTCTTCACTGAAATTTTCCATTTGGTGGCTTACCGAGTAAGACACTCAAATCCTCCTGTTTTCAAAACACTAAGGGAGATGTGCCAACAGTTAGGTCATGGGGGATTTCATGATTGGATTAACATTGGTGTGGCTGGAAATAATTATCTGAAGTCCCCAAGCAACTCAAGAATCGTTGGGCTGTGTGTGGCTCTGCAGAGGGATGCAGTCACTTTCCATAGGCAGCTGTTGTGGCTCTGCAGAGGGATGCAATCGCTCTCCATAGGCAGCTGTTCTTAGGTCAGCAGCACTTCTGTCTTTCCGGGTTTTATACCCAGCTGTAATATGAGCTTGATCTTTAATTTCCAGAGAACTCAACTGATAGACCGTTGTAATGTGCTAGTGTTTTCAAGAAAATTCATTTTCTGAGTTTCACTTCTTTTATTTTTCAATCATCCTTCTTTCATGCATTGTACCCTAAACCACAGTTTCCCCTCCTTTCGCTCCTGCCAGTCCTCCAGCCCCATTCCCTGGCCCCCAGTTCCACTTCTTCATTTTTTTTTTCAGAAAAGAGCAGGCCTCTCATGGATATCAACTGCAAATGACATAGCAAGTTATGTAAGACTAGGCGCACATCCTCATATCATGGCTGACAAGGCAACCCACTAGGAGGAAAGGGGTCCCAGAAGTAGGCAAAAGAATCAGCGATACACTCATTTCCACTGTTCAGAGTTACACACACACACACACACACACACACACACACGCGCGCGCGCGCGCACGCACACATGCATGCACAGACATAAAAAAATGATGTAAAAGGTAAAGTGAAGCTTGTCCACTTTGGGTATTTTGTTGATGTATCTGGCCTTCTGTATCTGGTGTTCTTCATCCAAGGACTCAACTATACCAGAACCAAAAATAAAAAATAAACAAATACTAGCATATATGTATAGAGTTGTTGTCTTTGTTTCTGTTTCCTAAAAATTACTCTGTGACAGCTGATCACATGGTGTGTGCATTGTTTCTGGTGCTGTTGTGTCAAGAGCTGCTATAAAACTAAAGACCCTGTGCATACGTCATATAGATTGGATACTGCATCCATTTACCTAAAGGGCTTGACATTATGGATAGCGGGGCATCACTGTGCTGAGGGGAGGACATTAAAATATAGTTATGTATTACAGAATATGAGCAAACAACTCATAAAATTGTCTCTAACCCTCATGCTGCTCATGGTCACCTGATATTTGTGGGTTCCCATAAGATGCTCATGACATCAGTCTGATGTGGGCAGCATCCCATGTGGTATAGGAACAATGCTGTTAGAGCAACACCTGATTTTTGTGGGTCCCCGTGAGATGCTCATGACATCAGTCTGATGCTGTTAGTGCTGTTAAGGTCCCCAAACAATGGCGATCTAAGACCTTCAGAGTTGACAGGAGCCCACAGAGATATGATACTAAATGAGGTGTGGGGTCTTCTGTGGACTCCTTGAAAAGTAAGAGGGCATTAGGGAAATATGAGATGAATTTAAATTAAGTATAGACTTTAATTAATAGCAATGTTTAAGTATTGGCTTATTAATTGCAACCAATGTACCATAGCAAAGAGGGTAAATTGAGTATTAAAAGATAACTCAGTATTAGAATTTCAGAAATTCCTATTCAAAGTTTTCAGAGGCTTCAGGAAGGATGGGGAAGCTTGCTTCTTTTGAATACTTTCGGACTCTGTCCTAATGTTTTATGCTTGTTTTTCAAACCTGACTTGCTGCTTATTAAATGGCAAATCAGTGAAGTATTATAATTAGTTCTGTCATAGATGTCTTGCTCTGGTAACAGGAAAGAGAACACTAAAACTGCTTTAAAGCAATACGTTTTCTGTTGTCTTGATGGTTACTCATAACCACGGGAAAAACTAACTCAGAAGTTGCTGAATTTTTCCATTCAGTGTAATTCCAAGCAGACCTTTCAGAGAAGCAAAGAACAACTTTATTACTTATTTCAAAGTCGCTTTGACCAATTATTAGGAATATTTTCTTCCTTCCACATACAAAACAAAACAACAATAATAACAAAAAGAAAGAAGAAAGAAAAGAAATAGTCTATGTTTTGTGAATGATTTTTCTAATCCTCGAAGATGAAGTCTTAATGCCCCCAACAAGGCTGATGCACAACCCAACAAGGCTGATGCGCAACCCAACAAGGCTGATAGACAACCCAACAAGGCTGATGCACAACCCATTCGGTCCCCAGGTTCTTCCAGCTACGCCTACAGCGGATCCAGTTAGCAAGAGAGGATGTGAGAAGCCTACCAAGATTTAAATAAAACAAGACTTTAAATAGTGCATTTCAATTTTATTGTTTAAAGAATTTTTAGGGTAACTGTGTCCGAAAGAGAACATTAGATTTATACATTGAAACAAAATTGACTTTCTCTCTAAAATCCAAATTGAACTTGGCCAAACCAAGTTAATTAGCAAAATCACAATTCTCTCCCTTAATTCTACTGATGCCAATATCTTTGATGCTGCTAACACTGGTGATGGACCAGTCTTAGCATTTTTTGGACACCCACAATCGTGATGGGTTTCCCTATTCAGCAGTTTTTCAGTATCACTTACTTAAATGTTGTTTTCTTGTGAAAGCTCATCCAGTCCTGCCTAATCTCAGCCCCGTGGAGCCCAAACCAAAACATACTCCATGTTGCTTTTTATAGTAATTATGTGCTCATGAGAATCTGTCATAGTTCCCTGGGCTCCTAGTGATAATGGATAATAATGTTTTCAATCACATATTTTATTTTTTATTGATTTTATTGAGCTCTACATTTTTCTCAGCTTCCTTCCCTTTTTCTTCCCTCCCCTTCAACCCTCTCCCATGGTCCCCATGCTCCCAATTGACTCAGAAGATCTTGTCTTTTTCTACTTCCTATGTAGATTAGATCCATATAGTCTCTTTTAGTGTCTGCATTGTTGTCTAGGTTCTATAGCATTGTGATTTGTGGGCTGGTTTCCTTTGCTTAAGTTTAAAAAACAACTATGAGTGAGTACATATGATAATTGTCTTTCTGGGTCTTGGTTACCTCACTCAATATGATGTTTTCTAGCTCCATCCATTTTCCAGCAAATTTCAAGATGTCATTTTTTTTCTGCTGTGTAGTACTCCAAGGTGTAAAATGTACCACATTTTCCTTATCCATTCTTTGGTCTGGAACATTTAGGTTGTTTCCAGGCTCTGGCTATGACAAACAATGCTGCTATGAACATAGTTGAGCACATGCCCTTATGGTACAATTGAGCATCCTTTGGATATATACTCAAAAGTGGTATTGCTGGGTCTTGAGGAGGTTGTTTCCTAATTTTCTGAGAAATCTCCACACTGACATCCAAAGGTAAGTACCAGCTTGCACTCCCATCAGCAATCCAGGAGTGTTCCCTTTACCCCACAACCTCTCCAGCATAAGTTGTCATTAGTGTTTTTGATCTTGCCCATTTTTTGCAGGTGTAAAATGAAATCTCAGAGTTGTTTTGCTTTGCATTTCTCTAATGGCTAAGGATGTTGAGCATTTCCTTAGGTAACATGGAGGATGTGTATCAGTGTGAGTCAACTTAGTTACACAGCCTGAGAAATCAGTCCCTGGCTTCAGCAGACGAGAATAGAAAATCTGGTGCATTACGGCTTAGATTGCCCAGGGCTTGAAATGGAGTTGTATATAATACTAGTTACCTGGGCATTCAGCCAATGGATTCTCCACCTTTGTAGGTTTCCCCGGCCAGTGGGGGAAATGAATGAAGTCTTAAATGACATCATACATCACATAGCCATATTTCATCAGGCAAAGTGAACCACAGAGCCATGCATTCTTACCTGTGCCAAGAGACAGAGAGAACGAGGGTAGTGGTTGAATGGCCCTAAGCATACCTTTAAAAGAGACAGAAGAGTCTTAGTGACCTGGACAATTTAGAGTTTTGGACTCAGGAATCACTCCTCTGGAGCACGTAGTTCTATCCACAAAACCATACCCAGTTTCAGAACTCTTGTACTAAAAGCAGAGCTTTGGATATTGTGCAGAAGTTAAGAAAAAAAAAAGTCAAAGCTTCATTTGTCAATGGTGTGGAATAGGATGTGAATCATGATTGAGAATCAATATTATGATAATGTGCTCAAATAAAGTAGCAGCATATTCCAAAGCAATCTTGTTAGCTTTCAAGAATTACCATTTCTAGATACCAAGAAAATCCAGACCCATTTTTTATATAGTAAAGGCATTTGTGTGTATGTGTGTGCCTGTGCATATATTAAACATAGATTTGTGTGTATTTGGCTAATAGATAGGTTGATTTATGGATTGATTTTTATTTTATTTTTATTTATTTACTTGTACCTGTGCATATCTCTGAGTGAGTTTTATGTGTATCACATGAATTCAGGAGCCAGAGGAGAACAGGAGAATGTCTTAGATCCTTTGGAACTGGCATTCCAAGACCTTGAGTTATGAGAAGTTGTGAGCTACCACATGGGTTCTGGGAACTAAACCATGAGCTGTTGAGCCATCTTCCAGTCCCAATAGATTTGACATTTTGTTTTAATTTGGTAGAAGTAATGGATCATAAGCAGGAATACTTGCTCATCTTCAGGCTTATTCTTCTCCAGTTCTTCCTTGCTACCATCTGTCCACATCTTCCTTGCCTATCACCTGAACCTCAAGGGTATTAGTTCGGCAGTCATGTTTCTCTGCTCCACTTGGCATCCACCTCACCCTCCTTCTTCATGCTGGCATGGTCTCCATGGCAACCCCAGGCTGCTCCACAGGCAGCTGGCCATGCAGGATGGCTGAAGCTGGCTGACAGAAGCGATCAAAGAGTGAGGAGGCCTTGAAGAACCCTGGGAAACACTTCTGGTATAATCACAGAGACAGAAATGAAAAATGTTATTAATTTGAGATATTCAGGCTAGTGGTCAAAGTCCTAGAACTCATCTTCCATCTGCACCTTGCAAATGCTAGTATTCCCAAGTCCCCAAGCATCTTCCATGGGTGGGTTTACTTTATTGCTAGATGCATGAATATAGGACAGGCAGACTGACCACTGGGCAAGGGCCAGTATCTGCACTGGGCAGTTGTGAACAGACACAGGATGGCAAAAGCTCTAATAAAACAATGGGAAAGGTCTTGCCTCAGATTCCATGGTCTCTGGATTTTATGCTGCATATTTCAGTTTAGTAGTCTAGAAATAAGTTTTAGTTACTTTCTTAGCCTACATGTTTTAGAGCTGTTTGATTTCCCTTGTACTCAGTGTAAGGTCTGAACCACAGAGCACTGTCAGACATTCAGTGGTCATGTGTCCTTTAAGCATTGATCTGTCCTGAAGATGGGAGGCAAGTTGCAGAAGAAGCTCTGCTTATTCCTTGGGTTCCTCTGAACTAGCATGACTTGATTGACCTTTCTCCAGGGAGCCCATCACAGAGACAAGCTAGCAAATGTTTACAAGAAATAGCACATTGTGGTGCAGAGTGAGAGCCAACAGCAAGGGGGAAGATGCTCTTTAGGGACCACGTCCAAAGGAAATGTGTAGTAGATAAAACATGGTTTAAAATAAATTCCATGCACACGTTTGTTGCTCCCTGCTTCTTAATGCATAGTGATGTTGTTTTTCAACATAAAGTGAAATACAGTTTACAAATGATATAATTTTATCTTTAGTCATGTCTCTCACTGCTTCTAAAACATTCCTTTTTGTATACGTGTGTGTGGAACTGTTACATGTTCTACACTGATGCAGGTCAGCAGAGGGCACCAGACCGCATTACAGATGGTTGTGAGTCACCATGTGGTTGCTGGGAATTGAACTCAGGACCTTTGGAAGAGCAGGCAATGCTCTTAACCACTGAGCCATCTCTCCAGCCCTACACTGAACTTTTTAAAGGATAAAGCTTGAATAGAAGGTAGTTGTTTCATGTGTTTCTTATAAGATTCAGTTACTTAATCCCACTATCATGGAATGTTAATAATTTTGCTCAATGCTCTGTGGTACTTAAATATTTTTCTTTATTAGGTGAATATATATGTATAAATACCACATATGTGTTATATATGGAGTCTGTCTGTAATTTATAACTGAATTTACTTTCACTTGTAGAATGGAGATTTTCCTGACGTACAATAAACTATATCCATTCATTATTTCATGGTTTGGTGATGTTATTTGTCTTACAAATAATTGATATTCTTGAACAGATGTTAGTATGTGGTTCTGACAATAATGGAGTCCATGACTGAGTGTGAGGAAAGTTTTCCCCAAACCTGTTTTCAGACTCTAGCCTGAATGGTGACATGGAGTAAAAACCTCACAGCAGATAACCACAGCACCGCAGGCAGAGCATCTCTAAGGTCATTCAAATAGCGATAATAAGGATAACTGAAAAAGTACTTTTTTAACCTTTAAAGTCTTTCTATTAAAAGTTAAATCTGATTTGCAATGTTAACTGAAAAGTTTTAAAAGTAACTTTGAGATACCACAGTGGCTTGTAGAAAATCATATACCTTACTTTCCATTAATCAGCATGTATAACTGAAAGAACCTATCGAGCCAGTAGTGACACTTGATGGTATTTAATGCACATATTGGAAAAGAGAAATGTCTGATGAAGAATGAGCCATGTGCATATCTGAAGACATTAGGAGAAAAGATAATAAAGAAAATCAAAGAAAGCAGGTGAAAATTGGCCCTTACCGACATGTGGGCTATCATCATTCCTAAGAACATAGAAATGGGTTAATAATTAAAAATTATCAGTTACAAGTCACTTCAGGATTTACAACAGAGAGAATTTAAAGGAGGGCGATAGATGCGTATTTGATAGGAGAGCGGAGAAGCCAAACAAGAGATGGAAAACTTACTTATGGACTAGTCTAAGAAAAGCTTGGCTCCCTTTTGGGGTATGTTGAGCACCCTCCTCGCTCCCACCATTCCCCACCACCAATTTCCTCACTAGTTAACCCGTTTTTCATGAACATGGAGAGGATTATTTGAATCTCATATACGGACAGAAGTGATGGTCCCCAACACCCAGCCCTGCATTGCCGAGCCTTCAGGTCTCCAAAATGTAAGGAATGTTAAGATGAAAAATTGATGGCAGAAAAAGATAGTGGAAGACACGACCCATAAAGCACCAGCATGGGCTCTGCAGGAAAAGCATCGGGCGTGTGTAACTGCTAGCTTGGAGTCTGAGGAAGGCAGAGAGGAGGGGACAGTAAGGATCTGGCTCTTCGATTCTTCCTTCTGTTCAGGGCTTCCAAGTGGGTAAAGCCAATTAAAATCTGATTGACAGACAAGCACAGACATCTACCTGCAGAGCAGCCCCATGGTATGGGGCAAGGCTTGCTGGGAA
Source organism: Microtus ochrogaster (assembly GCF_000317375.1). Taxonomy (NCBI): domain Eukaryota; kingdom Metazoa; phylum Chordata; class Mammalia; order Rodentia; family Cricetidae; genus Microtus; species Microtus ochrogaster. The sequence continues at coordinate 44,929,831 of NC_022021.1, forward strand.
AGGTGTGGAAGTAAATATATAGGGAGAAATGAATCAGCTAATGCTAAATCCAGTCAATGCCTAAAATGTATTAAATTTCAAAATTATGCACAATCAACAACTCTCAGCAAACTAGGAATTTAAGAAAATATTCTGAACCTTAATAATATTTAAACCCTAAATTTCTGGTATTATTTTGGTCATGAAAAGAATAAGAAATATAATAATAGTTTTCCTCAGCCACTACCGTAAGGCAGGAAGAATATAGGAAGTAAAGGGTTTAAGAAAACCAGTAAATTAAAAGATATTTGCTGATTATTTGAATATTTACATACACCTCTGAAGGGAATATGAGGGATTTATCAAAACTAGAAAGAGAGCACAGAAAGATCTTTGGTCCCCAAAATGCAGTTCTAGTTATGGCTTGTCTTATGGCTTGGTTTATGTTTGTTCAAAATGACTACATTATAATTAATTGTTTTAAAAATATTTATAATATTGATGTCAATTTAATACTGCCAAGGAAATGAATTAAAAGCAACAGCAAAAGTATAGCATAGAATAGAGCTGCAATTGAATATACATTGCAATTCATTACATTCTTCAATGCCCGTAAATATTTAGTATGTTTTAAAAACTAATTGTTTATGCAAATTTGACTGTTCCTATATTCAGCTTTCATGCAAAGTTGCTTCTCTTTTGATCAGTTATTGTTTTCTTTTACATTATATGTGTTCGTGTGTGTGTGTTACACATAGATTTTTAATTCTATAATTTTTTTTTAAGATGTAAGTCTATAGATGGATTTTTTTTTTTCAGTGAAATGTGTACATGACCAAAGTTACTCTCTTTGTTACTTTTCTATTGTGGGGGATAAAACACCAAAGTAATGGCAATTTAGAGAAGATAAAGTTTCTTGGTCTTATGGTTTTAGAGGATGAATTCATCCATGACCAGCATTGCATGGAACATGGCAGTAGGCAGGCAGGCAGGCATGATGCTGGAACAGTAGCTGAGAACGTGTATATTGAGACAGCAATGAAGAAGAGAGAGAAAAACTGGTAATGGAGTGGGCTTTTGAAGCCCCAAAACAGATTCACAGTGATACACTTTCTAAGACATGGCCATGACTACTCAAAAAGGCCATGCCTCCTAATCCTTCTCACACAGTTCTACCAACTGTAGTAGATCTACCTAAACTCCTAACACGCCATCCTCTCTCCATTCACTCAAGGGAATATGAGGATGTGGTGGCTCTTCCGTATGGTGCATAAGCATGGTTGAATATAATATAAATAGAAGTCACTTGATGATATTGTTCAGTCATGATATGAAAATGTCGAGTGTATATACTTTTGACTATTTTATTTGTTTAATTCATCACCAGCCGTGTCCTTTGTAAGACTGTGGGGAAGCAAAAGCAGCTGTGTCAGAGAACCAGCACTTGAGGTCCTACATCATTGTGGCAAGAATCAGAATCTATCAGTTATCATCATGGTGTTATTTAACTTGGTCTCCTACAGAAACATGTGATCTGGCGGCTCCTCTTCTTGTAAGGACATTGACCACATCACAGGACCCCTAACTTTGTAAAATTCTGTAAACCTTATTTCCTCCCTCAAAGCCCTGTCTGTCAATATCATCACAGTGGGAGTGAAGTGTCATCGTTGGCCTGGGGAAAGGGAGTGCATTTCCTCTGCTCTAGTCACTGATTCCAGAGTCTGCAGTGAGTGCTCTCACACATTCAGAGCTCTATGTTCTTAGACTAAGAGCAGAGAGAAGTGCCGGGTGTACTTGCATGAATTTAACTATGAATAACAGAGTAAGGAGGCAAGACCTGAGCTTGTGGGAAAGGAAGCAATTTCGAGCTGAAGCACTGAATACCATAATAGACTAATAGGCAGTCTGAACCTAGGGTTTAAAACTCAGAAGAATACCGGTTTCTACCAGATGATTCAACAGTTTGGAAACCTTTGTTTGTGAAAGAATAAGGGCTTTGTACTTTCATACAAAAAATTATTTTTAACCTATCCATCTAAGTGAAGGAATATAGCCATTAATACTATCTGAGGTCAAAAATCTTGTCTTCTATCTATGAAAACCAATTTGGGATAATTTATAATGATTAACCATAAGTGTTTAGAATATTCTAGTTAATTACTACTACATAAACATTCTTTCATGTTTATTTTTACATCTATCTGGGCTATATTTTCCCTTCAGAGTTAGAAAGAGGGTTTGCCTTCTTTTAGGACAGGCTGCCTAGCCGGCAAGTTACAGAACTTCTTTCCTGAATTACAACTCTTTATGTCTCCTTTGCTCCATGATACTGCGTGATCCTGCTTCTCTATTTGGTAAGATATGGAGGTGAATAGGTTTTTTTCATGAAGTAGTGTTCAGGATGAAGGAATATCATTAACCCTTGCTGTTTTCACTTCATGGTAGTTGAGAAATAGAGCTTTGAGGTTTTGTTACTAAATTCCAAAGTTTCCTTTGTTCTCAAGACCTTTTCCCCTAAAAACAGCCCTATAAAAACTCCCCAGAGTCTTCTCACCAACAACTTAGCAGGCTCTGAAGGACGGCCGGGAGGGTACTCCATACCCACTTCTCTCCCGCTCTTCTGTCCATAGCTCCCTCTTCTTCGTTATATCCCCGGTCTCTCAAGAGGCTAGCTGCTAAGATATCCAATAGGTGCCTACAACTGTGGCTAACACTGAACCATATGTATAGGAGAAGTGATATTTATTCTAAATAGCCATGAGGTAGGTGGTATATAGAGCAGGGCCACTCTTGCTTCCTCCCTCCCTCCCTTCCTTCCTTCATCCCTCCCTCCCTCCCTCCCTCTTTCCCTCCCTCCCTCCCTTCCTTCCTTCATCCCTCCCTCCTTTCTTTCTTCACAGATGGTTGTGAACCTCCATGTGGGTGCTGGGGAGCAGGAGTGGTCCATTTCTCCAGACCCCTAGCTTCATTTTTAAATGTATATGTGTGTGTGTGTATTCCAGGTATGTGTATGTGTGTGTGTGTGTGTGTGTGTGTGTGACTGCCTGCAGAGCATGCGTGTGTGTGTGTATTCCAGGTATGTGTATGTGTATGTGTATGTGTGTGTGTGTGTGGGGGGGGTGACTGCCTGCAGAGCATGCGTGTGTGTGTGTCTGTGTGTGTGTGCCTGCAGAGGCCAGAAGAGGCTGGAATTCCCAGGAATTGGTGTTACAGGCTGTTGCGAGCCATCAGATGTGAGTGCTGGTTACTGGATTTGGGTCCTCTGTAAGAGCAATAAGTGCCTTCAACTGGGGCGCTCACTCTCTTTCCAGCCCTCGCTGAGCTGTAAATGCTTCAGGTTAGACGCGCTCTAGTTTTCACAGCAGAAAAGAACCGTGTTTGCATAGAAGCTTTGCATGAGTCTGTTGAGCACTGTTTAAAAGTGAATAGATTTTCTAGAAACTATATTCAGAATGCATCACTAAGTCATACTATTACTTTGCCTTCTTTTGATTTTTTTTTTTTTTTTTTTTTTTTGGTAGACGGCATACGAGATTAAGCATGGTGACTGGAGTTCAGACGTTTGGTTTTTTGAGACAGGGTTTCTGTGTGGTTTTGGAGCCTGTCCTGGAACTAGCTCTTGTAGACCAGGCTGGTCTCGAACTCATAAAGATCGCCTGCCTCTGCCTCCCTTTGCCTTCTTTTGAAAAGTCTGCAGAGAAAACTTCTTCTGTAATTAATTCTTGTTTGAACTTGTCTCCTCTCAAGACTCCCAACTGCTCGATGAGTGTTCAAGATGCGCTATATTTCAATTTGCTAATTTATAAACAACATCACAAAGAGTCACCAAATATTTTAAGGTCATTTAGAGGCCAAAGTAAAGCCTTAAGGGGTGCTGAGGCATGCTTCTTTGGAATAGTAGTGATGACAGGAAAATTCTTCTTTTAAATATTTCATCAGCCTATGCTTTTTATATTTTTATTATAATATTTTTATTTATTCTGTATATCAGATATATGTAATTTATTTTGATCATGTTCACCCTCTACTACTTCTTCTAACTCTTCCCGGATTTAACCTTCATCTCCACATCCCTTTCCAATTGGATATTTCTCTCTCTCCCTCTCTCTCTCTCTCTCCCTCTCTCTCCACCCACCCACCCCCACACACAGAAGGTAGCTATATGCATGCAAATAAATCACCACCAAGTTCAGTTGTGTGTCCCATATACTGGTGTATGTGGAGCCGTGACCTAAAGCCTGGTTAGAGTACAAGGGATCAAACCCTTAACGAAAACCAATGTTTTGTTTCCCTTCAGAAGCTACTCATCACTGCTCCCAGCGATTACAAATGTGTTAGTTCAGAATTAGTGGGCATGTAGAAAGGAGGGGATCTCTGGTGAACATCCTTCCTGAACCTGTTGTGCACTCTGAAGGGATGGTGTGTCTGGCAGATACTCAACCCTTGTGCACAAGCCAGTTGACCGTGACAGCCGAATGAGCAGAGGGTAGCAATGGACTGGAAAAGATTCCCTGTTGTCTAGGAGATGTGGAAGTCACATGTTTCTTGCTGTGCCCTGCAAGCCAACCTGGCTCTGGGAATATTTTTAGCACCTTTTTGTATGAAGGAGCCAGTCCAAAGAGCTCTCATTTATCATCAGGCCTGTTTATGTCAAGGGATGTTGCAAAAGAATGTTTGCTATAAGCAGATTTAGGGCTTTTATATTTTTGACTGTGTGGCTTGGTCACCATGCCCCTGTTGTTCCATTTTTAATGGAATGAGCAAGCTTTGACAGACTCTGTTTTTATTTAGCTTAAAGTTTGTTCACCTTCGTACTGTTGACACTGGATTTGATGACATCCCAACTGTCTCTTGTGTTACATGAATTTTAGCGACATCCTTGGCCTCTAACTCACTGAGTGACCGTTGAATTCCATCTCCCAGTTGTCATTGCTAATGATGTTGATACACATGGCTAAATGTCTCCTGCAGAGAGAATCATAGGTGCATATCTAAAGAGCCCTTATGGGAGCTCAAGTCTTGCCACTGCTCCCTGTGGCCCCGCCAATAGGTTGTGAGGCTGTGTCAACCTGCACAGCTCCTGCAACATGCAACTTTCTACCTTGCCACTCAGAACAAATAAATCTATCAAGTGGATGGCCTGCCCCAGCAAGATCTCTGCCATCTTCCAGGGGGCCAGACACTTTGAAAGTTTTGTGCCATACAATTTAGTGACTGTGTCCAGAGTTAGAATAAGAATCTTTATATATGCTTTCTTATTTTCCCTTCTTTTATTCCCAATGCCTCAGTGTTATTGCTCACAGGATTAAAACACGAACTCTTCTGTTCTATGACCAACAGCCAAAGGGATTGGTCTTTGGCGCTCGTTTCAGCACTAATAAATGGTAATTTTAAAAGTGCTGATCACTTACTGCTCACACAGTAGCCCCCACGTCTCGGCATCTTCTGCCAGACTGAACTGCCATCATCTCTATGTGGAAGGGAGAAAGGAAATCTAAAACAGCTCATTAAGGTTCTGATTGGCTGATTATAATAATCTGACATGTTCTTCGGAGCCTGGAATATTTTCTGTGATTTGTATTTTCTTTTTTCCAAATAAAAAAAACAAAACCAGCAATTATTTCTTGCCTCAAATAATCATTGGACGTTTTCTCTGAAATGAGTCCAGCGTCTGAGCAAAGGGCAAATTTTCTGGCTAGAATGAACATGATATAAAATTAGCACTTGAGCCTTTAGCAAGTCTGTGCTTTTCTGGAATAACTTGACTTGTTGACTCCTTCCCTGGCTTCAGTGCATTTGGCATCGGCCAGCCCGCTGGGCATTCTCGGCGAGGGCATTCTGCCTTGGCAGCCGAGGAAGAACGACACCTCAAGCTTTGATCAGAATCAGGTGGTATTATAGACAGGCTTGTGGTATTAAAAAGAGGCTGGGAAGAGAAGGTGTGATGCCATGTCATGCATCTGTCACAATGATAGATGTGTTTTTGGATACCTAGAGAATTTGTCCCAGCTTATCTGCTGCTCCTGATAAGGTGTCACGGAGGCAGCTACTTGGATGGTGTGCATGGTGGCTGAAAGCACGTATTGATCGGAACTACACAGAGAAGCACACAGTTATTGATTGTTTGAGACTTCTAAGAGCTGCAATGTGGCACGTGACCCCTCTCTCTGCCTATGTATTTTGCATGGGCACCAGAATAGTGTGTGATGAGTTCAACACAGGGAAGGGTGCCCTTAGACAAAGGTTCCCTGTCTGTCTTTGGGGAAGCACAATAGAATGTCCACAGTAAACACTTATTTAGAACTTAGGAGATACAGGCACTGTGCCTCACTGTTTAGATACCAAGTCTCTTCAAACTCTTCCCTAAAGTAGGTTTTCTTTCTTTTTGTTTGTTTGTTTTTCAAGACAAGGTTTCTTTATGTAGCCTATTCTGGTACTCTCTGTGTAGACCAGGCTGGCCTCGAACTCACAAAGATCTGTCAGCCTCTGCTTCCCGAGTGCTGGGATTAAAGATGTGTGCCACCATGCCTGGCTTCTAAAGTGGATTTTTAAAGACAATTTCAGTATTATCTAAAACCTTCTGATTCTTTTATAAAGAGTTGGTTTGACTCACGGTAGTATTTATATAACCATAGATCATTCTGTACTGAGATGTTTTTGTTAATTATTTTCTTGACTCTTTCAAGGCAGGGTTTCCCTGTGGAACAGTTCTGGCTGTCCCGGTATTTGCTTTGTAGGTGAGGCTTGTCTTGAATTCACAGAGATCCACCTGCCCCTGCCTCCCAAGTGCTGGGATTAAAGGCCTGCGTGGTGGTTGCCTTGGTTTGTCTTCCAGGGATTCCTTACATTCGAGGGTGTCTTTTGCCTCTGTAACATATCACTGTCCTGCTGTGCCATAAAACACCACATACGCAGGCTCTTAATGCACAGTATACCAGGATTCTACCTGAGCTCTCACTGGTACCATCCAGGCTGTGGTGTCTGAGGGGACTCCCCCCATAGAGAATCCATTTACTGCCTTTCCCATAGTCCTTGGCTCGCCTATGTCTTGCTTCTTTTTCCAAAGCTAGAGACCCACAGTTTGAGTCCTTTGGGTTGCACAATCCTTCCTTCCCTCCTTTCATCTCCTCTGTGAGTCTTGCTCCCCTTTTCTCGCTTGCCATTCTCTCATGAGTTGATCACCTTATTTCTCAAATGAGATAGTGCTTCTGAGTTGTTTGGAGATCTCTTCCTCTCAATCACAAAAGGTTTATGAAAGGGCGAGGGTGACGGAAAGAACTTCAGAACAGGTGGATGATCACCGTGAAAGGAATATCTGAGTAAACGGTCCCTTCTTTTGAACCCATCTTGGAGCTTTAAATCCACGAATCACCTGAGACTTGATGGGTTGTTTGTGGCAGGTTCTCCATGAAGGATGCTGATGGCATCTCTAGGCACTAGCTGAGGTTGTTGTTTTCTGTTTGTTCTTGTTATTTTGTTTGTTTTTTTTTCTCATCTGGGCATGAGGGATAGCACTGCTAATGCCCTCTATGTTGTAGAGTCCAGAGAAGTCGCTAGCACTTTGCCTTACTTGATCTTACCTGCAGTACTGTTAGTTTCTTAAGACAGAACTTAAGATAGAACAGGTAAGTGCTCAGACCAGTAGCATCAACTGGGAAGCCGATGCTGAGTCTGCCAGATGGTGACAAGGGACTTGAGATTAAGAAGCTTTTATCTTTCAAGAGGTGACACCTTGGGACAAAACTTCAACTTTTCTTGCTATAAGTTAGTGTACTCATGTTTTATGAATTATGGTCAAGAGATTTCCAAATTTACATCACACAGTGTTTTCTTTGCTTGATGTGACTCATGATTTTCCCCCCGTAGATAATACTATGATGATTTTTTAAAATGAATTCAGTATGAATTTCTAGGAATCGCAGCATTAAGTTGTTGGACTTCACATGTAAATGAGTTCTTGTTTCTGTTTTCTCTGAAGGGACTAGAAGTCCACCATGGTCATTCCTAGTAGAAACTTTTGATATGGCTCCTGGAACTTTTTGTTTCTTTTTATGAAAATGTCATCTGCTATTATTGATGAAGACGAAGAAGTCAAGGAACTATTAGGGCATAGAGAAGCTTATCTGAGTGGAGAAGCTGACCTGAGTGGAGAAGCTGATCTGAATGCTTGAAGGGGGAAAAAAAGGCAATTCATGATCTAGTTCACAATCATAATCAACATTTGACAGAGCTGTAAAGGACCAGGATGAGCAGGCCTAAGTTGTTGAAAGAACTCTGGCTTCTGTCCTACGTGGATGCCAAGTAAAACCTTAAATAAGTGCACTTCTGCTGGCGCCAAATACACACATGTTGTTCATACAGAACTGTTGAAGAGCATCCTAGAATTTGGTGTTATGATTTCATCCCATTGTCTCAAACAGCCCGGTGTTATACTACCCTTAATTGTGTATTATTTTTTTACTATGTTTCCTTTGTATTCATGATTACATTAATCTGAAATTCAATCTGGACAGAAATCATACTTTCAGGGAAAACAAAACCTATGTGACAGCTTGAATTCTGTGCTGAAGATGTGCTCAGAGCGTCCTGGTGCTTGTTTAGAGATTGCTGACTTCAGTGTTCTGAGCTTGGATCTAATTATTATTATTACTTTTATAAAGGTCAGGATTAAAAGGAAAGAACTCCACTCTACTCTTGTTCTGCCCATATAGCTTATAGGCAATCACCTATTATCTGAATAATTGAATTTACTGTGGGAAGTTATTAATAATTTTATTGTCCTAGTAACATCTGTCCATGTAATGCCTATTCCAATCAAAAATAATTGGTTCCTTGGCTAGGGAATCTATTGTGCTTGGGGTCCTGGTGTGAGATTTCTGGCCCTGTAATTTGATTTATTCCTGTTGAGCAAAATCCTTTGAGACCTATATCCCTCAAGGTCTAAGAAGGAATATTTTCAGGATACAACATCCACGCTAAGAAACATTGTTGGCAATCAGCAGCTTTATTATTGAGTGTCTATTTGCATAACAATGTGCTGCATACCATGGAGAATGCAGATGATTATCTATGTATGATTCATTTTTTGGAAGAGAAAGTTTTTCATATTTATTAGGAAGAAAGCATTTAATCACTGGAAACTCAAGGGTTAAAAGAAATCTGGTAGAAGTGATGACATCTGGCTGCATTGGTGAAGGAGGAATGGAGTATACTATGCTAAGCTTCTCAGTCTAATTCTGAGCTCTGTTCTTCCATTCTTGAAGTCTGAATGGACTTAATATAGTATTTTAGCCCTAAGTTTCCTACTGAATTGGATGAAGAGGGCTCTTTACTTGAACTTGTGTTTCCAAATGGTATTCACTGTATTTCATTCATGTTCGATTTGATATAGCTCTTGTTTGCATCACCTTAAATGTATTCAGAATGGATTTACAATAACTATAAAGCAGTTTGAGAACTGTCAAGAGGCTGAGAATGGAAGGGTTTCCTCATGAATAGAAGGAAATAGATTGGAGTTAAGCCTAGGGGTAATTGCCTAATAACTATGATAAACAGAAGCTCCCTTTGACAAAAGGGGCTGGAATGTAGAAAAGAAGGTACAGTCAATAATAGTAGGGTGATTATTGTTTTTTTGAGTCACTTTTCAAAATGCTTACCATTTTTACAATCACAGGTAGAGGACTAAAAATAACTACTTCAGTAATAATGATTAGGAATGCATCAAAGTTTTAAGTTTGCTAAACCTGTACATATACTATGAGCTCTTAACACATGAACTATGAGGGTTATTTTCTTTTGTTTAGCTTTTGAAAATCACTGGTCTTGTGAAGTGGACCGGGGTCATGTGGTTACTGCACACTTCAGTGTTGCCAAGGAGCTCCGTCTGGGAAATGCTTCAGAAATTATACGTCACGGTTGATATATTTTAAACAGTAAAAGAAAAAATACCTGCATTATATTGTATAACACAAATGTATTTGAAGAATTTTTCAAAACTAATGACCAAAGTTAACAGATTACACCTATGAAAATTATGATTAAATCTACAGATAAAAGAAGTCTTGACTTCCTTTTCACAGAATCCCCCTTTCTTCTAGTTGAAGGTAGAATATTTTAGGAAGTGATGTGTCATTGGATCATAAGGCAACTCCGAGGGGTTGTGTACGAGAAGTTCAGGTGCCTCTTTTGTGGTTGTAAATAGAACAGTGAGAGACACACATTGACAAGATGCCAGTCAAGATGAACTTCAGGACGGTGGGACAGTAGACAGCAGCCTTGAGGGTAATTAGGTGCCGGGCAAGGATCCAATAGCTTAGCTTCCTGAAGAGTGAGAAGGCTGAGTGTATCTGCAGGATGTAAAGGACAGCAACTGGCTGGGGTACGTAGGCAGGACACACAATACGAGATGTCGGCACGATGTCAGTTAAAAATGGGAGGTCAAACCAAATTGCCCTGTGAGTCACTGTGAAGATTTCATTGCTTTCATTCTATAGAGTTTTGATGAGTGGCCCAATCCAGTTCACATTTCAAAAAGATCCTTTTTTTTTTCTGCCCTAACTGTTTGGGGACCAAAGTTGGGGCAGCAAGATCCTGGCAGGAATCTTGACAAGAGATGAGTTGTTCTATATAACTACACTGATTGTATTCTATGGGTAGGGTAGAAAAAATGGTGCAACAAATGTTGACTGGAAGAGTCATCTGAGCTGTCACTGAGAGTCCAGCTTTCAGGGAGAAAAGTTCAGTTGGTCAGCTACATATTGAGATGTAGCAGATATACTATATTGTGTTAGGCTATGCATGGCCGTAGAGGTGTACCAGATGTTTAAGTAGAGTGGCCCATAGGGTAACAGGTTGCACATATCTGACATTAAGCAGAGAAGCCTCATTGGGACTCCAAAAACATGAACATGTATAAAAATATAATACGTTATTAATGGAAGAATTAAATATATTCTGCAAATATAAAAGTGAGCTCCACATAATAAGGATATATAGGTTTTTTTTTCTATTTAAGCCATTCCCTACAATTTAAAATTAAATGACAGTGATAATAAGAGCATTCTTTTGCCTTTTAGGATTCTATTAAGTAAAAACAGTAACTTGATTAAGATTTGAGGTGGGATTCCCCTCTGTAGGCTGTGAATACTGTTGGTTAATATAGAAACTGTCTTAGACCTGTGGTAGGGTAGAGTAGAGCTAAGCGGGACACTAAGCTGAATGCTGGAAGAAAGGAGGCGGAGTCAGGGAGACACCATGAGCCTCTGCCAGAGGCAGACACACTGCAACCTTGCCAATAGGCCACAAGCCTCATGGTAAAATATAAAATAATGGAAATGCATTAAATTAAGATGTAAAAGCTAGCAAATAAGAAGTTAGAGCTAATAGGCCAAGTAGTCGATTAATTAATACATTTTTTGTGTGATTATTTCAGTTATAGGCAACCAGAAGCAAACAAGCAGGGCCTCCTACTACAATGATTGGCAATAGAGATTTCTGAAAACATTATCTTTATTTATTCTTTATCATAAAAACAAATTATGATAAATTGGCACGATAGAAACCCTGCTGCAGTAGTAACATGTTGATGGCCCTTTAGGCAGATGCACTGCCATGATTTATGTTGATTATATTGTTAGGGTAGAACATTTTCCATAAAACCCTGATGTAGTGGAGATTTGGCAGCTGTCTTTAAGAACTGTTGCATTTAAACACCACATTGCACTCATGGAGGTCATTGCTTGAATAAAAGTGAATTGCAGGTTCTAATTGGTTTCTAAATTACTTAGTTTAGCTTCTTTACGCATGTATCACAAGGGAGGTTTTCTCACTTGTATAAATACAATCAGCCTACCTCTGATTCCCATACAGTTCAGTTTAGAAGTAAAAGCAATGGCATGGAGTTTTGCCTTCTCATAACTTGCAATTTGAATATTTCTCACCTCTGTTAGATAATTTTAACTCTAGTTATACAGTATTTAATTAAAATAAGTTGTTAAGATAGTAAAAATTAGAAATGAACTTAGAAACATGTAGCTCTTATAGAGTTTGTTGCAAATCTGATTTAAAAAGCGAAAGTACATCACTTGTCTTTTGCAATATTTCAAATCACGATATTATGACACAGCCATTGTAACAGAGCTTTCATTCCCCGATAACTGAGTTGTCCAGTTAATATATTTATTCAAATATCCAGTGGTTAGAGTAGTTGTAAATAAGCACAAACAAACAACAACAAAGCTGTTTATAGGAAAGAATGGTTGCTCTCTTGATCAGAATATATATGTATATCTCTTATCAATAGAAGAATTAAAATAAGACCAAGATGTTGCTGTGGTCATGGATTTTGCTTAAAAAACATTTCTGCTGCAAATTTTTGCTATATATTGTTTTAATCAACACCGTCACTCTTCTAAGGATTCAGAAATATTATAATACTATTAATACTTAATAAAAGCATGAACTACCTAAGTTCAGCGTGAGCACAGCAAACACAGCGGATGGCAATAAGCTGTACAAATAAGAACTGCCCGAAAAAAACTAGGACTTTTTTCATTTTTGTACCTCTTGTCCTTTCTGTTTTCATGATAAGCAGAGGTGGAAGTGGGAAGCCCTGATGGGATCACTCCCCTCAAGCATCTGGGGGTGCATGAGGCTCAGCAGCTAAACCCACAGCTGGGAAAGCACTGTTCATGCTTTGAATGGATTTGTAAGTTTACTATCCAATAAAGTTTGAATTTTCACATTGTTATTTCAGTATCATCCAATTGAGGCTTGAGTATTTTAAGAGACTTCATCTGATTTGCTCATGAAGGGCACTTCAGGCTCTACATTTTTTTTTTCTGTGATGACTCTTAAATGACAAATAAAAGACTAGAATAAAAAGTGGCCAGTCCATCCCTGGTATGACCTGCATGATGGCAGTATTGTGGGCAGTGCGTGGGGTTGGATTTTAAAAACGTAGCCCTAGCATCTACTCACAGGATGCTCATTCTTAGCTTTAGCTCCTTTAGAAGACGAGTTTAGCCTGGTATCGAGTGAATGTCAGATACTGAGGAAAAATTAAGTGTGAAGAGAGCAAGATTCTGGGAAGACGAGAGAGTAATGAGAATGCCAGGAATGTCCTAGAAGACGTGTTCAAAGAAGAGATAAGTGGGTCTAGTGGGAGGACGAAGTAAAAGAAGTAAGTTCAGGAAAAACATGTAGAAAACGCTCTGGGGCAATTTCCTGAGTGGAAAGAAGGCTCATGGGATGAGCGTTGGTGAATGATGGAGGCCCTGCTTCGGCGTAGAGATCTGGGGATTTCCAGTAAAGAACCATGTTTTATTCTAAGAATTAGGAGCTGATGCTTACAATATTCTCATGATCCTCAGATCTATTGAGTGATGAAAATATATTTTAATTATTGCTGTCCTTGTTTTTTTTTTTTTTTTTTTTTTTTTTGTGCTTAGTGGCATTCTAGCAAAACTGCTCTAGGAAGGTTGCCTTGTGGAACTTCACTCCTGTAGAGATAGTCCCATAGGATAATTCAGAAGTGAACTGCTCCAGTGATTCAAAGAAAAGAGACATTAGCACTGAAGGGAACTGAAGAATCTAGACATGAGGAAGCTTAGGCTGTGAATAAGTTCATAGGCCTGGAGCCAGTACTAGTCACACATTTGTAAAGAAGGCCAAGGATCCTCAAGATCCAACAGTTAGCTTCTCACTCTGTCAGAGGGGATCTTATTTATGCCATTGATTTCTTAAGTGAATGAAGCCATGAAGACAAGACTTTCATTCTGAGGACAGCATATAGAAGCTTACGAAAATATTAAATACTTATTTTTTTTTGCTCTTGCAATTTTGTTTTGTTATTTAATCACTTTAGTAAAGGTCCTAGAATATTTAATGTTTTGTAGGTAAGGCTGTGAACCTGTGATAAGACTCTAGATCAATAAGATGTATATACTGTTAGCAGATAATACTAGAAGGAATGGGGCATATTGCTCTAGTGTCCTTACATTAAGACCTCACATTGTAGGTAGAAATTTTGGTTCCCTTAATTCACAACCACTTCAAGTTCTTATGAACCAACCTTCTTTCATTTTTATTTTAAAATCATTTTGCCGTCAGTTGGAAACTTACTTTTTAAATTATGAGGCTCTCCCCGCGTGCATGTATATTGACATCACTTACCAGGAGCTATGAACTAAAGCCAGCTATCTATTTTTATTGTTAATTAGAGTCCTGTGTTTGGGGAGATGTTTAAGAAGACTTCTGGAGATGCCATGGCAACTAGGAAAACCAAATTCAAACTGGAGAGAAGTGAGTGGGAAACAGGGAAGAGCAGTCACCACATAAAGTAACTCAAAAAAAACGGTGTGCAGCTGGGTTGAAGCAAGCGTGTGTCGCTGAATTCCACTGCAGCCAGTCTGAGGTCCAACCTCCACAACTGCTCACCCCCAGAACTACCCTTAAGGGAACACAATGTATGTTTTCCTCTCTGAAAAGTTTTCTTTGTCCCTTGAGGACTTTATGACCTCGGGCAGAAATGACCTCGAGCAGAAGGATCGTGCAGAAATAACGATATGTTCTGTTTGGTTTTTATATTCTTCCTTTACACACATGTGTGTGTACTATTTCAGAACACACCGCAGAGCAATAGGTGTAACTTCCTCTGTATTGAGACTCTTTGTCTTTACTAGCATGAGTATCCCTGGTGAAATAGGCGTAGCTCAATTTGATTAAACACGACACTAAGTAGGTTAACCCTACATTGAATGCACATCAACTCTGGTGCTTGCTGAGCGCAAAGTTCATAGACTTAGTCAAGAGTCAGAGACTTTACATTTTTCTGGGTCCCATTAGAAAACAAGTGTACAGTCATTGGCAAGGGTAATCAGATCCTATTATCGTCCTGCTCAGGACTCTCCCCAGTCCTCCTGTTTACCAAGAAGAGCATCTTTTACAGATCCTGTAAGGCTGTGGCCCCAGCCTTATTACTGGTTTCCTGCTTCTTTTAAAACAGGTACTGCATTCCTTGGTACCTTTGTATGTGCCATGCATTGTCCCACAAAATGTCTTGAGACATGACTGACTGGCTGTTGCCATCCCAAGCTTCATTTGAGAATTTTTTTTTCCCTGAGCACATTCTTGTACTGGCCATCTGAGAGTAGAAAATGTTGAAATATAAAAAACAATATATTCATTGTTTACCAGGCATGTGGGATATGAAGAATACAACCTATGTATCAGTGCTTTGAGCCTGACTTCTAAAGCCATAGCAAGTTTGGGCCACATTTGCATGGTCTCAGATAGAAAAGTTTTAAGTGCATATAGCCAACATTAATGATAGGAAAAAATTTTTAAATCTACTAGTTGAATATTGGTGTATGTTTGCAGGCAGATTTTAATAATATAATTGTTTTTACCCCTGGGGATTTGATAAATAAGAATAAACAGATTTAGTTTATATGTAATATATTTCTGTAATTTTAGTTTCTTATTGCCTGGATATTTCAAGCTGGTGGGATTTTAGTTATTATTCTAATTGATTAATTATTATTCTAGATTTAGTTTTTATTCTAATTGATTAATTATTCTAATTAATTAATCTAATTAATCAGTTGAAATTTAGATATGTTCCCGTCCAAGTATACACTTAGAAGTCCTACACAGTACTCTGTTTTCACCATGTTATTGGTCGATTGTGTCACGTGCCACCTGTTAAAAAGAGGATGTGTACGTGGTTGTGTATGTGTCTGTGTATGCGGTTGTGTGTGTATGGGTGGATGCCCCCTCCACCTTCCTCTTCCTTTTCTCCTCCTCTTCCTTCTTAATTTTGAACTCCAGGACCATACAGATTTATCTAGAAACTCATTCTGGAGGTGGACAGTGCTTCCCATTCTTATCTGCTAAGTCTACTTCCTTTTCCCGCCTTTCTTATCTTTTCCTATTCTTTCCCTCTCTGGGCTCTCCACTAAGGTTCAGTTGCTGCTGCAATTCCACTCTGGGTTGAGTTTGTTGGAATTAGAGAAACACAGGCATTCTCATCTTTTTACCAAGAGTAATAAAAGGAAAACAACTCATAATGACCCTTGAGCACTGACCTATCTCCCACAACTGTCCATGCTGCTTTCTCTGCCCTCAGACCACAAACTGCAATTGGATCTTTGGATGCATCTAATTTCTTAGCTGCTATAGTAGGACTTGCATTTGTCTTTTGCATTTGCCCCCATTCTCCTGTATTTGAATTACTTTCGAGTACTATAAATTTTCAATGGATAACCCACATTTGTTTGTTGGTTGAATTATTTATGTATTTTTCTTTACTTACTGTCCTCTAGTATTGTCATGGATTCTTACAAGTTGTTGTTGCTGAGTAGCTCTTTTTTGAGTTGAAGACTGTATGCTCCCCAAACAGTGTCATCTTTTTTTTTTTTTTCAACCACATTTGGAATTCAACTTTTTTTAATAAGAATATCAACTTTATTTTTAATAAATTTTTAAGAAAATAACAAAACTACTACCAACACAAGAATAAACTAACTTAGGAATACACAAAATACTACTCAG
>NC_022021.1:44950960-44956447 GCF_000317375.1 Microtus ochrogaster
ATGCAAAATTTGAGAAGTCATTGTTTTTTACCACAGCGTAGTACTCTAATGTGTATATATTCCACACTTTCTTCAACCATTCTTCCATTGAAGGGCATCTAGGTTGTTTCCAGGTTCTGGCTATTACAAATAATACTGCTATGAACATAGTTGAACAAAATGAATACCATATTCACTCTCCTTTCTAATATGTTTTTCTTGTGACCAAACTGTATAACCTCATAATTTAGGGTAAAGCAAGAGACAATTAAGCTGGATTCTCCATCAGTACTTCATTTTCTGAGAGTGAAAGGCTTGAGGTGCCTTTTTCTGTATTGTCTTCATCTGCAAGCATTTTTAGAAGTTATACGGCTAACCCCCTGACCCAGATACTCTGACTACCGTGGTCTGGAATGAAGCCTAAGAATGTGTGTGTCTCAGGGCTGGTGAGCCTGTTATTAGCTAAGAGCACTTGCTACAAAGCCTGGCTACCTGTGTGCAGACCTATGACCCCACTTGTTGAGAAGAGAGAAATCACCTCCACAGTTATCCTTTGAGTTCTACATGTGTGTCATGATTCATATGTGTCCACACAGGCACACATACATACTAAATAAATACTTTTTTTTAAAAAACAGACAGTACGTGTTTAAGAGGTGCTGGGTGATATGGACAAGGCTCTGCTACCTCTAGTTTATGGTGACCAGTGTCACAAGTTTTCAAATGTCCTGAGTTAGAGAGTAGACTCTCTGTGGATGATCTAACGGTAAGAGATGAAACAGTTCTTTTGAGTCAGGAATGTTATAGCATACTTGTAATCCCTGAATTTAGGAGGCTGAGTTGGGAGGGTTGGGAGTTCTAGTTCAGCCTCAACCACATAGAAAGACTCTATTTGGAAAAACTTAAAGACACAAGTCATGTATATACATCATACACTTTCTCACTTTTTGATTTTCTTTGCATTTCTACCCATGAAGAGTCTGTACACAAACCTTTCACTGACCATTATGCATTTGGAGACAAAAATTCTTGGTGAATGTATACATTAAACTTGTGTTTGCTCCTCATGCTTAATTGTCTAGAAATGTTGCTGAAAAGGGGATTTGATTCATAGGTGGCTCTTCACTAATTTTCACAATGATCTTATGGATTGTTCCTGTTTTTAGCGAAGGAAGGCCATGTCAGTTTTCATTGTGATCTGCAAAAGAAAGGCTGATAAACTTGGATACCAGTCTGGGTCTGGGGACCTTGTAGTGCTCAATTCTCTCCTCTCTCTGTTGTTAAACAAGCTGTTGTTGTCCCGGTCTGGGAGATGATGCCTTTCGCACAGATTCTTTTGGCATCTCCTACTAATTCCTGGTTGAAGGCTGCCCTTTGGGCACTGCAAGATTGTTCTGCTTGAATGGGAAAGCCCAAGTAACCATCATTCCTTAAGGAGCTGTGACACACTAAGATTCATTTGGGGATTTGAATGCAGCTGCACGTCATAATTATGGTATGTTTTTAACACTTGCCTTATGAGAAGTGACAGCACATCGCAACTGGCCAGGTTCAAAAGGAAATAGTGGGTGGCCATCACAGTCATCGTCCGGTTTTCCCCCTGTGAATAGATAGCTTGATTGTGTCAGTACTTAATCTTCAAAAGAAAACAACAAAATCCCAAAAAGTGATGTTTACTTTATAGAGAAAGAACTTTGAGAAAGAGAAGTTGAAGAAATTTTCCAAGGCTATGCTGTAAAACCTGGATTAAAGCTCAGGGCTGGCTGTTAGTTCCGGCTCACTGATAGTTTCTCGGGATAGCTGGTGCTCGCCATGCATCGTGACCTTTATCTTTTACAAAAGTTAGGTGAGGTTTTTCACTTGCTAAGTACTATTGTTAGCTTTGAGTATTCTTCTAATCAACAAATGTTTGCTAAGTTTCTCATTTAAGTTGGAGGGTCCTGGAGCTTCTTGGATGGTGTCAGTGATCAGAGCTTAATGGCACCTGTTTGCATGGAGTGTTGAGCGTGTTGGCGGAGGCTGACAGTGACAAGTGAATTATGCTGTATAAAATCTGATGTGTGCTGTGGGAATGAAACGAGGAGATCAGGGTCAGGAAGAGTGGCATTGAGGCAGTGGGAACAGGGATAGAATTTGGTTTAGGGCTCATAGACAGAGGTGACTCATAGAAATGAAGGATTTATGGAACAGTGGGGGTCTAGGGTCCCATATGGAAGTGCGTATAATGCGTTAGGACTAGTGTCTTGGGTGCTGTAGCAAAAAGGAGAGTGGTTTATGACACTTTACAGAACTAACCAGCAGCTAAATTTTATAGGGTGTTGTAGCTTAGAGGATGTTTTAAATTAACAGCCTTAAATATGTCTATGTCTATGACAAAGAGGGAATGGTGGGCACATGGAGGCCTGTTAACAAATTGTGTCATCAGTTTAGGTGATGACTCATGCTAGGAGGGGACAATAAGGTGGAAAGGTGAACACATGTTCGATATCTAAGAATGAAAGACTTTGCTAAATCACTTAGTCCAGTGGCTATAGAAAGAAAGAGTGAAGGCTAAGATCAGAGGTACTGTAGGCACCAGCTGAAGGGGAAGACAGTGTGGGTTGAGCAGGTTTATGAGATAAATCAACTGATCACAGCCATTTGAATTCAAAAGGCCTAGCAGGCCACAAGACATCACTGTAGAAATACGTATGTATAGAAGTGGAGTCCAGCTGCAGTGTCTAGAGGTTCATTAATACTGGCATGGTGCTTCAACCTTCCAGAATGCATGTTCCCCTCAAACAAGTGAGTTACCCAGAGAGGAGCTTATAGGGCTAGTGAGTGTAAGTACATCAGCAAGAGCACCTGAGAATCATCCAGGGGCTTTGCAAGTGGTGCTTCTGGGAGACTGTGTCACAAACTCCTTGTGATGAAGGGAGGTAGATCCAAGTGATAGCGACAAGATGTTTTTGGAGTGAGCTTTCCATAGAATGAGGGACTTGGCTGGGAGAGGTGGCAGAGCAGGTGTGTTCTTTGCAGGTTTGTGTCCAAACCTTTCTAGTTCTGAGAGGCCTTACATTCTCAAGGTGTGAATGTGCTTTTCTAATCTGAAGCCATTTTCACAAGACAGGAAAACAAAAACATTGGAAGAGAAACAGAGAAGTAGGTAAGACAGACACACAGGGAGCAACAGAAGGATTATCAGAGAAGCGGGAAAGACACTTACCACTTAAAGTGCATAGGTTATCATATTAACGGCTTTCCTTCATGCATTTCCAGATGTCTCTTCTCGAAATGGTAAATAATTATCAGAGTCTTTATAAAAGAAAGTTCAAATATGTGTATTTTGGGCCTCCCCTATATTTCCTTATTTCTTGACTATGTTTCCAAATGTACATAGCTTGGGCTGTAGTAGGCATTGAGAAATAACAACTAAAATTTGAAAAGGTGTTGGGGATAGATATACATTGGTAGGCAAAGTGTTTGTCATGCAAGCAGGAAATCTCGGGTTGAATTCTTACTGGCACACACACATCTCATCCCAGCACTTGGGAGGTGGAGGGAGGAAGATCTGAAGTTCAATCTCATGATGAGAATTAACAGGGAAAGTGAGGAGATATGGTGAGAAAATTCACTTGTGTAAACACAGGGCACCTCTACCTGCAGTGAAAAGACACTGTAACTGAGACAGTTAGCCCTGTGAAATCACCACTGACAGAACAAAGGCCCTTGGAGTGGTCCAAGCAATATCCAGTCCACACACATACATCTCCTAAAAAGATAATGTACGTGTAAATTTCAAAAACTTAGATTTGTCTTAGGAAAAAGCCTTTTTAGGCTAGGTACCAAATTCAAGACTAATCTGAAGGACGTGAAACTCTTGTCTCAAATAGAAAAATAAAAACAACTACAATAGGACCAGAGAGAGCAGGCAATACATACATTGTATACATCTAAGAGTATAGAGCAATTAGAGGAAGGAACCAACTTTAAGTGTATAGAAGGAGAACAGAAGCAAATGCACAAGGAAAAATAACTTGCAAATGACTTCAGGTAGAAGAAATTCCTAGCTGGCTGACTGGAAATACACTCAGAATCTTTTACTTGTGCTTTCTGGAGATTGTGGGATGAAGTCAGCTGCCCCTAGTCCTCACTAAATTGTCTCATGCTGATTGAAAAATAAATAGCTTGTTCTAGCCAGATATTCTGAATATCAAGACAGTTTTTTGGGGGATTCTTTTTCCCATCAGTACCTTTTGAACATATTATGTTTACCAAATCACAAATGGAATCCACATGGCCCAAGTGAAGACTTGGCAGCCAAAGCAGGCCAAGCAAATTCTAAAAACACAAACATGCCTGCAGACTGATGGGAAGCACAGCCGGAGGATGGCACATTGTGGCAGGACCTGGGTGGAGCTGGATTACCAAACAGTCTCTGTATGAACACGGCCTCATAAAGCATGCTACTCCTGGCTTGAGAATGGAGGAAGTGAATTATCATCAAGTCCAACAGTAGGCTGTAATCACCCTGTTGCAGTTCCTCCAGTTATGAAGTCTGCAGACTTCACATGGATTGTAGGTGTGTCAGCCATTGTATTGTCGCCATGCCCAAATGCCTAACACGAACCTGATTAAGACAGAAAGGGATCATGATTGGGTATGTCTCAAGGGGCTCCTTCTTTCTTGGTGGGAGAAGGCATGGAGTCATGACCAAGATGGCAGGTTATAATTCGCCTACAGTTTGGAATCAGAGAGTTAGCAAGAAGTGGGACTCAGGTATAAGACCTTAATATCATCACCCATCGATCCACTTCCTCCAGTGAGACTCCACCCCTTAGACTCTAAAACTTCCCCGGCTGCACGCTTTCTGGGAACTAAACATTCAAACACATAGGCCCATGGGCGATATTTCATATGGAAACCACAATGGTAGAACTCAGCCAAGATGTTTGCAGTGATATTTAAATACCACATCAAGAAGAGACCACTCCAAAGAAAAAGACCTGGTGTACACGCCTTAATGAAATGTGTGATGTGTGACTATGTTCTGTACCTGTGCACATGGCCACATACATATCGTGCATATTCAGAGAAAAGAGATCAGTTTTTAAAATTGACATAATCATAGAAGCTGACAAGTACAAAATCTATAGAACAAGGAGACAGACTATAAATTCAGGTAGTAGTTGAATTCAAATATGTAAGGTGAAATATGTCCACATCTTGAGGTAGAAGTCCTTCTGTGGGATACCCCTGTTATGAACACACTATGTCAGAAACATAACATGAATCCTTTAGACCTTTCCGTGATGTCAGAGTTTATGAAATGTCAGAACATTTATGAAGTTCTTTTTAAAAAAATAGTTTCAACTTTCCTTCATAGCTGTTCAAGTTAAATGAAGGTCTTTTATTATAATATTTTTTACTAACTCTCAAATCACATTCTGTCATCGTGCAATAAAGCTTCTTATCTAGCATTCATCTATCTATCATCTATCTATCTATCTATCTATCTATCTATCTATC
>NC_022021.1:44956717-44977273 GCF_000317375.1 Microtus ochrogaster
CCATCCACTATCTATACTATCTATCATCTATCTATCTATCCATCCATCTACTATCTATCTATCTATCTATCTATCTATCTATCTATCTATCTATCTAGGTTACATATTGGTTGTAAAGATTTAACCATTGTTGTAGGGATCGCAGGGCCCCTATGTTCTGGCCGCCCGGCTAGTTTACACCCGAAATAACCACTCAGAAATTGTATTAATTAAATCACTGCCTGGCCCATTAGCTCTAGCCTCTTATTGGCTAAGTCTCACATCCTGATTAACCCATTTCTATTAAATCTGTATATCACCACATGACTGTGGCTTACCAGCAAGATTCTAACCTACGTCCATCTCAGTCAGGAAATTCATGGTGTCTCCCCATCTGCCCTTCTTCCCAGCATTCAGTTCTGTCTACTCTGCCTACCTAAGTGCTGCCCCATCAAAAGGCCAAGGCAGTTTGTTTATTCAACCAATGAAAGAAACACATAGACAAAAGAACCTTCTACACCAAACCATGACCCAGCAGAGTTTAAAATGTTTGAAATAGGCCCAAGAAGCTGAGAGAGATGCAGAGAGAGTCTCTGCATCCATAACTGAAGTTCTGCTGGTGATGCTACTGCTGCCATAGAGTCCAGCTGCTGTTTCACAGTTGAGCTGTATCTGTAAGGTGTGGTACAGGCTGTAGCAGTGAAAGACAAAACTAGATTGAGATGATTGAACAGGCAGAGAGGTGAATGCCAGGTCTACATGGGCAAACAGGGGAAGAGACAGAAGACAGTTTGAATAGAGCACATCAGTTATAGAAACTGAGCTGAGGTAAAGCTACATCTTATACAGTGGTATTTCTCTCTCTGTTAGTCCCTTGATATATACACACTGAGAAAAAAAATATAGGTTAGTAAGTCCTGGCCATCAAAATGCTAAGTTTGTGACCACTTCTTAATAAGGGCAGGGCGAACTTGAACTTCTTCTGTCTGATGTGTCCAATAAATTCTCATATCTGCTTCTCCTCATAGGATATTAATATGTACATATACCCCTATAGCCCCAATTGACCTTGATGTATATAGGGTGGCAGCCTTTCTACTTCTAGGGAAAAGTTATTTATTGATCTCTGCCACGTAAGTGTTTCTGGATGGGATACTGTTCCTGCATCCATCAAGGTGCAGCGCCATCCTTCTTTTGCAGACGTTGTCAAAAGCTGCTTATCCAATGGTGTACCTTAGGGGACAGCACAAGCTGAAAAATTACTGTTTTGCAAAATATAGCCTAACCTTGGACAAGGCAAAGCATTGTCTCAGCACTTGTATGTGAACAAATTTTGGGTACATAACCCAGCCAAGATGACACATACCATTACCTATCACAGTAAATCAATGTGGAAACGTCAAATATGTTTAATTTATAAAGTAGACACTCTGAACTATAAAGAAATTCATCTCCAGTGATGCACAATATACTCTACATTACAAACTCATGCTCTTTATTAAATGAAATGTAAATGTGTGGGGAGTATACCGTGATCTTGAGTTGGCATTCAAGGTACTGTCATCTCCTTTACTACTCAGTCATATAAAGGATTGCAAAGTAGATGAAGAAAAATTCCCATTATTTTTATAAAAACACTAAATATTCTGTGTTAATGTCATTTGCCTTCATTACCATTCCTCAAGGCAATGTGTCTGCCAATGTGATTTTTATTAGAAATATGTAGTTGGATAAAACTACTGCTCACAAGAACAGAGGTATTTATCTGACGTAAATAATGCATTTGAGTCTCTGCCTCTGTATAAGTGAGAAGCTGATTATTACTAGTTTTCATGTCACCCCTCTGTTATCTTGAATTATATCTTGTGAAATTCAGTTTTCTTTACACGATAAAATATGTTCATCAGTTTTAATTGGTTCGAAACTAGAGCCTTCTTTTCCTTTAACTCATGTCCTTCCTTGCCTTGACGGTCTGGTACAGGGGAGATGATGGCCTTTCTACAGCGTTCTTGAGCCTTTGGACTTGGAGTACAAAGAAATCTGTCTAATTAGCTTGGGTTGTCACTGTTTCTGTATCCTCTCGGCTTAGGCGTTTAGTGTATTTGAAAGCATGAGCATTGTATTCTGTCTGTTGGGCAAACCCCGTGACCATTGGACTGTGTGTAGCAAAGGCTCCTGGTTTTCTGATCAATGAATTCTAAGTTACTGGCCATGGGTGAGCTGTGCCTCTGTAGTCACAAGTTTCTTTCTTTACTTTGCTCTGTGTCTTCTCAGTGGTTCCATACACAAAAGTGTTTCTCTTTGTAAGGGTTTGCTGAAGGCTGTGCAAAGCATCCTGTGTGCTCTGACATGTCCCCAGACCTCCACCCCCAGCCTGGGGCACGCAGACGGAAGTTCACTTGTTGCTTTGCAAACAGAGGGTAAATCTAAACCCTTCACTAGATACAACCAGGTCTATTTTTCTGACTCAGTGCTGACTGCCCTGGGCATCTTTCTCCATAATTGATGATCCCTTTATTAAAAACGTGAAAGCCTGCTGGGTGGCAGTGGTGGTATATGCCTTTAATCCCAGCAGTTAGAAGGCAGGAGGATCTCTGAATTAGAATTCATCCTGGTCTACAGAGCAAGTTCTAGAACAGCCAGAGCTACACAGAGAAACCCTGTCTTAGAAAAAAACAAAGGTAAAATAATTCTAAAGGAAAAAAAAAGAAACAAACAAAGGAAAAATCAATTGAATCAATTCAAATGAGAATAGCTGAAAATATGGAATTTGTTGACTCTTCATAAAGTTGCAGGTTAGTCCCTCCCCATGTTTATTAGGGCCCATTAATCTATTTACATATCAAAATACTTTTATCTCTTTTAATGAGATTTATTTTCAGCATGCTGTTTATGAATGGTGCCGACAAAGAGAGTGATGTTTGCAGACTTGGAGGGCATGGTTCCACAGCATCTTTATCCTTTGCAAGTGGAGGTGCCCACGGAGACCTGTGTTTCAGTGGTTCTGAGTGTAGAACAGTATCCCTCATGAAGATATGTGAAATGGCATGGCGTGTAACTGAGACATTTCAATCCTCAAGAGATCAGATGAGGAGCAAAGGCTCATGAAGAGAACCAGCCCTGGGGGCAGAGAAAAAAGTGAAAGAATCCATCTGGACGGGTATGGCCTTAAGTCCAAGGTAGAATTGCCCAACAGCAACTAAAGATGCCAGAGGATGAATGTGTGTACTTTAGGCTTAGGGGTGTGGACCTGATTGGATCATGAGCAGAACATCCTGGTGAAGCAGTGTAGGCAAGGCCTCCTTGGGGATGCTGAGCAGAGACTCACATCTATGTCTGCATCAGTGACTTCAGCCACCAGTACAGTCATACTTCTATAAGGGAGACCAAGAGTTGGCTGAGGACACGTACAGAAGTTCTCAAGTTCATTCACAGTGAAGACCACTGTGTCTTCATGAAATCATGTTTCCAGTGTGTGAAAAAGGTAGAATTGAAATCAAATTCCAAAAATGTAACATATTATCAGTGTGGCTGGTGACTTAGCTTCCACAACTATTATTATCAAGCACACTATATTAATACCAATTATTTGTTTTTATTTATTATATAATAATGAGTAAAGTACTTTTAGCTGAGTTGTGCATGATTAGGGCACTAATAAGCATAATTTAAAGGTGGATGTCTTTATTATTTTTATTGAACTCCATGACTTTGTGGAATGTGAGATTTTTTTTCCATAAAACATGGCAATATTTGAATATAAGAAAGTAATTTGATAAACAGTTTAAAATTCATTGATAACTAAATAAATAGGAGGAGTAGGGCACAAAACTTTACCTTTTCTGGAAGTCAGTGTCTGAAGATGATGTGTAAAAATGGAAAGAACACCTAGGAATAGAAGGATACTGATTCCCATTAATATCACACTGTTAAAGGTAAGAACCAAATATATCTTATATCATTATAAATAATAAAATAATAGTGTTTTTTTTCTTTTTTAAAATTGATTTTATGACATCTTGAAATTTGCAGACAAATGGATGGATCTAGAAAACATCATATTGAGTGAGGTAACCCAGACCCAGAAAGACAATTATCACATGTACTGACTCATAAGTGGTTTTTAAACATAAAGCATAGAAAATTCACAATTCACAATCTCAGAGAATCTAGGCAACAGTGAGGACTCTAAGAGACACATACATGGGTCTAATCTACATGGGAAGTAGAAAAAGGGAGGGGAGCAGAGGATAATGGCTAGTTTCAACAGAGTTATTATTATTGAAATATTTTATTTATGGCCCTCGACAATGCCATCCCCAAGTGATTTATTCAGAAAACAGTACTCTGTACGTATTGGCAAATTACTCTTCTTGTTTAGACAGTGCACCGTCTGCTTCCACATTGTGAGTTTTGTAATGAGCCTTTAAAAAACACAGCAACTTGCCACCTGCACAATGTGAGATAGAATTTGATATCTACTTATTTGACGTGGTGAAAATGCTACTGTGTGTGTATGCTTGTGTCTTTTCTCACGCTGATGGCAAATGGCATATTTCTTATTTTTCCTCTAGGGCTTGTTATTTGTGTGTGTATGTCTGACATACAGTTGTTAAAAATGTCCAAAGTTCTTCAAGTGGAGCTGGTAATGAAATGATACTTTCCTGTTCCTTCTCTGGCTTGAAATGCTGATTTTTAGTAATTTGTGAATTTATTATTTCCTGTGCTCATGTATTTTGAGTTATTCTTTTCTGCATTATTATTCATTAGACAAACCATAATGGTTTGTGAACACAATAACTTGTGTTTTGTTTTCTAAAGACGTGTAAATTTTTGTTTCTTTTTTTCTCAAAGGGCTTGTGTTAATTTCCCTTGACTAATTTAATGGATCTGTTCTTGCTTCCCTAGGAGTAAACAAACGCTATGCATTAAAGTCTAGATATTAAATTTTACAGTGTATAGTTTGACACCTTTTATCGCTCTGTCTGGGTTGCACTACTGGTTGCCAAGCCTTCCTTAACTATACTGCTCCTTTTCAGGTCTGGAGCCCAGAAGTCTAGGCCGGGTGCTCTCCAGGTCCAGGAGGGAAATGTCCCAGCTCTTCTCCAGCTCCATATCACAGTCTTTGGTGGCATTGCTCTCATCTCTTCTGTCACCCTCCAGTGTCATTCCCTTCCATGCGGACACTGGTCATGTTGAATGCCAGCCTTGCTCTGTACTCTTAGGACTTTGTTCTCAGTGGCTGCATCACAGTAATGCTTCCTACTTCAAGATAAGTAAGATATTCTGAGGTCTTGATGGAGCAAGACATCCACACAGGAATTTTGTGAGTGTATGGGATTCATGTCCATTCAAAGCAGCTACCATTTAGTAATAGGAATTTGTAAGTGTATAAGATTTACACCAATTCATATCAGCTACCTTTGAGTGGATGAGCTTTATTTTACTAAACAGATATTTGCTACTTCTCTAATAAGTCCTGCACCATGCAGCATTCACAAGAAATAAATTAGATTAAGATCCTTCCTCCTTAATAGCAAGTCAGTTTCACAGTGATAAAATGACACTTGCATCCTGACTGTCTAGGTCTAGACGTTGATGATAAAATCTGTTTTACTTAGACCTTCTCTCCTATCACAAGCCTAGTTTCCTTCTCTGTCCCCAGATGTCCAGCCTGGAAGAATCAGGTCCCTTGACATGTCACATTAGATGACTCTAATTGGGCCAGCTACTCATGATTATGACAGCTTCCTGTATATAGTAAGGTGAACTCTCTGATCTTCACATAATGCACGTAAGCCATTCCCAAGAAAGTTGACTAAAGATGCTACCAGGGCTTATAATAGATGAAGTGTAGGAGTAAAAGGCATTTTCCTGGGGCTGGAGAGCTAGCTCAGTGATTAAGAGCACTGCCTGCTTTTCCAGAGAACCTGAGTTTCATTCCCAGCACCCATACTCAGCTCTCAAGCATCTGTAATTCTAGTCCCATGGTATCCAGCACCCCGTTCTGATCTCCACAGCACCAGGCATGTATGGGGAACATGGGTGTACATGCAAGTAAAATACCCACATACATAGAAAAATATTATAGTTAAAAGTGGTTCCCTGGGTAAATGTACTGATTAATTTTTTTAAATCAGTAATTGAGGTTTTATTTACGTTTTGGCCCTTCAGTTCTTCCAAAAGCAGACAATTGAAGATGCCTGGCTTCAGAGAAGGACCCAGTAAAGTGAACAAAAATTGACTTGTGTCTCTGATTAGAAGCAAGGTGAGACAGAAGGCCCGGACTGGGCTGGTTTACACTGGTCATTCTCCGAATTTCAGAAGGAGTGAGATAATTACAGCTGGACATTGCCTTCATTTAAGTGGGGTCTGCAAGTACAGATGCTTTTTTGGCTTCAGGAGCTGCCTGAACAGGCTTGAGAATCTGTCAAGGAATGCGTATGTTTCAGTCTAGTGTGCCTCACTTAGGAGACCTTTATAACACATTCAAGGTAAATGACTTCATAGTTTTCAGGAAAAGTTTTAGGAGGTATCAAGCAAGCTTCCTAGAAATAACCATTAAAGCCATTTGTAAGGATGTTTGTTCTTCAATATAACCTAGGGTTTTATTTGAGGAGATAGCGGCTTTATTTGGCTCAACATGACACATTTTCCCCCCTTGCGTCTACATGAAAGGATGGAAGATAGAAGGTTAGAGTTGGAAGGAAGCGCAGCAGGATAACCACGCCCCCACTCAGAGACAGGACAGTGCAATCTCAGAAATAGCGCGAGTGTGGAGAGAATGGGCCTTTCATGTGAATTCCCTTGAACCCCAGTTAGCATCTTAAAGAAAGCAGGGCTTTAACCATTTTGGGCTACTAATAATTCATAATTTGGGAATAGGTCAAATTAGAGCAATTACATATTCTTGTTTGTATGTGGAAACAGAACAAAGCACTTGACCTGAAAGTGGAATCATTCTTACTGAGGACTGGAAGGGTTCAAAGTGGGGCCGAGAGTACAGGAAAGCATCAGCGCATACCGCATGTATTTGTGGTGGCTTCCGTGCTAAATCCCATTAACATTAAAGTACTTGGTTAGTGTGTAAATTGTTTTAAAATGCCACTGACCTAGTGTCTTAGCAGATATCCATTAGCATCCCTAATGTGCACCTGGAAGATAAAGTACTTAGAATTAGTGAGATATGAGCCCAAATGTATGGTTTAAACTATATAATAAAAGTGACGTAATTCCTTTCTTACATCGTAGTATATTACTGGCAAGGCAAATTAAGGGAGGAATGGTTGATTGTGTTTCACAGTTCTGAGCAAGAGGTCCATCATGGTGGCAGGAGTTTGAGGCAACTGGTCACGTGACATCCGCAGTCAGGAAGCAGAGAGTGATGGAGGCTGGTACTCCGCTCACTTTCTCCTTTCTACTGACTGTGAAACTCCAACCCACTGAATGATGCTGCCCAGTCTCTGCGTGAATCTTGCCACCTCAATGAACCCAAACTAGATAAAGCCTCCCAGTCATGCTCAGAGGCCTGCCTTCTGGGTGACTCTAGATTCTATCAGGTTGGCAGTTTGTAGTAATCATTGCACTCACTACATCATAGTGATTCTTCTGCAGTTTCTTGTTAAACGTTGTCAGCCAGGATGGCACTTCGTCGAGGTCAGGATTGTAGAAAGAGGGAGATTTCATTTGTTTGTTTTCTCTCCTCTGACACCGAAACAAGCTGACAGGAAGTTGGTAGGTTTCAGAATGGCAAATAGATGAGGATATTTGGCAAGAGTAAATAAAGGCATCTGCAGGAGTATGTTCCCTTGGCATTAGGGATGCTCTTTCTTCTGCTGATGTGAGGGCCATCTAACTCTCCAGTCACCATCTCTACAGCCTCAATGATGTTGATTCACCTGAGGGGTCCAGCGGAGGACAGATTAGGAACATCTCACAAGACCATGGTTTTGTTGGATAGTTAGACATGGCTCTGCTATGCCATTGACATTTGTTCAGATGTTTTTAAAAGATGGGCAAGTTAACCTTTCATGAGTATATGGATAGTGATGAGTCTCTGTGGGCGATTGATTACACTGTTTACATGTGTTTAAGGGAAGAATGGCTCAGTGTTGATTTAACTTATACAGTAGGATTCAAGTTTAGCTCTAATCCTGGTCTCTGTCTACATTTGTTTTTCTGCTGCTCAGCAGTGTTCCACATGTGTAAGCAATATCTTAATGGTTCCTATATGACTGTAAATTAGAACTTTCTAGTGGGAAAAAAAAATCATGTTCCACAGAGTTAATTTTGCTTTTCTTGTAGTTACATCAGCAAGAGAAATAAATACAAGGACAGTTATTTTAGTAGTCTATTAACATATAATATCATCCAGAATAATATTTCAAAAAATTATTTGAAGCATAATTTCTATTGATTTCTGTTCCTGGTGATCCACGGTTTATGGTATATTATAGTTATATCCTATATTATTCAGATTATCTAAGTGTTAGGTGCTGAAAGCCAACCGTGACTAAGGGCATCATATTGATAACACATTATAAGCCAAACATCCAGAATTTTGTGATACTCCTGTTAGTTTCATAGCTTCAAGCCTGTCCATGAGCTGGTCCAACTGACTGGTGTCATAATTGTAACACATTGGGCCTTGGTGGAAGATGTGAATCATTATAGATTAGGCTGTCAAACTTCAATACTACTACTACTAAGCCTTGTAATCTGCTTCTCAAATCTGGGTGTGCATAATATATCTTTGAAGCCTACGAAATCTGATTCTTGAGGCAATAGAACCAGATTTTATGTTCTGAGTTCTCTGGGAATTCTCACACAGTTGGAGCAGAGACCACACTTTGGGTAGTAGCAACCTGGGGTAACTGTTGTGGAACCTCTTACTGTAACCATCTTTCTTTTTACCACCAGCCCTCAGATAATGACAAAGACTTTTTTATTAATTATGAAACTTTGGCCTTAGCTCTTAGGTTTGTTCCCCATAAACTATTTTAACTTAAATCAACAGATTTTTATTTATCTATATTCTGCCACATGGCTCTTTACCTCTTTTCCATTCTGTGTGTCTGACTTGCTCCACACTTCACTGGCTTAATCTCATGTGACTCAGATTTTTCCCGAGTTTCTTTCTCTCTCTCTCTGGAAGTCCTCCCTTGTACTAGAAGACTGCTTGTTCATTCCCAGCTGCCCAGACCATGAAATAATCACTCAGAAACTATATTATTTAAGTTACTGCTTGGCCAATCACTTAAGTGTATTGTTAGCTAGCTCTTATGTCTTTGGTTAACCCATTTCATATATATATATATATATATATATATATATATATATATATGTATGTATGTATATTGCCACAAGGTTTGTAACTTACTGGCCAGGTTCCAGCTGGCAGCTTGCATCTTTCTCCTCTGGTGGCTCCATGGCATCTCTCTGACTCCATCTACCCTGTTTCTATATATCTCTTCTAGCCTGGCTATATTCTGTTAAGTCATTGGCCCAAAGCAGCTTCTTTATTCATTAACCAATAAAAGCAATACATATACAGAAGGACCTCCCACACCACTGCCTATTCTCTCCTGAGTAGCTATTGGCCATTCAGGTCTTTATTAAACCAATCAGAATACCTCACACATTTTCACACAGTGTAATCCAATATCCCAGAACGTCTTACTGTTGGTTATTTTGCCTTATACTTCTATTGCTGCCTAGGCCATTTTCTCCTATACAGTGATGCCAACCTGTGAGTTTTCCTACAGCTCTCATATACTTGTTTTCTAAACTCAAGTTTAGAACTATACATTTGTTACTGATGTATCTGACTGGATTCATTCAGTCCATCAAGGGCGAGAGGTCATTGCGTGTCTTACTTCTTCATTTGAGGAGACATTCAGAATTGTCTCCTCCCTTCACACGATCCCTATATTCCCAATGCCATGTACTTTATATGATACTTTATGTGAAAAATTGAGCAATAATTTTTTCACTGACAATGGGTCAAAGGTATTTCTCCAGTTATGAAAATTTGGACAGTAATTGGTAGATAGATTGTATCACTATCTTTATGGAGAGACACAAAATCAGCCAGTGTGGACTCCTGTAACCTCTTTGGTGACATTTAGAAATACAGTGTCTCTCATGTTTAAATATTTACTACTAAGCTGTCTTGGATTGGAAAGAAGGGAACAGCTGCTCACTGCTGGGGAAAGGTGAGCTGTGTAAACGATATGGTTAGGACACGGTTGGAGCAGCTGGTCACTTAGTTTCCTTGTGCTGAAAGGTGTCCAGTCCCAGGATTTCAGAGCCCGACCTTACATCCTGTGCTACTTGTATCCAGTCTCTATCTTTATAGTTCAGCAGTCTTGGGCATGAAGTGGTTACAACAGTAGTTTCTGAACAAACTCTGTCACCTTGTCAGAAATATCAGCACCCTTCCCTGTCACCACCTTCTCTCTCCTTGTCTCCATCTCATTCTCTTGCCTTTTAGCCTGGTGTGTCTCCTGTGTTGTATCTCACCCTGTAGACTGTAGGCTCTATAACATTGTCCTTTGAACTGTTTACCATGGTACCTGGCAGAGTGTGCACATGTGGTCAATAAATATTTTTACTTTTTTAATCAACCTATTGCCTAAATCTATTAAAAAATCCATATTAAAAATACAGGGAAATTTACCTATAATGACCAATGGATCTATGATTTTTTTAAAATATTTATTTATTTATTATGTATACAATATTCTGTGGGTAGGCCAAAAGAGGGCACCAGACCCCATTACAGATGGTTGTGAGCCACCATGTGGTTGCTGGGAATTGAACTCAGGACCTTTGGAAGAGCAGGCAATGCTCTTAACATCTGAGCCATCTTTCCAGCCCCTATGATTTTTTTTTTAAATCTGAAATTGACTAACTGCGGACCATGAAGACTCTTGCATGCCTGACTGTAGTGCTCGTAATTGACTAGGGACTGATATGAGTGAAAGGGGTGATTAAAAGTGATTGGGGGAGTGACAGGTGCACACAGGGGCTATTTTAATTTTTCCCTTCTTTGCTATTTATTGTAAACAGTCCAGATTACCTTTGTATCATTGTGACAATTGAACTGTCTGTACATTGGGTGCTTCAGATGCAAAATAGCAGGAATGTCACTGACTGTATGGCTTACAGATTAATTGAAATAATGTACTCCTGTCACTAACATAGTGTTTCAAATACTTGCATTAATGCTTGTGGAAGTTAACATTGTCAGCTTGACAGACTCTGGGATCACCCTGGAGGCAACACTCCACGTGTGTCTGTGAGGGATTATCTTGATTAGATTGGTTGAGATGGAGAGACCCTCCTTCAGTTTTGGCTGGGATTCTGGACTGTATGAAATAGAGAATGTGGGCTGAGCACTGTATACTAAATAAATAAAATCTTACAAAAAAGGATCTCTTCAGAGTTTTTGTATTGGTGCAACTTGTGTTGAAGAAATCTATATGTGTGCGTGTGTGTGTGTGTGTGTGTGTGCACGCACGCACACATGCACTTGTGTCTCTGTACATGCAGGTGTTTGTTTCGTGTGTATGGAAGTTCTTACACATATGTAAATACATGCACAGTATTTATGTGTGTTTATGCTTGTGTGTTTTTATGTGTTATTTTTAGGTCTCCAACATGCATGTATGTGTGCAAATGCATGTATATGTGTTCCCAAGTTCTTACACATGAATGTATAGGTGCATATTGAGTTTTATGTGTGTGCATGTGAATTCACTTGTGTGCTTATATGTGTGTAGTTTTAGTTCTTCCATGTGTGTTTGTGCATGTACATTTATACATGGGTGTATGTGTTTGCATTTTAGTGTTTGTAAATGTATATGTTCACGTATGTTTGTGAGTTTCCACAAAGGCATGTATGCGTGTACACATATGTATGTTTGAGCATCCTTAAACATATATGTATGCACCTGAATACTTCCACTTATTGAAATCAGTTATATACTTATATGATAAGCTTTCTCTACTAAGTAGAAACATTACATTTAGCTCTTATACTTTATTTAAAAATAAAAATCTGTTTTTTGGTGTTTCATTTTCCCAGGAGATGTTATTGTAGGAAGATTTTGACTTAATAATTGGAGAATAACTATTTATATTTGAAATGCCTCTTCATGGTGATTTAAAACTATGCCAATAAATTTAGAAGACCATTTTCCCGAACAAAGATTGGGTTTAGTGACTTGATTTTAACCAACATTCAAATACTCCCGAGTGCCTTAGTTACTGAGGAAGGTCTCAAAAAGTTCTGTAATTCACATAAACTCTTAGTCTAGTCTGCCTGCTCCTTCCTTGCTCCTTCTTCCTTACCTTCCTCTCTTGCTTTGTTTCGTCATTTCTCTCATTTAGAGCTTTGACTCTACCTAAAAAGAAGTATAAAGTTCCCTGAAGTCAGGCTCTGGATCAATCTGAAGACTATATTGAGATTGGAAGAGTGATCCGATCCTGTGTTATAATCTCAGCTGCTCTCCAGATTTTCTATCCAGTCTCCAAGCCTGAGAGCCACTTCTGGACCCAGCCACTCTTGCTCTGACAACAAATCCTAAATAAACTCTATTTAGCCCAGTCCAAGTAACTGGGGCAATGGAACGTATCAGTAATGATTTAAAAAAAAAAAAAAGGTGTGAGTGGTGCCCATAACTCTGATTCATTTGTCACTCTAGAAAAGTCTGTATTTGAAGGAGTCTTATAATCCACCTGGGCTTTATAATACATAGACCAAGAAACAATTCACGGCTGTGATGTGTCCCAAGCCCTATCCTTTCCCGGCTCTAAAGATCAAGTTGACTACTGCAGGAATAAATGTCAGTTCCTTATTTGATGAGACACAACAATATCAAATGCAGCTGTGTGGTGTTCAGCACTAAGTAGGATGTGGTGTGTGTGTGTGTAATAGCCACTCCCCCATCAGTTCAGAGAACATTGTGGAAGAGAGAGTAGAATTATTGCGTGGAGGACTGTTGCTAATCAATGTTTTCTGGACACGACAAGGTCGCTGACTACATGAAATCACAGTGACTGCGATTGCCTGCGCATGACCTACACAGTCAACTCGGTTAAGAGCAGCATGGATGGAGGGGAGACTCACAAAGTCCACTCCTAGCTGAGAAGCTATTGGCAGCTGATCGCAACTGAGGGTGTAAGACTCACTCTTCTTCAAGATTTTGACCCTGTCAAGTTGCTCATGGTCCAGTACGTGGTCCTACCTGCTACATTAATTCATCTCAGTGAGCTAAAAAAAAAAATGAAAGACATGAACTGGGGCAGGAAATGTGGTCAGATTTTTTGGAGGAATCGGAGGGGAGAAGGAAGAGTGGATATAGTCAAAATACTTTGTGCACTTGGAAATTCTCAAAGAATAAAAATATTTCAAGAGGTACTCTAGAGTCACATGGATGTGTGTGTGTTTGTTTGTGTAATATACATAAATATAATGACTGAATAAAATAATGTTATTTTATTACCTTATTTTCATAATAACTGGATGATTTTATTATTGCTTCTCTTTTGACTTTGACTTCAAGTACGATTAGTTTCTTATTGTATTTAGTTTATTTTAAGAAAATTTGACTGTATGATGCACAATTACAGTATACATTACAGACAGCAATATGAAAGAAGAGATACAATTTGAAGATGTAAATTTTAAGACATCAAAGACAAACAAGTATGAAAACAGTCTGTCTTAGCTGGATTCATTACAACACTTAATGCTTCTATTTTCCTGCTTAGTAAAGAATATTTGGCAAAAAAAAAGGACAAATTTTAGTGTTATCATGAGTTGAGTGAACCTGGCCTTCATCATGAAGCATAGAGTGTAAGAATCAGTTAGAATTGTTTTCTTTGGCAGCTGAAACATGTTACCTCTAATCCCAGTGGTACCTTTTAAGTACTAATACATATCTCAATCCTTATCCTGAATCATGGAGAGTCTGGACTTGTCATTTCACTAAATTGCCAGGTGACTTTGATACCCACTGAGGTGTCAGAACCAGTATTCCAGCACACAAAACATCTGTCAGAGAAATGGTACACTTCAGATCTTTGAAGGATAGGTAGGGGAATCTAAACACATAGATGTAGGAGAGAGAAAAATACACAAAACAGAAGTCAACCCTAGGAACTGTAGTTTAGTGCAGGTGGGAGAATCATGTTATCAGAGAACTGATAATCATTGTCGTTCATTTGAAATGTCAGGAGGGGAAAATTCTCTAGGAAGGGAGCATGAAGAGATGAAGGAGATGAAACTCAAGGATGTTTTATGTTATTAGATATAAGCTGCCTACAGAACTGATAATCCCAGCACAGTAGGAGACGTGGTCAAACTACAGGCTGAAGGCAGTGTAAGCTTGACATAGAACAGTGGTTTTTGCAATGGGGAAAGCAAAGAGCTAGAAACAGAACATCAGAACTCCACACCTGGTTGTTTTCAGAACTGAAATCTACTCCAAAGATGAACCAAAGTGCTGTGGGACAATGTTTTATCAGTTGTATTTCTTTTAATAAAACTCTAATTGACCAGTAGCCAGGCAGGAAGTGTAGGTGGAATGACCAGGCAGGAAGTAGAGGTGGGGTGACCAGGCAGGAAGTAGAGGCAGGGCGACGAGAACAGGAGAATTTTTGGAAGAGGAAAGATTCAGTCTGTAGCCATCAACCAGACACCGAAGAAGCAAAATGAGACTGCCTCTCTCATAAAAAGTGCCAAGCCACGTGGCTAACACAGACAAGAATTATGGGTTAATGTAAGTTATAAGACATATTAAGAAGCCTGAGCTAATAGGCCAACCAGTTTATAATTAATGTAGACCTCTGTGTGTTTCTTTGGAACTGAATGGCTGCAGCACCAGGCAGGACAGAAACCTTGGTTAACAAGGAAGTTCCAATCCCCACTTGCCAATAAACATAGAAAATAAAAATCACTAATTTCTGTTCCACGGAAGAAAAAAGAAACTCAAAAGCTTTTAATGTCAGGTGGGGTTGCAAAAATATTTAAAGTTCATGTGTCAAAGATCTGACTGGTCTCTGAAAATACTCATTCTGAAAAAAAAAAAAAACAAGCAAACAAACAAAAGACAATCCCTGTGTTGTTGCTTAACAACTCAAAACCTGGGCAGGGTGGAGATGCCCACTTTGGATAGATGTTCAGGATTTCTCAATTCTGATACGACCTTGACATCTGCCTATAGGGCGTCTTTCCTAATCCTGCCTTCACATACTTCACATAACCAGTGGTGATTCTGGGCCAGTCTTTGTTTATAATTTGCAAAGCATTTCCACTTACACTGTCTTATCAACTTTTGAAGAATTCTTTCCTGTTGGATTAGACAAATTTTATGTCAATGGATTGCTAACCTAAACTGGTAATAAAATATAAAAACATTAATAATAATAACCATCACCACAACAACAACCCTCTGAACCTAGCATTTTTTTTCTTTTTGTTCCTGGCAGTCATAATCATATATTGTTACGGACTGGAGTGTAATGATTTGCTACATATATACACTGCTCATTGGCCAATTTGGGGTACTTAGACTATCATCGACCTTAAACACTTATTTCATTGTGGTCTCAGGTATTTTAATTCAAGTACTTTGCTATCTCTCTTCCTTTACCAGTTTTCCCCATGATGCTGGACTAGTTATCTAGTACATATTGAATGACATAATAGTGTTTTCTTTAATCGGGTGGAAAGTTTGCAGATGTTTAAAGTTTGCAGTTTTCTGTATTGACAAATCCCTACCTTAATGCTAGGAAACTGGCATCCACAAATAAAGGTAGTTTAACCAAAGTTTACAAACATAAAACAAGTTAACAAGTCAGGTGTGGCTGGTTCCCTGACTGTTCCGAGAGATTAGCCTCTTCTGTTTGCTATGCAGATAATTGGGCTTGGTGCCAACCTTAGAAATTGCTGCTCATCACCTTTCTCTGAGTTCTCTTGCCTTCAGCTTTTCAGCCTCAACATGGCCACACACACACACACACACACACACGCACGCACGCACGCACGCACACACACACACACACAGTATAAGTTGTCAGCTTCTGGGATTTATCCATGCATGCATTTTTATGGCCATTATGGTTACTCTTGGTAAGCTGAAATATAGTATAAAAATAAAATGTATTGATTCAAATAAATCTATTCCAGGACTTAAATACAGAGATTTATTAGATTATTAGGAAGCAAGGGAAAATAGACGAATGTCAGCAAACAAAGATATAATTTATCTCTGTTTTTTGGTGAGAGGACTTTCGTTTTTGAGTTTTATTTCTTTTCTTGAATTTTAATTTGCTGAATGTTTGCTGTAAGGGCATAAAAGTTTGGGTGAATCATTTCTTATTAGTTTGTATCTTTTCAGTGATGCTATCTCATTGTTTGAATGAAGGCAGGCAGTATGATTTCTCAGAATCAATCAACGGTATCTGTACCCAGTAGGAAGCAGAAAGCCCTTGTGTTTACTTCCTCGTCAATACTCACTCTGATGAACTAAGTACTTCCTATCAATAAGGGGAAGCACATCTCTGCAGTTCTGAGATTTCACAAGATAAAACTACTCCCCACCTTCCAGTGTTGTTTTCCGTGAGACACCGAAGAAGCTGAGATGGACTTAATGTCAAAATAGTCTTCATTTTCTTACAAGTTTTCTATAAATTGAGTATTTGAAAGTTTCTTATTCACCACATACTCCATTCTGCTCTCAAATGGTCCAGGTCATTTTATTTGTGATCTGAAAGAGATGACACCTTCATTCTTTTGAAAATTAAATATCACACTTCTGATGGATCTGTGGATTGAAGAGGAAGGTCCATGAGAAATAAACAAAATATACTGAGCGAAATGAAAATTTATGATGCATCATATCTAAATTTTGTGTGCACAAAAAAAGACACAATTGAGAAGGAAACCTCTGGCCCCAAATGCTGTACATACAAAATGCAAAAGAAGACATATCCCAGATTCAGTTAAAGGAACTTCAAAAAGAGGAGGTCAACCCTAGTGCAACTAGAATGGGAAATATAATAAAAATAATACTAACAATATAGGGTTTCACAGAGATAAATGTTAGTGAGAAGAGATAGAACAGGTGCATCTTTAGGATTGTGTTAGATCTCTATCTGTGTGGCAAACACATGAAAAAACAAAACAAAACAAAGCAAGACAAGTTTGATTTTTTCCAAATAGTCAATGGGTTCAGGTCATTGTCTTTTGACTCCATTGCTCCTGGACTAGCGTTGGCAGAATGTCATAATGAGTGTCAAGTGCAGTGTGTTTACTCAGCTCCTGTTGGCCAGAAAGAGAGAATACAGGAGGGACTGAGATATGGATGCCTTCTACAAAGCCCTACCTCCATTCCACTATCCTAAGTGTGCCACACACTGGAGACTGTCCTTCTGTGTGATGATTTTGGAGGAGGGAATTTGAAATCCAAATTGACAAATAAATTAAGATTTCTAACGTCAGAAGACAGAAATTACCATTATCAGAAAGCAACTGAGAAATGTTACTACTGATCATGTAGATACTAAAATGAGGTACCACGGACAGTTCTACATGTGTTGATCCAGCAAATTATATAGACGAAAGGGAACAAATCACTGAGATATAAACTACCAACATTAAGCTGTAATTAAGGTGGTCGTCTGAATACTCCAGTTTTTATTGACACTGAACCCATAATTTAAAGCTTCCTAGGTGAAATTGTTCCTATGAAGATTTATGAAATATATTTAAAGTGGAAATAGCAGCAATTTATATAATATCTTCTTTTGTGTGGAAAAGAGAAGAGAGAAAGTACTTGCCAACTAATTTCATGAAGTCACATTATCCTAATACCAACTCAGATAATTTTAATGTGGAAAAACTGCAGGCCAGTATAGCTCATTTTGATACATATAAGAAAGTTTCAAATACTGTCCAATCAAATCCAGAAATAATAATGAAAGGAATAATTTACCATGACCATCTTGTCGCTATTCCACATTTCAAAGTTGGGTCAAGGTTAACAACTAATTAATATACTGCATGTATTATTATCTATTTTATGAAGGAAATTCTTATAATCTTTTCAATTGATGCAGCAGGTAACATTTTTAAAAAGCCTGTTCATGAGAAAAATGAATAGAACAAACTATAATTTGGGAAAAAGCCATATGTAAGACATATAGCTAGCTCACTTAGCAAAGAACAACTGATATATCTATTTTCCATCATCTAGATATAGTAAATATTTGTATGAAATACAGTAAGTGAAATATTTTAAGAGCATTTATTCTCAACAGTGCTAATGGTACTGAAGTTATAACCAGTGCATTAAAGGAAGAAAATCTGTCTAAAATGGTTGAGAAGGAAGAAACAAAGTCCACACAGAGAGAGAATGGTCCTTCACGTAGAATAATACAAGCAGTTTACAAAGAGCTTGACTGTAGATACAGGCTGAACATACACAAATCTAATGATTTTTTAAGTACACCATCAGGGAATAATTAGAATCAAAAATTTTAAACTAACTCATTAATTTTCCAACAGAAATATGTGGACATATGCTGAGCACATATTTTCTATATGCTGAAAAAAAATTACGAAATGCCTATAAAAGAAGTTCATGATATTTACAGCAGAGGGACCGACAGACCTTTGCTTGCAGATTGTGAGACTACACAGTCTGGCCACCCATCTTATCTACAGGTCTGATGCAATTCCCACCAGATCTTTGTAGAAACCTTTGCAGATGCCAGTGCTAAAAATCTTCATTCTATGGAAAAGAAAAATAACTATCCTGTTTTAAAAACAGATTAGGTTTGGAGAATCCTAGTCGCTCATGTTAAGCTTCTTTACCATGTACAGTAAGACACAGTAGTATCTTAAGGAAACAGGTGAAGGGTACAGAATAAAGATTCTAGTTATAGCTTTGTATGATTATATCCACTTGATTTTCATGAAGTTGTTGGTGAAATAAATGTAATAACAGTGGTTTTAATCAGATGGAGAGACATGTTTAAAAGGAAGAAAACCTCTCAATTTAAATTTGACAAAATTAAAAAAAAATCTTTCATACATTTAAGCACAAATTTATGGGTTTTGTAGAAAATATTCATAACCTTAGGTTAGGTAAAACTTAGTAGGCCTGCTTCCTATGCAAGGTTCATGAACAAGGATGCTGATAAATGGACTTTAGTAAAGTTATTTTTTCCCCTGTTCTATATTAGTAGAGTGAAAAGATAAATTTCACATCATCAAGCAACATTTGCTTATCACCTGTTCAAAAGGGAACTTGTATCCACTACATGAAGAACTGTCTATGATATGGGAGAAAACAACACAACTAAATGATGTCTAAAGATTATTGTGGTGGTGCATGCCTCTATTTGAAGCACTTAGAGGTTGAGGTAGGAGGGTTGTGATTTTAAGGCCAGCCTCGGTCATGTAGTAAGAACCTTTCTCAAAATTTAGCAATGATGATGATGATGGTGATATTAACAGGTGAGAGAATAAAAATAACACTCTACCAAAAATATATGCTGTGGCGTTAAAAGTTCTTTCCTTCAAATTGAAATATTTCCTCTTGGTCAAAAACATTGATGCCAACTTATGCTGAAGAGGATGTGGGGTAAAGGGAGCACTCCTCCATTGTTGCTGGTAATGCAAACTGGTACAGCTGCTTTGGATATCAGTATGGCGATTTCTTAGAAAATTAGAAAGCAACCTCTTCAAGACCCAGCAATACCACTTTGGGGTATATATCCAAAAGATGTTCAATCATACCACAAGGGCATGTGCTCAACTATGTTCATAGCAGCATTGTTTGTCATAGCCAGAACCTGGAACACCCTAAATGCCTCTCCATCAAAGAATGGATAAGGAAAATGTGGTACATTTACACAATGGATTACTACACAGCAGAAAAAAAATGACATCTTGAAATTTGTGGCAAATGTATGGATCTAGAAAACATCATATTGAGTGAGGTAACTCAGACCCAGAAAGACAAATATAACATGTACTCATGCATAAGTGGCTTTTAGACAAAGCAAAGAAACCAGCCTACAAATCACAATCTCAAAGAACCTAGACAACAAAGATGTTCCTAAGAGAGACATATGTGGGAAGTAGAAAAAGACAAGCTTCTGAATATATTGGGGATCATGGGAAAGGATAGAAGAGGAGGGGAGAGGAAGCAAGGGGAGCGGAAAAAATATATGGTTCAAAAAAAAAAAACTTAAAAAAAAAGAAAAAAAGTAAAATATCTGAAAAAGCCATGGGAGGAAGTCAGTAAACATCAGTCTTCCATTGCTGTGGGAACTCTTTCATCCAATAGCCTTAACGATGCTGGCCTACCCTGGGTGTGGTCAAATGTACTATATGTACAATGTAAAAACATGTGCAGGCCCCTTGACTGCCGATCTGTGAGTATATTCCTAAATAAAGAAACCTTTACGGGCGGTGGTGGGGCATGCCTTTAATCCCAGCACTCGGGAGGCAGAGGCAGGCGGATCTCTGTGAGTTCGAGGCCAGCCTGGTCTACAAGAGCT
>NC_022021.1:44977373-44978310 GCF_000317375.1 Microtus ochrogaster
CCTTTATTATATCCCCCCATAAAAAGAAAAGAAATATTCTTTCTTGGAGAGATGAAGGATGTTCATGTGACTTACCAAGCTAAGGATAGTTAGAGGCTTTGGAAAGCTCAGATAATCACAAGATTGACAAGTGACATCTCCAAGATTTTAAAAGAAGTAAATAACTCCTATGAAGGGAATCTATGATAGACCTACCTACAAGTTGGGCAGAATGCTCCAGGGATATAGCTTTTGTGAATCACTGCCCATGCATGTTTGGGATTTCCCAACTACATTTGATTGACCATGTTACTGTATGGAATCCCAAAAATGTCACTGAGTCACCAGGCTGAAGTTGGCATTTCTCCCCAGGAAAAGTCATACATCATATGACAAATCAATCAATATGAATGGCAAACATAAAGAGATGTTAAAGGCACCTTGACTGTTAAGGGAATGAAAATTAAAACCATAATTAATTTAAATTTATACTTCTCAGAATGATTCAACTAAGTGATGCCAACAATCATTATTATTATTTTGGTGTTTCAAGACAGGGTTTCTCTGTAGCTCTGGAGCACGTTCTGGA
Source organism: Microtus ochrogaster (assembly GCF_000317375.1). Lineage (NCBI taxonomy): Eukaryota > Metazoa > Chordata > Mammalia > Rodentia > Cricetidae > Microtus > Microtus ochrogaster. The sequence continues at coordinate 44,977,942 of NC_022021.1, forward strand.
GCTCAGACTGGCCTCAAACTCACAGAGATCTATCTACTTCTGCCTCCCAAGTGCTGGAAATTAAAGGCATGCGCCACCACCAACCAATGAGACCAACAATTATTGATGTGATCTGCAATGACTTGGAACTAGGCATCTTGCAGTTTCTTGGTAAGATTGAAAAATGCTTTAGAAATCCAGAAAAAAGCTTTTCTGTGGTGGCTTCCTATCACTCAATATGATGCACTGGAGATTATAGTGCACAGCTCTTTCTAGTGTACATCAATACGGCAGGAAAACATCTGATTGATATTCAGTGTGTGAATGTATCACATTTACCCACTTACTAGTTAATGGGCTTTTGTATTGCTTCTGCTGTAGAATTATTAT
>NC_022021.1:44978467-44997396 GCF_000317375.1 Microtus ochrogaster
CTCTCTCTCTCTCTCTCTCTCTCTCTCTGTGGTATTTGGATTTGAACCTAGGATGCTGAAAATATTAAGTAGTTGCTATACCACTGAGCTGCATCTCATCCCAATTTTAATCGCTTGTTTGGAGGCAGGGCCTCCTTAATTTGCCAACAATGTCCTTGACCTTGTAGCATAGGTGACCCTTTAAACTTGAGATCTCTGTCCCGGCTTCCCAAGCAACTGGTGTTCCAGAATGGTGCCAGTAGTCCTGGCTGAGACACATATTCCTAGGTGTGTTTAGTCTTTCCTACTGCATCACACCCTACCAAACTCCCAGTGCATGCTTCTGTTTTGACCAGCAGTGTCAAAGGGGTCTAACTTCTCCCAGTCTTTGAAGGCACAATGTATGCTTTCCTTTCATTCATGCAAGTTGATGGCTTGTGGTATTTCATTGTGGTTTTTCAGTCCATCTCTAATGGATGCTGGTATTGAGCATCTTTTTAATGTACTGTCTATGATCCACATCCTTCCTCCCATGATGTCTGTCAGGATCCTTTGCCAATGTTTTAATTGAGCCATTCTTCTTAAAGCTTATATCAGGGAGACTTTTTTTTTTCCTGTATCCCTATTCTGAAGACATTCTTTCATTCAGTGGGGGTTTGGATATATCTTCATTCAGTTTGTGTCTTTTTCATTTTTGATATAATATTTCAAAGAATAGATGCTTTATTTGGGTGTTCTTTGTTCTCTTTTTTCCCCTGATTTCAGTGTTTTGGGTTCTATATTTGAAAACTTTAACTTGTAAGTTGGATTTTTAAAAACTTCTGCCAGTTGTATCAATAAATTGTTGCACCTTGAAGCTGGTGTTGTATAGTGAGAGATTTTTTTTCTGTTCATTTACCTCATAATTTCTCCAGATAAAAGATAAATCTACCATCAGTTTTTGGGAACACCTTCGAGTATGCTGGAGTAGACCTTGATCAAAAGCAACTGACCCTCATATGTGAATGTATATATTAACGAAATTTCATTGGACCCTTATTTTGTATATCTTGTCTTATATCAAAGTGATACAATCTTGACTCAAGTTTGAATGGAGTCTTTTGAGAAGATCAAATTTGCTGCTTTTCCCCACAATTTTGTTGTTGTTTTACTTTTACCTTGTGACATTTAGTATCCTCTGCTCCATTTATGTGGAAATGCTTACAAGATATTTGACTAGGATTGCAAGGAGGAGCGGCTTGTGAAGAAGCTGTGCAGTCAGCATCAAGTCTTGAATCCAGTTTAACCATTAATGCATGAGAACATATTCTCCTGTATCTTTTTCTATTGTTGTTTTAGAACTTTTCCTTTGCAAGTCTTAACATTTATCACTCCACATCTCATGTGGTTTAATGTTATAAATAGTCTTGCATTTCAATTGACAGCTGCTAGTGATTAGTATATATTTAAGGCATTTTTTTTTAATTTTGTGACTTGTCCTGCAACCTTGTTCTTCTAGTAACTTTTTGATAGATTGTTTGAGAGTCTTTAGGATTTAATGTGTTGTAATCTTTCTTTCAAACAATGTGTCCCTTTTCATTTATATTTTAATAGTATGAATCCCTAATTCATTTTTTGAACTAGTGGTGAGACTGACTGCCCTTGCCACATATACACCACTGTCTTCACTCAGACCCTCATCGTTACCACACCTGTGCTTTATACCTTCTACATTTTACTTTTATTAACAACGTTCCCTTTTATTTCTAATTTGCATGCTTTTTATTCTTTCTATCAAGATGATTTTTCACTTATTAACATAATTTAATTTGTATTTTTCTTAAATGTAAATTATATTTTAAAATTTCTGCATTTAAGTTTTTTTCTGTTGGAAAGGAGTATTGAATTCCATAATGGAAACTGGATTTTATTCCCTTTTCTTCTTTTACTTTTATACACTTTATTTTCTATTCAGATCTGAATTTTGTTTTAGTATACTGGGAGTTTTTTTTTTTTAACTAGAGATTGAACCCATGCCTTTGCATGCTAGGTAATGGTCTACCAGTAGTTTCTTCTTGTGTCTTGATGATTTGGTCACCCTACAGTAGTCTTTGTTCTTATTGCTTTGGAAGCTGTCATGTTCAGCAAAACATTGCCACTGTAGACATCCTTTGCCTGGTGTTTGATGTTATACAAGGCCTGTTTGTAATTACTATGTCATACAGTATAACCGATCTTCCAACATGCTGGTCACAATGCATGCTTCAAGTGTTGTTGGTTTCTCTTCACGAGTCTGCAGCTGACTGAGAGCTTCAGCTCCCCGGGAGAAGTTAAGGTCCCAAAGAATCTATATACTACAGAATGCACACATTTCTTCATAGTCACAGGGAAGCCAGAAGAGGAATTGCTCAGTGTGGAGCCTTCTCTTTGAGGGTCCCATGAAACTTTGGCTTCTGCTGTTGTATTTTCCACAGCCTTCATCGCTACTTTGGTTTCATTGGAGTTCCTTGATGTCTACTCTTGGCATATTAGTTATACACCTTCCATTTATTATTAGCTGGAGGTTATATGGCTATGAAGGTGTTTGTAACTTATCCAATTTCACATTTATTGCAGGACTTTTATTATTAGCTGGATGGTATATGGCTATGAAGATATTTGTAACTTATCCAATTTCACATCTTATTACAGTACTTAATATGTATTTCAAGAAACTAAGAGACTTTGCTATTATTATTTTTTTTTTTTTGGTTTTTTTCGAGACAAGGTTTCTCTGTGGCTTTGGAGCCTGTCCTGGAACTAGCTCTGTAGACCAGGCTGGTCTCGAACTCACAGAGATCCACCTGCCTCTGCCTCCCGAGTGCTGGGATTAAAGGCGTGCGCCACCACCGCCCGGCGAGACTTTGCTATTATTAATGGTTTACGCTGTCCCATGCTTTTTGCATATGTTTCAAACCCCACAAAAATATAACACCGTTCTTTTGTCAATTGCTTTTTAAATGATTAAAAGATTTAAATATGAGACTATTTGTGTAATGATTTTTATTAAGAACATGTTTTCTGTCTTTATACTGCACCTTACATTGTATATCTCACTATTTACATGAACTTTTTCACAAGTGACATTCATATCTCTCCCATATATTTAATTGCTGAAGTACTAATGAGCAGGTTGTTACTAGTATGATACCCATTAGCCTAGAAGACTTTTAAGCACTACTACTATGTATATTGGCGTCCCTGCCCACTCGCGGACGTGAGAGCATTGTCAATATTTATCAAAGTAAACATGTAGCAGTAACTTTTGTAATGAAAATATGCTATATATTAGATGAGCATATAATAATTTTATAATAATTTATATATCTTTATTCACATCAGCCATGAAATCATGTGCTTATGATTAGGACTGCCTTCCAGTGTGTTTCTTTAGCTGTAGCTATAACATTTTCTGGATCATGCTAAAATGAAAATAGTATCTGGGGACAGATTTGAGTCAAGAAAATTCCTGATTGACTATAGCATTCTTTTTTTGTTTTAATTGAAAATAGAATCTTCTCTCACACTGTGCATCCCAACCACAGTTTCCCCTTCCTTCAGTTCTCACAGATTCCCTTCCTCCTCCCCTTGATTCCAGATCCATTCCTCACATTCTCCATCCAGTTCTCTTCAGGAAAGAACAGGTCTCTAAGAAGACTACAGCACTCTTCATCACACACACACACACACACACACACACACACACACACACACACACACAGAGAGAGAGAGAGAGAGAGAGAGAGAGAGAGAGAGAGAGAGAGAGATCCAAAGTCACGGTAATTGAAGAAAGTTTGCATGTGTCATGAAGGGTCTTCACATTAGCTGTTTGTGGGATATTAAATGTCAGTTTGAAGTCTTTATTGTGTGCAGTTTTAGTCCTCATTTAATCCAGGAGTCTCCAACATGAGTCTCATTTAAAATGTTGAATTGTTGCCGAGAGTATAGAAGTTATGGGTACAATTTGGATTTAAGAAAATTATAATTAAATATAAATTGCCAACAGCTAGAACATAAGAATCATCTTAACATAGCAGGTGATTATATGAGAAATCTATTGTTAAGAAAGTTTTGAATATCCTAATGGCTTAGAATAACACAAAGTAGGGCCTGGAGGGGTGGTTCCATGCTTAAGTGTAGCTACTGCTCTTGCAGAAGACCTGAGTTCAGTTCCCAGCACCCAAGTTAGGCAGATCACAACCACCTGTATTTCCAGTTCCAGAAGGATCAGATGTGCCTCTTTTAGCTTCCTCAGGCAACTACACTCATGTGTGAGTGTGTGTGTGTGTGACACACACACACACACACACACACACACACACACACACTTAAAAGCAAACCTTTGATATCAGCTTTGTGGTGGGGAGTCAAGGTGTGCCTTAGGGGGTCTTCTGATTCGTGGAATCTCAAAGCATCTGTAATTTCATCTGAAGTCTTGTGTGCTAAAGAATCCATTTCTATAATCTCTCCAGATTTCCAGGAATATAACACCACTTGTTGGGCTGAGGTCCTCATATCTTCATTCACCCTTGGTTAGAGATTTCCCTCTGTCCTTTGCTATGCTTCGCCCTTTCTAGGGTAGCAGCTTGCCTTAGCAAAGGATGTGAGCCTAGAAGGACTATATAGAGTCTAATATCAATAATAACTTACAGTACAACGTTTTATTCTTTTGACTCCTTGGCTTTGGGGGGGGAGGGCAACCACCCAGCTCTCAAATAAATATCACATGGAGACTTACTTTGTACTTACTAATTCCCCCCCCCCCCTTAGCTTGGCTTGTTTCTTGCCAGCTTTTCTTAAATTAAATTATCCCGAATACCTTTTGCCTCTGGTCTTTTTCCTTTTCTTATTTTTCTGCATATCTTACTTTTACTCTACCCCATGGCTGACTGGAGGACGGGGTGGCTGGTCCCTGATGTCCTCCTGCCCCTGTTCTCTCGTTGCTCCTCCTCTTCCTCATTTCTTCTTCTATTTATACTGTCTGCCAGCCCCACCTATCGTTTCTCCTGCCTTGCTATTGGCCAATCAGCTCCTTATTAGACCATCAGGTGTTTTAGACAGGCAAAGTAACACAGCTTCACAGAGTTAAATAAATGTATATTAAACAAAAGTCACACACCTTAAAATTATATTCCCCAACAATAACCTTTCATTAGAGAAAGGGTCCTCAGGGGAAACTTACCTAAAGTCATTAATGCCAGGTTGTGGGGCCATTGGTTACCATCTCAGTGGCTGTCTACTATAGTAAACATCACAAAATGCTTCTTACAAAACTAGGAGTGCTTGTCTTTTTATTTAGAATAATTGTTCTTTAAATGAGAATTAAAATCCATGAAAAATTTTCAACTCATATGCTATTTAAATTTTTTCAAGTACATTCATTTTAGCCAAAGATACTACCATTTTTCTGCTATAATATCACCTCTAGAGCAGGGAATATAGTCTAGTTGATAGAATGTTTGCTCAGTGTGTGTGAAATGCTAGATTTAATCTTTTGTATCATATAAACAGAATGTGATATCTCATACCTGTAATCCTAATACTTATTAGAAGTAACCATAGTGCCAAAAGGTCAATACTGACCCTAGCATCACGACAAACTCAAGACCAGGCTGAAATAAAAAAGGAGTGGAAGCTAATAATGACTTATTGGACAGTTCTATAGTTTATATAAGATGATAAAGAAAACCTCAGTATTTTACAACTGCACTGTACCTTTTAGTAATATGAATTATTATTATTATGCATACAACTCCTCAAAGATCAGGAATTCTGCTCTACTGATGGGACCTACTAACTTATTCTTAGTAAGATGAGTGTATTCTTTGCTTATTTGGGCACAGTTTTGCTCCTGTAATGGATTTTTAAGAAATAGTTCCAGCATATGCATTGCTAAATTAGATGCTTAAAATAACATAATGCTAAATTAGATGAGAATGGCTTTAGATTTTCCCAATTAAATAGAAATGCCAGTATTTCTAATTGACATCACAATGTGAATTTAAGTGTCCCTTATGCTAATATCAGGTTATTGACATTGACATTTAGGTTAGGGAATGATTCCTAAGTAACATATAATGGGGTGTGGTAAATCATATATAGAAAGTCAAGCAGATAAAGCAGTGAAGTTCCAAAATAATAACTAGCCAGCAGTTCACATAAAAAGGGTCTGAAGGAAAGTCTTGGGTGAAATTCACGTGTACTTTTATGAGTGATTTAAATATGTTTTCTGGAATCTTACTGTAGAAACTTTAACACTACAAAATGCTGAATTTTCTAGTGAGCAGCCACACACCTTCGTTTTCCAAGTGATAATTTCTAGACTAACTTTTTTCACATTTCCATTCATTCTGTCCTTTTTTTTTCTCTTCCAGCAGTCTGTTGTTGGTGTTTCCAGCTTGTGCAGCAACTATTTTAGCTCGGTGTTCTCAGCTACACCTTATGTTCTGACAAAAGAATTTTAATCCCGAGACTTTACATGATATCTCGCAAGTAAAAGCCAGCTTGAAAACAAGAAGATATTGATTTGATAACTGGTTAAAATGTTTGGATAATGACACCCTTACTAAGAATGTTACAGATACTAGATTTACTTTGTAATGTGTAGTTGACATTGTGAGAAACTGCCATGGATGTTAGCAGATTGGTGATTGGTGTCAGGTTCTTAACTGTGCAGGCCTCTGGAAGCCTTACTTCCTAGTGGGGATCATTTCCATTATTGGGGGGGGGGAATTCTGACCCCTGAGGTTATAGGATTACCCATTGGGGGTGAGTCCAACATTTCAAAGCCTACATCCTATAATTCCTCAAGTTTGAAGGACTTTAAGTTGTAAATGTATTATAGACCAAATGAAAAAAAAATCGGATTTGTAGTAAAGTCTTCTTCCAGGAAGAAAATCTTTAGCTAGGGTACCAGACAAGAGAATTTCTTAAGAACACAACTTTCTCTGAACTAAGTTAACATAGAGTTAAATGCAATTTGTGAGCACAAATAGATGAAAGCAGTGTAATGTGATGTAGACAATGTTTTAGAAATAAAGTATATATATTTATTTTTATGAACTTATCTTCTGTTCCCATTTCCTTTTAAGCTCCATCTTATTGGTTATAGTGAAGTGGGAGATGAGAACAGTTGCTTTAAGAGACAAGGCAAATCTGGACCTTAGATCGATTTTCTTGACCTTTTAGCATGATGGAATCATGAATGTCCTGGGTTGTATGTATTGTCAGAAAGGATTTTCCTAATTCCCTGCAATCCACGTACAGTACAGTAACGAATATAGGCAGATTAGTCTGTTTCAAATTTCAGGTTTATTTCTGTCTTAGTTAGGGTTTCTATTGAGGAGACACCACGACCACATCAGCTCTTATAAAGGAAAACATTTCACTGAGCCTGGCTTACATTTCAGAGGTTAGTATCTTATCTTCATGACGGGACGCATGGGCGCATGCAGACAGACATGGTGCTGGAGAGGCAGCTGAGAGTTGTACTTCCAGATCTGTTGGCAACAGGAAGACAGAGTGACACTGGGCACTTAAAACCTCAAAACTCACCTGTTGTGGGAGCTCAGTCCGTTTAGCCAATGGCATTTGGAGGGACCTTGCCATGGGTGTGGTTTTCTCTGGAGACATGACAAGATAAAAGGGAGGTTAAGTGTTCTCTTGGGTGGTCAGCCAGTGGCTGAGGGCGCTGAAATTGCCTCACTGAGACTAAGTCAACTATATAGGTTTCATTCTACTGTAAGACAGGCTCCCTTAGGAGTGAAGGCTTTTCCATTCATCTATGCTCTGCTGAGTTTCTTCCCTTACTAGTCAGTTCTGAGGTGGCAGGGTCAGGATGGACGTCTGCGGAGGTGGATCCTGGAATGTGTCAAGATCGCTGCCATGACCCTGGTGAAAGAGACACTGTCAAGGAAGCAGAAGTACTTTCTTTGGCTTGGACTTAGCCAGACCCTATGCACAATGACAAGTTGCTTCCACAGCCACACAGGGAAATTACCTAACCCTGGCTCACAAGGTGGAGATGACTGAGGATAATTGAACAGCCTCCAGCTGCCCTAGCTTATGCTGGCAGGGAGTACTGAAGTTAGTTTGTTCCCAGCCCTCCCAGGGCCCTCAATTCCTCACTAGATCTCTGTAAAAATCTAGATAGAGATTCAGACTTGCTGCTGCCCATGACCTACTGAGCCAAGCAGAGACAAATCCACCAGTGTAGTTCCTGCTTTTCTGATGTTGGGGAAAATGTTCCTACAGTTGTGCAACGTTTTCCACTGTGAGGTTTAAAGTCAGACTGGAGAGATGATGTCACAATGAGGAGGATGTCTTACTGTTGACAGAGAAGCTGGGTTTGGTTCACAACACTCAGATCAGGGCATCTCAGGCCACCTATCCCACCAGCCCCAGGTGATCTCGTATGCTCCTCTGGCCTCTGCAGGCAATTGCACTCATATATATATCACCCTGCAGATACAGATATACGTATAATTTAAAATAAAACAAATCTTCAAAAGAAAATATATTTAAAATATATTTTTATTTCTTTTAAATTCTATACTCTTTCATTCTTCCATAGTTCCAAGACCTGATATCATGCTGCTAGTTAAATATTTATTAGATTAACATGGCACATATATTTTTAAAGAGAGACATCATGAACTAACTCATAGCACCTGTCTACAAATAACTACCGTTAAAGAGGAAAGAAAGGCAATAGACCGTTTGTACTAAAAGGGGCAAAGAATAGACCCCTTTGACATTCCATGCCCTTCCCCCCCAGCCCATACCATCATGATCACAGTTCCCTGCTGTTAGGGGAAAGTGTGCAATGACTGAGCCTGGTGATTTCTTTAATTTTAATTTCATTGTGTGCATCGCTCAGGTTTAAGGGTTAATTTTAGATAACAGACATGCTGTAAGTGCATGCTCTATGCTCTCTTGTCTTGGTGTGTTCTTTGATTCTGGGAGACCTTTGTGTTGCAGTGTTTTCTTGCTACTTCATTGCAGCAGCATGTGGCGGGTTAGAGTTCAGATTGGTCAAATTAAATTCTTCTATTTCAGTGTGTTCTGAACATTAGTGAATTCATGGAAAACCTTTATTCATGATAAAAACCCTTCCAGTGACACCTAGATTGTAATCACTATGCATCCTTCTTTCTGTCCATCTTTCCTTCTTTCATTCTTGTTAAAATACTGGTAATTGGTTTTCATATTATAAAGTATAAGGAAATATCAAGGAGTCACAGCTATCTTCTAAGGTAACGACAGAGCTGTTCTTTGAAAGGAAACATAATATAGACTTATTATTTGATTGAAGAGAGATGACACACACCACTTCCCTGTAACACACACCTTCCCTTAATCAAAACTTGAAACTCCCCAGGAAGATTTTCCTTATTGAAGTTGTAATTTTCTTTATATACTCCAATTCTGGTTTTGAATTAAACCCAAACATTGATTTTCTTATTTTGTAATCATGTTTCCCTTTAGGGTAAAGGATGTGCCTCCACTGCTGTTGGACGTGGATTCAGAGCCCTGATTGAGTTGCATGCTTGCATCCAGTTGGTAGGATGCGCTCTGCTCCACTGACTCCTGAGGCCCTGCCTCTCTCCACCTCCTTTTTCAGCAGAATTGTAGAATCCCTAACTACTTCCCCCATCTGCAGACTCAGAGCATAGAAACTCTATTTCAGATAGTGGAATCAGTCAGATTTTAATAAGCCCACGATTTTCATGAATTGTTTGGTTTAGAGTTTCTGTGGTGTAAATCAAAACATCATTCTCTTTCCTTCCTCAACCCAGGCTTGACTTACGGGATATGGAGACTGGAGGTTTCTGTTCCTGTATGTCTGTGTTCTCTCTCTTTTCCTCACTTCTTAACTCCTTCTTCCTTTTCTTCCTGGGATAAGAGGAGAAAAGGGCCTCAGGAAAACTATTTGTGCTCACCCAGACAGCAGCAGGCCCTCCATTGTGATAGGAATCCCACAGGCACCTCTCTGTATTTTGTGAAGTTTTACTTAAAATCTGATCCATGGACTTTGCAGTTTAGCAAGGAGGCCGCTTGTTTGTTCCCTAGCAGCTCGGGAGTTCATACCCGAAATAATCGCACAGAAACTATATTATTTAAAACACTGCTTGACCCGTTAGCTCTAGCATCTTATTTGCTAACTCTTACATCTTCATTTAACCCATTTCTAGTAATCTCTGTAACACCACATGCCTGTGGCTCGCTGGCTAACGTTCTGTCCGGCTCCAGCTGGGCTGCATGGCTTCTCTCCAACTCCACCCTCATTTCTCCCAGCATTCAGCCTAGCTTTCCACGCCTAACTAAGTTCTGCCCTGCTATAGGTCCAAAGCAGTTTTCTTTATTAATCAATGGTAATCACAGCATAGAGAGGGAAATCCCACATCATTTAGCCAGCATCAGGGGACATTAGAATGCCGTATTCACCCCCACTCATCATAGAGCTCACCGAGTCCCTCATTTACACATTAGCAGCAGCAAGATTGGTGGCAATAGCCTTGCTCTCTGCCCTTCTGACACAAAGTTCAAATCCTCTCATAGTGAGCATGTTGTGCTCCTGAAAATGTACACCTGCTCTGGACATTTGCTGAAATGCCCGTGCAGTAAGAGAGCTCGATTCCTCATCCCCACTAAACTAACAAATTGATTGTCTGAACCGTTTTATTAAAAATCATACTTTATTTTGTCCAGAGATATTTCTAAATACTATTGCTTGCCAGTTACAGTGTGGTACAGTTTAACAGAGCAGATGGAAAAAAATAGAAGCTCAGTCCACTTAATGTTGTCTGTGTAGCGAGAATAACTGCCCTATAATTAGGTTTTCCTAAGATAAAATTCTTAATAATGGTCGATTAGTTCAAATAGAATTTGTGAGATGGTATCTTTCTAAGAAGCACTTGTCCTTGCTCATGTGGTGATGAACATGTATGTAGCCTTAGTGGTGGCAGTTACCTTACCAGGTCACAGTGCAGAGCAAGTTACAAAGTATCAATGAAGGTTGTAACATTCATTTGAATTAATATTTAGTATTAGTGGTTTTGGCTGCTGCAGAAATGATACTTCTCCTTGGGTTTGAATTAATTTAAACATACTTTTCATTTTGATTTTACCCATGACTATTTTCAAACAATTTCTACATCTGGATACATGTAACATTTTCAAATATAGTATTTTATTATATGTTCACTTGCTATGTTTGTGTGTTTATGTATCAGTGTGGATGCAATCCTCCATATCTGGAAGTCAGAGGGCCACTTACTGGAGTCAAGCTTGGATATAGATGCCTTTTCCCACTAAGCTGTTTTCCTGGACCACATGCCACTCCTTAATAATGTTTCCCCTGTCTTCATGAATCTTCAATTTATGGGAATTTTGTATGTGATTATTATTTACAAGTGGAATCCTTTTAGCAAGTATAATCCTGGCATCCCCCAAATTCTGTAAGTTGAAACAAGAGCTTAAAAACAAGTCTCTCAAAAATCTTTTGTGTCTACAATACACATTTAATGTGTTCAATTCTACTTGGATTCCCATTGATCTTGCTAATGGAAATATGGACTCATTTATCTTCTTTATAAGTCTTAGACATAATCTATATTGTGACCTCACAGCCAGATATATGGAGCTACTTGTATGGCAGTTCCTTTGGAGTTTATTTTCCTTTGTCAGTCAGGCCTGCTTTGCATAGGAACGACCATGTGGCTCGCTGTAGAGTGAGGCTGGGCTTGGCTAGCAAGACTGTTGCCATTTGCCATTAAAACCTGCAGGTTGAATGTGACCACAGACAGCTTGCCTCTAACTAGCAGGTGCCCCTCACTTGCTGGGTAGGTTCTCTTTTCACTGGCCAGCTGCTGCTTACCATAATTTACTGTATGTTCTATGTCGCTTCTTCCGCATGACTGCAGTTGTCATTGATATGAAGTTTAAGCTAAATTTTAGACATATCTGTATTCTATATAATATTTGCCTAGCTGCATAATATCCACATAAATCTAACATAAATCTATTATAAAATTCTTCAAGTTAGCAATCAGCATTACAGTGTAAATGTCTCCGTGCCTCAGTGGTATCCCACCCATGTGAACTTGAGCTTCCATTGGCCCTCACATCCTTTGTTAAATGCATGTCTGGGCACTCAGTGTTCTGTGATATAAATATGTCTTCACTTTCTTATGTGGGATTTCTGATTACTCTCTGTACATATACAAAAATATATGCAGTTTGTAAATATAGGTGAATTCAATGCTTATTGAAAATCCACTTTGCCACAAGTTAAAATGCATTAGCAGTAACTTAAATTGATTTTACATCAGTGTCAGAATGCCAAGTTATACCATTAGTACATGCAGAAGTCCATGAAATACACAGAATATAGAGAAGAGGCTAGGCATCTGGAGAGAAGGCTCAGCAGTTAAGAAATTGGCTATTCTTGAAGAAGACCCACCTTTATTTACCAGCGTCTACGTGGTGATTTACAACCTTTCTGTAACTCCAGTTTCAGTGGTCTGATGCCATCCTCTGACTTCTGTGGGCACTGTCTGTGTGTGGTATAAATATATACCTATGTACATGCAGGCAAAACACATTCACATGGAATCAATATTAGTCTCCCAGAAAATAAATGCAAGATAATTATCAAGCATAAAGGAAAGAAATGTCTGGATTGTAAATTCTATTAGCAGTTATCTTGTGGCTGTATTCGATTATATATCCAAATAACTATGCATATTCTTATAAAATTCTCCTGGATCAGTGAATAAATGAGACCCTCACAGATTCACAGAAAAGCCTGGGAGTTATGGCTTCCTTCTAAAGCCTTGTTGATTTTTAGTTAAAATACTTATCAAAATCCTTGCTCTAAAGCAAATGTGGACTATTGTATAAAGTGAATACTGGCATATATATATATATATCCATATATATATTCACAGTACCAGTTGCTAGGAGATAAGGGAATATATGTTTCAATTTATGCAAAACCAATTAAGGGCAGAAATAATTAAATTCATTTTTATAACAAGTGGAGGAGAAAGAGGGTTGCTAAGTTTTATAAAATGAAAAATTAACAGATCACTTCAGATTGTGAAAATGTTGCATGGGCTGGTGGAGGAGACAGAATTTAGTATTTCAATATGTTCTGGAAGAATATAATGTGAATGTTATTCTACAAAGCATGTGACTGTATAGCCACTGCATTGTCGTTGGTGGTAGTGGGGACGGGGTGGTGATGGTAGTGAGTATGTATGTGTGTGTGTGTGTGTTTGTATGTGTTGTGCAGTAGTGATAATTCATCATATTTTTGAATCATAAGCAGTATTATCATAAGCAACATTAACTTATTGTAAGAATATGTTGTTTGACATGTCTGAAATTTCACTGTTGTTGTGGGCTTCAGGCTCTATAATCAGGACTCTAATAACTGTTCTATAATTGACGTCAGGCTGCCCCGTACTAAGAGGTGGTTTGAACCTAGGCCCAGTCCCCTTGCTGTAAAGCAGAAACCACCTCCGTCCTGGTTCTTCCATGCCGAAATACATCAGCCGAAGGAAGAGACCCTCTGCTTCTAGATCGTCAAACAAACGAACAAAAAAAAAAAAAAACCCTCAGCATTGCTGTCACTTTCCTTTCTTAGCTTCATCTCCACCCGATTTGTTCACAAATTCAATTGTGTGACTTGCTTCAATGTCTACCCTTCAAAACACCAGTGTTCAGATTAAGCCAATTCAATGCGAAAGTCATGGCTGTTCCCAGTGAGCTAGAGCAGGAGTCAGTGCTGGAGAAATTCAGTCTGGTGTTGAGAAGAGGGTGGAGTAGGGTGCTTGGAACAGAAAAAGGACCGTATTGTGTCAGCAGGAGGATACTTTCCCAGTTAGCCCTTTCATGAGAAGACCCATTACTGACTTCTTAATGAAAACATATTTTTAGGAATCTTTATTTAGCCTGAAAACTAAAATGAGGAGGGATGGCAAACGAGGCAAGGAAAACGAGAGTAAAATGAAGACAGAGGTTTAGGTTCCTGTCCCTCAAACACTACCCGGCTGTTACGTGATCCATGCGATTCACCCCACAGTGAGGCATGGAAGCCAAGCCACACAGAGGAAGGGCTCTTTGACTCTTCTGCAAGTTCATAGACAGCCCTTCCATCTGACCAGGAGCTTTGCCATCATTTGACTGTTTTGTTCTTCTGGATCCTTCCATTCCATGCTAGCAACACTTCATAGGAAATGGCATCTTAATAAACTACTTTAAAGATCATTCTATATGAAAATGCCTGTTTTCCCCCTCCTGCTGTCATTTCTAATTCAAGATGTCTAGCCAAAGATAGCTAACCTGTTGATCAGTGTTGAGGAAGAGCCTGGACAGCCAGCCAGGAAATTAAAAGCAGTAGTGGAATGCAGTGTCTTAGAGTCTTGTTGACCAGATCCACATAAGATGAAAATAGGAAATGCAGGGCCTGTTGCTCCAGTTCACTTTACATTTCAAAACTAAAATAGATTATAAGGTTAAAATCCTTTTTAATCACTTTATATGTAATGCAGCCATCAGTTGGATCCTAGGTGACCAAAAAGAAGAAAGAAGGAAGGGGAAGGGGGGAAGGGAAGAGGGAAGGGGAAGAAGAAGAAGAGGAGGAGGAGGAGGAGAAGAAAGAAAGAAAGAAAGAAATAAAGAAAGAAAGAAAGAAAGAACAAGCAAATTAGTTGATATAGATATTTTGTAGTATACAAAATGTAAATGTTTGAAGCCTTCAAGTATTCCTCACATAAACATGGGGACTTCAGATGCAGCTGAGTGTTATCTGTGTTCAGACACTATCTTGAGGAAGACCTGTAAAAATGCATCCTAAGATATCTAAGTGTATATGGAGTGTTAGACATGAGCATTCCATCGGGGAAACCAGGATGGGCAGATGATGGGCAGAAAATAGCTCAGTCCCACCTGCCGTTTCAATCTCTCCTCACCACTTGCAGGCTCCGTGTTCTTTTGTACAGCACCCTGAAGTTGATCTCAGTCCCAAAGCAGAATTGAACTACTTTCTTCAGTTTTAATCACGTCTACCCAGTTCCTTATGCTCTAGACTGCGTTGCTAGGAAGAGAACATGGTGCTGGAATTGGAAGGCGGTGGGCAAGCTGAGCTTAGCTACAAGCTATGTGAGAATGTTTGTATGATGTGTGTTATGAACCTCTGGGTCTCTTGCTCTAGGTGCACACAGACTCATTGGGACTGGGCCCCTAAGAAACCAAGGCGGTATGCGTTGGCTAACTGTAAAATCCACATAACTTTAGGACATTGCTTCTTAAACACAAACATTTCAGTTTTAAGATGACTTTCTTAAAGCTTGCTATAAACATTTGTAGCATTGTACACATTATATTAAAGTTCACGATATAAAAATATAAATTATTAGTGGACCACAAGCATCGTTTGTGTCACATGTCATAACATTTGTCTTTCATTAAAAATACCTTTGTCAGTGCTAAAGTGAAGTGCTGACTAATTTGCCCTGATTTTAAGCTTTCATTTAAGGTGGTATGACAATAATTAGCGAACTTAAGTGGTGTGTTACTTTTAAATTTAATCAGCAGGTACCTGTATATAAATGCATATGCACGCACAGGCACACCAACAATTCGGTTGGTTTCCAAATCACTCTTGCCTCATAATAAGCATTAGAAACAAAGTTGTTTTTCAAGTTAATGATTTTTCTGACATGGCACAATTGATGTAATTGCAATTATGTTTTATATTGAATGGAAAATATGATCATTTTTAATTTAGAAATCAACATTTGTTAAAAGTAGTAATCCACATTAAAACATTTAATTCATGCACATTTAATTTTCAAAACATTGCTTCAGGCAAAGGTTTGACATTTACTTACAGTTATAAGATTGATTTTTCAGGATTAAACTGAAAATGTTAATGTGCTATAGCAAAACCTTGATAAAAAAAATAGGAACACCATCCAAAACTTCATAGCCATCTTTAATGAGAGCCTTTCCTTGTCAAAGTCAGTGCCATAGTTATACTTAATTACTCTTTAGGCTTATGTCATAATCGTGGCAATTTAGCTTAAATTAACACGATTGCTCAGATGGCAACATTAGTAAACGCTCCGAAAGCATACTAATCACTATGGAAAACTGGCGCCGTAGACACAGGAACTGGGTTGTCTAATATATTAAGCAAGATGAGCTAGATGTGGCAGATTGTACTGGCAAGTGTTCTAGCTGGGCCCTATCTTCTAAATAGATTGCAAGAGGAGGACACAACCACAGCATTGGCATCTCTGCGTGTAGAAGCTCTACCATCATGCTTCCTGCATCTTGTAAGTACTGAGCACCCCATGGAAGAATATCACTGTTCATATAAATTTTCCACTGAAATTTCACATGTGTTTGGACACTAATGAAATGCATGATGGGATGAGTAGCTCTATTGAATGAGCCACTTGACCCCAGCCAAGCCTTACCAACTTCCAAGGTTCAACTCTGGCACCTGAGGAAGACTCTCTTTCCATTTGCGTTCCACTGACTAAATTTCAGCATCTTCTGCCAGCATCTGCCTTCCTGCATTTCCTCACCTGCATCTGGACTTGTCGTCAGTGTATAACGTAGTCAGCTTCCTCCGCGGCTACCTGGTCTACCTTCTAGATGAGGCTTCTGATGCTCTGCTCACCAGAAATCTGTGTAGCCTCAGCTTTGCCTCCCTTCTCTTTTGATAAGTCACCTGTCATTTTTGTTTCTTTTTTCCACTGACCTTTTATTATTTTTGTGAACTACTGAAATTCCTTCTTTGTAGAAAAGGCTCTTTTTTTCTCTTGTTAGACTTTTTTTTCTTTTTGGCCAGGCCACATGGAAGAAGCTTCTAGTTCATTCTGTTACTCAAAGCTTAATCAATATTATTATTTTTAAAGATCTCCTTATATTAGATTGACACAATATGGGTGATGGTCCTTGTGCTAAGTCATGTGGAGTGAAAGACTTGGGTGCCTTACCTGAATATTGAAGCTGTTGCAGCTCTGAAAATCATAAGCTTCTTCATGTTTTCATGGCTAATCATATGGGGCAAAACGCTCACCTACTTTGATGCACAGATATTTGAAATTATTTGTGTACCTTGTATAGTGTGAGTATTTATAATCTTGTTTCATAACTACCAACATAAGTTGCACCAAGTCTTCCCTAAGACCTTACCATGACTTTGGTAAAAATCATACATTCATTTCTATATATCCAATAAGAATTGCACATGGAAACAACATGAAATTTCATTGATTTATATAGCAACATATAACATGAGGGTTATAAATGATGAAATTTTATAGTTAATATTCAGCTCAGATATTGACTCAGCAGTTAAGAACATTAGTTGTTCTTCCAGAGAATCCAAATTTAATTCTAAGCACCCACATAGTGGGTCACAACCACCTGCAAGTCCAGTCCCCGGGGATCCAGTGCTCACTTATAGCTTCTGCAAATACCAGATACATATGTAATACACAGACATCAATGTAGGATGAACAACCATACACAAGGAATAAAATAAAATAAAGTAGCTCTTTAAAAAAATAACTGATTTTACTAAAATAGGAAGTGTTCATGATCAGGCATAGAGTAGCGTTACCATGGTTAAGCAAATGCAGAAATTTGCTACATATGTCTAAGTCTTTGAGTGACTGCAATTTATATTTTTTTTTAGTGTCTGTGTCTCTGGTAGAGAGTTGGAGAAAAACAGAGGCAGGTGCATCCGAGGTGGTCGACAGACCAGCTGGAAGAGGAAGAATTAGAATTGAAACCTTCTAGTTGTAACAGACTTCAAGTTCTGGCAGCCGTGAAAAATACCACAGAACAGTTGGCATGAAACTGTTTGAAGACCCAGAGCTACAGAAAAGCCCTGAGAGGAGCGGATTCCAAATGAAAGAATTCCCCGTGGGGAGCTGGGGCTAGTTTGAGTAATGATTGATCTCAGTTCAAATTTCGCTAGGTTGAAATTGCCTGTTTGTATCTCTGCACCCTATCTAGACCGTGAGCGTGGGCAGCCAGTCTGTCTGTGCTGCTGAGGGGGTAGGAGAGCGTGCACTCCTCAGACATCAGGTGGCAGCTGGTGGGTGTTCATTAGGTCTTTAGCAATATGTGAATGAAGTATGGTTCGCTAGGGTCCCATGGCTTCAAATCTGCACGTCATATTTTTAGTTTTTGAAGCTTAATGAGTGTGTCAGAGTAGGGCCAAAGAAAGGAAGTGCTTTGTGCTATTAGACATTGAAGAGGAAGCACTTTGGAGGGTGGGGTAGCATTTATTTTGACCTCTCTGCTTATGACCTCCCATCCAAGCTCCCATATGTCATCGCAGTCAGGATATTCTATGTGTGATGCAACTTGCTGATGCACCGCTACTGTGACTGATAGACGCTTTCACATGTTTGTTTGGTGCCGGCATGGAACATAAGGGTGAGAACCACTGCCGGGAAGAGGTCCAATCTTAGTCAGACACATCAGTGAACGGGTGAGAGTGAGTCTGTGTGCTTAGAAATTGTAACGGCAAGGCCTGTTTAACTCTTTTTGGAGAGGAAAACCATGCATGAATTCCTTTGGGGCAGTTGGATCCTGAGAAAGCTGTGGACAGTGGTGGCACATGTCCACTCCTATAGCTGAGCAGTGCACACTGGGAATGGTCTGGACAGTGCTGGTGCACATTGGGAATGGTGTGGACAGTGGTGGTGTGTGTCCACTCCTGTAGCTGAGCAGTGCACACTGGGAATGGTGTGGACGGTGGTGTGTGTCCACTCCTATAGCTGAATGGGTGCACACTGGGAATGTTGTGGACAGTGGTGGTGTGTGTCCACTCCTATAGCTGAGCAGTGCACACTGGGAATGGTGTGGACAGTGGTGGTGTGTGTCCACTCCTATAGCTG
>NC_022021.1:44997686-45007170 GCF_000317375.1 Microtus ochrogaster
CACACTGGGAATCGTGTGGACGGTGGTGTGTATCCACTCTTATAGCTGAGCAGTGCACACTGGGAATGGTGTGGACAGTGGTGGCAGCTCTGCTACACCTGGTGAAGTAATCCTGAATAGCATTGATGGCAGGAGAAAGAAGGCTTGTGTACATTATTTTAAACATCTAAAGCCTGAGAAGTGCAAAGGACTTTGTGAGCAACAAAGCTTGGGAGGCAGATGGAAAATAGGAGGACTTAGAAAAACTGACTTTTCACTTGTCTAAGTGGGAAGACAACAGACAGAGTCTAACTGGATCCAGCAAATGGCTTTGCTGTGGGTCTGCTGTCCAGAGACGAGGAAGTCGTGTCTCAAGTGACAGAAACAGAAAACGTTTTAAAATCACTAACGCTAGTAGATGCTAAAGTTGAGGGCAGGATAGAATTGATTCTTAACAGAAAAACGTTCTGAATAATTAGTATTTAAATTTATGCACATACTATTATCCTAAGACAGAGTTTAAAAGGATAGACTATAAATGTAGATGCTTATGTCTTAAATGCGTATTTTGTTATAAGTTAATGCATATTTATCTAGAGGTTGAAAATAAGAGAACAGCATAAAGAATATCACCCCTGACCTGAGCACTTAAAGGTAACCACTATTTGCCCTGCCCTCCCCATTTTCCCCAGTTACTTAATAAACCTGGAGAAAGAGGAATGACCATCTCTTTGTTTAGGATAACACCTTAATGATAACCTTCAGCATCATGGTGGCAGGTAATGCTTGTGCTCATGATGTTTGAGATGCCCCTAAGTGTTTTATGAGCATATTTCCCAAACAACCATGTAGATAAGTATATGCAGAAAGACATGTCCTAGGCAGTTGAGCCTAGAGGCAAATCCAGACTGCTGGCTCACCCGAGATACACCAACAGACAAGAGAACATTCGAGAGTCAACACTGGAGAGGAGTCAGTGCGGCAAACTAATGTCTGCCAAGGAGTTGACAATTCTCTTCTACTTTATCCAATAGAGATTAATTTGAGAATAACTTTGAATGCCTTCAGGTTCTTTAGGAATTTAATTTGTAATCAGAATAATGTTGATTTTAGTAATCAGCTCCTATTGTTACTTGTTTAAACTACTATAGGTGAAATGCATGTTTTTAAAATCTTTTTTAAAATGTTTGACAGTTTCATATATCTGTAAAGTGAGTAAAGAATTAATAAAGAGTGCTTTAGGGGAATCAAAGAGATGGCTCAGTGTGTGGTGATACAGTTCACACTTAGGCAGAGAAGAGTGAGACCACACCCTTATCAAGAGTAATTCTTCATGAGATGTTACCTTTTCTCCTCACGTTAAAATTTGTTCACACCTTTAGTGTGGATATGAGAATGTTCATCTTATACTTGTAGGATAAAATGCAGCAGAAATGTTCCTCCTCCTGGAGAGATCCGTGTTTCCCCCTAGTCCTTTTGTCTATACCTAACCTTTTGGGGTCTATGGATTGTAGGCCGCTTATAATTTAATGACTGATGTTCACATGTAAGTCAATGGATAACTTTGGTCTATTTTAATACTAACATTTGTATAGTAAGCATCCGTGTTCTTCCTGCACAGCACAGCACAGCTAAGTGCCTATAAGCAGATGCCAAAATAAAACACACTTGATTGCTGCCTATGGAGTCCCGATCATACACCCGAAGGGTGCCAATCATGGCTGCATTATGCAAACGGACACTGTAATTGTTGGATTATCATAGGTATGAGATCTTCACCTTGGCTTTGCCCTTTTCGTTCCTACTCAGTTAGGCTGGTGACTACCGAGGAAGAGCCCTTTTTGTTGTTGTCTATTAATTCCACAGCAGCTGTGCTGCCAGTCTGATGCTGTGCCCTTGGTAAATGGAGCCGTCACTGTTCCTCCCCCCAGGTGATGAAGAATTTTGTCATTAATACATTTGTTCTATACTGGCTCGGAAAATAAAACCACTGTGTGTGCTTACACAGAAGCACCAGGCTTAACTGGTACCTGTCGGCTAACAAGACATTCTGCCAGCGTGCTATTTAGCACAAGGAGCAACATCAACAAATGAATGTGTTCATTTGGGGAGAGACGATTGTAAAAGATAATTATGGAAGAAAGGCCCAAATGTGTCTCAGCCTCGTATTATTGCTGTAGGAGATGAGATCCTTGAATCGGCTCTTTCTTTGTCACAGGTGGATGTAAAGAGCATCCTCGGGAACAGTCAAGCAACGCTGTCTGCGCCTCCTCATTAGAAGTCTTCACACTGTGGATTGTTAGTCGCCGTGTTTACTGAAAGGAGGAGAGGGGAATTGTACAGTGTTTACATGGGTGATAAATAAGACTTGTTAAGCTTCCGCTGCTTTGGCTTTGGCCTTCAGATGTGCGTGCGTGTGCGTGCGTGCGTGCGTGCGTGCGTGCGTGCGTGTGTGTGTGTGTGTATGTATAATACAAATACACTCAATTTGGAGAGTGTTCAAGATTCCAAATATTCAAAATATACAGAGGTGCTAATATTTTGCTTAAATTAGAGCCATCTTTGCCTAGTTATTTCAATTGGCTTTTTTTTTTTTATCAATCACTGTTTCACATTTTGAGGAGCCCAATGAAAGTCACATTACGAAAGCTTCACTGGTGGCATGAAGTATAACCTGCTCCCCACTGACACTTGTTATCCAGACACAGAATAGGACGCAGCAAATATCTTACCTTTGGAGGAATAAATTAGAGCTTTTATGTTGACCTGTTTCTCTTTATTAGTAGTGCTAATTACTGACTCAGAGGCTTATAGATACCCTTCAAATGCATCCCATAATTCTGTGATTACAGTGCTGAGGACATTCCATTTCTAAGAGGTTTGAAGGAGCTATCTCCCAACATTTATGCATTGGAACACATTAACTCACTTATGTAATTGCTAAGAGTAGCCAGTATCAGCCAGTAGCCTAATATCTTTTAGCCTCAGTGAGAAAAGCGCCCTTGCCTCTAATTCATCGCAGAATTAGCCTAAATAAGGACCAAAAAATCCAAACAAACAAACTAATACTGTGTCGTCATCCATGAAGATCTACATCCCAATGAAACAATACTTAGTCAAATCTATGATACGGCAGCATTTAACCCTACTTATCTTATTTTATCGTCTTACTGACCCATTCAGCTGATATTGCCACTTGAAGTTTGAAAGAAACTGTACATGGGTCTGAGAAGCATTCATTCAGAAGATATAAAGCCATGGATAGTCGCTCTTGGAAACCTACAGTTCTGAATGACAGACTCTGTAATTTGACTAAAGCTGGCATGTAAGAAAGTGAATGTTGTTTTTCTTTATTTTATCACAGTCAGAATCTAGCACTGCTGTTTGTATTTTGTGTGAGAGAATAAAGCAAGGAATGTTTTCAACCACCTGTCTCTATAGAGGATACCTTGACTGGCGTGTAAATAGTACCTGTTACTCCCCACACAATCAGGACACCGTTCCTTATCTTTATAGATATTGCTAGCCCCTATAAACATCATATGCCCATTCTGTAGCCAAGAGGATATCTGGAAAGACAAAGGTGAACATTCACAGAATTGTAGAAATGTATAATATATTTCATTAAATTTTTCAAAATATGCACATGTTGTCTCTGAGGAAGTAAATACATTGCAGATAAAGCAATAAATCAAAATAATGTAGGAGAAGTCTTCACAGAAGGCATAGGAGACAACTGTTTGGAAAATACACTCATGTTTTCAAGAGTGCGTGCCCCTATAAAAGTTAAGAGATTGAATAATCTTTGACACCATAGAACAGGAATAATAAAGAGAGTAGCCAGTAAGGAACCAGAAACTTCACTATAACACACAGAAGAGGAAAACAGTAAATAAAAATAGCTTATGAAAATGACACAGAATTTCCATCGGAACTTGACACAGAAACGAAAATTACGGCAGTGGGGGTGAGAGTAAGGCATGACACAGCGAGAGGAGGCGGGGAGACTTGATTCTAGGGAAACTGAACAGATGACAGCCGGGAGGCGTGCTCCGTGAAGACCTGGAATCTCACAGGTGTGCTGTTTCCCACAGGGAAAGAACACGTCATGATTGAAATATCCACCTAGTGTATACACAACAGAAAGAGAAATTGAGTTCTCAGAGATAATTTTAGAGAACTTAAAAATAAGGCCAAAAAAGCAATTTAAAGCAGACTACTTTTCAGTTTTCAATTGTGGATATGAAGTATTGCTAGATATCCATTGGAAATGGCACAATATGCAAAGCAGTATTTTGGTTTTCTTGTAGGTAGGGATTGCATATACATATATGCATCATGCGTCAAAGTATAATTTTGCATATCACTAAATATATATGCATATTAGTAATAACATGTAAGTTTTCTGTGTGTCCTCATGTTGGGCAGAGATAAATCGATGTAGTGAAAGAGAACCCTTCACCTCAGTGACTCTCTAACGCTTCAGAAGCGCTCTTATTCTTGAGTGGAGGGTGGAGTTGTTGCTGTGGAAACATGTGAATGGTGATATTAGTTATCCAGGCAATTTTATAGTGATGCCATTCATGAAGTAAGAAATAGGGCATCCAATGATATACTTAAAAAGTCCCAAGTTTATATCAGAAGTATATCAAGATATTAATGCTTGTCAGTAATTCACAGTCCCCAGGTGGAAATTCTCTTTGTACCCAAAGAGACTTGTTAATGGCCCTTAGACAAACAACAACATGGACTTCTTTCTCCTGGTCTCTTAAAGTGTGCTATGACTCACTCGAGATACCCATTATCTGTGAAAAACTTCTCGCTCATAGTAGCCTCTATATGAAGTGATTGGTAGTAAATCCGCAAACAATCAATTATGCATATGGTTTATAAAAGTAGTAATCTTTTTTTTAATTCAGAAGTATTCGGGGCATAACCTATAGCATTTGTCTTGGTACTTAAATGCTGTGTATATAATATACTGTGTGCTTTGAAGGCAAGGTAGCATCTTATACTCATATGTGATTTCTTGAATGACAAAATGAAGTGAATCCCTCTTCTACCCCAAACTCCCTCTTGTCTCATCCTCTGTGGTTCCTTGGAACCTGTGTGCCCGAGCATACTTCTAGCTGATACAGTAACTAGTTTTCAGTATTGGTAGCAAATCATTCCTATTAATAATAATGATTAAAATAATAAGCTCTTCTGTTTAAGAAACAGCTACAAAACGGAGCTCATGTGTTTTTAAAGTTTAAGCATACTAATTATTTTGAGACTGAGCCTGGTTTCTTGGGGAAGCCTTGCGTGTCTCCCACTGAAGTAATCACCTTGAAATGAGCGATGATAATCCTTGTGTGTACAGTGCTATGTTCCTTGGGGAACAATGATGAAGATAAAATAGAGGGAAAGCTCACACTTGGCTTTGAACGCTCTTATTAATGTTTAATGAGAAAGCTAGCTTTTAGTCGTTTAAAAATATGTTTGTTTTAAAAAGTCTTGTTTCAAAGTTTGGATTAACACCTTTGGAAAATATAAGCTAAAAAGTAAATACGTCAATGGATTGCATAGTTATATCTGTCATAAATCATTCTCCTTCACACACTAGCAAACCTGCCCACTCAGTACTTACCACCAGAGTAATATATATCAAAGTTATTTCCAGTAAAATTGTTTATTAAATGCATATAGCAGTAAATTAATATCTTTGTTTGAAGAAACAGAAGTTATTAAAATATTTTATTCCCTTCATTTTGGTAGAAATGTGTATCATAAATTTTTTCTACCTGACAAACATATATACCTACTCAGTGGTTATCACAAGAGTAATATATACCAAAATAACTTCCACAAAAAATAAAATAGTTTATGAAATGCATAAAACAGTAAATTGGTATCTTTGAAGAAATGCAAGTTATTTAAATACTTTCTCTCCTTACTTTTTCTCAGCACCTCAAAAACCTTTTCTTTTGTTTGTCTTTTTTGTTGTTGTTGTTGTTGTTGTTTTTTGCTTTAGAAGAAGTGTCACAGAATCATGCATAAAATGTTCCAAGACTTCATCCTTGCCCAGGAGCCAGGGAAGGCTGAACATCTGCTGGGTTTCATTAAAAAGAAATGTGTCTGTTTAAATGTGTTCTCCACTTCAAAATCATTCCTTAAAATCTTGCACAGTAGAGGACCACAGAGATCATTCAGTGTTTAAGAGACTTGCAGGTCTTACAGAGGACCTGAGTTTAGTTCTTCATGCTCGCCTTTGCCTATATAAGACAACTTCCAGGGGATCCCATGCTGTCTTGCCTCCTCCAGGGCCTGCACTCGTGGACTGCACAGAAACTCATGTAGGCACATGCAATTATTACTTATACATAAACACATAGAAGTCCTAAAACATATACTAAAATATCACATTATTCTGGATAAAACAGTTATTTTAATCAATACCTATGCCATTTAAATCTGCATATGGAGCCCTTTTTACCTACATTTCTTGGTGATAATCTAATTAGTGTACATATTTAAGGTGCATTGTTTAATGAGAATACTGAAGTATAAACATGTTTATTTTTAATTGACCACATGAATATAATGTATTTCATAATTCATATGACCTGTTAATGTTCCCTTCAGACACTTTTGTTGTTCAAGTTCCAAAACGCTTAGTATGTTAAGTGTTTACAAATAAACAACTTGAGGCTAACTTCCTCAAAGACAAATTAGCAAGGAAGACGAACTTGTGAAGAACCAGGAACCGACTTCAGGGGTCTCACATTCAGAGGGAGCATTCACTCTCATGGATGCAATTGTCCGCTCCCTCCACTAATTTTGTAGATTGAACTCATGATCACTCATCATGTAAACTACACAGGGCAACCACGTTCTGTGTATCACATTGCTTAATATGTAAAATGTTTAATGTACATTTTAATACAAAATTATTGAACAAATTACTTTCTATTAAGTATTACTTCGGACTGTGTCTTTGAAATAACGGGTGATTATAATTGTGTAAATTCTCTATTTTTTGTAAAAAGAATCATTACTTACGTGATACTTTGACACAGATTTTGTGCATATTTAGTAGTTATCACAAGTGTAACTAGACTAATGTATAAGAAAATAACTTCGACTAGGGATTACATACAACTTATTAATGTAGTCAGTATCTTGGTTGGAAGAAACACAAGTCATTAAAACGTTTCTTGTCTTTATTTTTTCTTGTTGCTGCATTTAGCCTGTGTCCAAAGTTGAGTTTTAGAAAAAACTGTATATAAACATTGTGCCCTTTCATCTTCAGTGAGGGGGAGAGGAAACTTGTATCTGTCTTTGTTGTGTAACTTTTATTATTTCTTATTGTGTTGTCTGTCTATATTAAACTCTCAAAGCTATGCTGTCAATTAACAACAGTGACATGTATAGTAGGAAGAAAACAATTAAAATTTAAATCCTAAGTCACACAATCTTAAATTTCTTGAATTCTAGCAAATGCTTACTGCTGAGCATATTTGAAAGCAGTTTATTATTTTCATAATTGTGCCTCTGAAAATTTTTCACTTAAAATATGATTAAAGGAATTTATATTTAAATTATTAAAGTAACTACTAAGGAAGCTCCGTGTTTAGAGGTGAGTTATTTGTGGATAATAGTTAATGTAGTGTGGAAAATTTTATTTTGGGGTGGTTGTTTATATATGTTTATATAAACAACACACACACGTGTGTGTGTGTGTGTGTGTGTGTGTGTGTGTGTGTGTGTAACATATATAGAGTTTTCGGTTTATCTGCCATGCCGGGGATACTAGTGAATCCTAAGTCAGGGGATACCTTTAAAGTATAGGAAAGGTTAATTTCTTTTATTCCTGTCCAGTTTGGAAGGTCAGCCTGGGGCTCAGGACAGTTCCCCACCTCTGTTGAGATTCAGGCGAGAGCAGAGGCATGAAGATTAGAAGAACACTGTGTCCCCTGCTGTCCAGGGTCCAGCCAGGCCATTCACACAAACATGATCAGTGAGCATTCGGTTGCAATGATGGAGGTGGCTTTTAAGGAACTTTCTCCATTAGTCATCGAAAGAATTTAATTTTAGAAAAAAGCATTTTTCAGTTAAATTTCCTATTTTGATAGAGATAATGATCTCTTTCTTGCTTATTTGCCTGTTTATTGCAGTTAGTAAGGAGATGCATACAGGTTGCATGTGAACTCCAGTGTTTGTGAGTGTTCTCTAAAGCCTTCACTGGCGGGCTGCATCCAACACAAACATAGTATTGACTGTGTCATATTCTTCAGTAGTTTGGCTCTTAAGATCGACCAACAGATGCAGTTTTAATTGTGGTCCTTTTATAAAAATATTTTATCCATTTGACACACCAACCACAATTCCCCTCCCTCCCTCCACCCCTCCTACTTCCTCCCACCTTCCCACAACCCACCCACCCATGAACTCCTGAGAAAAGGTAAGGCCTTTTATTATAGGGAATCAACAAAGCCTGGCACATTAAGTTCTGGCAGGACCAAATTTCTTCCTCTTGCATCAAGGCTGAGCAAGGCATCACACCATAGGACTTTTTGGAACTCTGGTCCTTTTTATGTAGCTTCTGATGATTTTTCTTGCTGTTAGACTTCAACAATATTAAGCATTCTTGTCTATTGTTTGTTCCAAAAACAAGAAAATTGTTTGTGTAGATAGATGCTTGTTTTGATTTTTATGTAGATTGTTCTCTTTTATTGAAAGTAGATTTTTTTCTCATACTCTGATTACAGTGCTTTCTCCCTCTCTTCTTCCCAGTTCTTTCCCACCTCCCCTCCCCTCCAGATCCACTTCCTGTCTCTCTTTAGAAAAGAACAAGCTTCTAAGAGATAACAATGAAACATAACAAAATGAAGTATAAGATAAATGAACAAAAAGTTTAAAAAAAAAACAGAAAACATCACATCAAAGATGGACAAGGCAAACCAACAGAAGACTTTGTTCTCTTAGACTCTTTCTGCTTCCTCTTCAGCAGGGCTCCCTGAGCTCTGATGGGAGGGATTTGATGGTGACATCCCATTTAGAGCTGAGTGTTTCAAGGTCTTTCTTCTCTCCGTGTCTCTGTCTCTGTCTCTCTGTCTCTCTGTCTCTCTGTCTCTCTCTCTCTCTCTCTGTCCCCTCTGTGAGTGTGTGTGTGGGGGGGGGTTCATGTATGTCTAGCTCCAAGTGTCTGGATTTGCTCCCATATGCTGCAGGAAGAAACTTTTCTGCTGAGACACTGATCTATGAGTATAGCAAATGTCATTACGAATCAGTTTATCACTTTTGGTTTTTTTGCTGTTGTTGTTTTGTTTGTAAAGACCAGTAGTTTTTGGTTTTACTCTAGGACTCTGAATTATCTACTCTTTGCTTCTTGGTTACCCACGCAGTGTCAGATATGAGTTATATGGCATTTACTAACCGTTAAAAAAGCCGGGCGATGGTGGCGCACGCCTTTAATCCCAGCACTCGGGAGGCAGAGGCAGGCGGATCTCTGTGAGTTCGAGAC
>NC_022021.1:45007270-45027921 GCF_000317375.1 Microtus ochrogaster
AAAAAAAAAAAAAAAAAAAAAAAAAAAAAAAAAAAAAAAAAGGATTAGGAGATCCAACAAAGGGACCTATTACTTAAAATTTCTTAAATCTTTCATTGATTTAAATTAATTTGTTTAGAATTATCTTGATAACTGACAAAAATTTACAATTGACAATGTTCTGAGGTTTTCTTCATTGGTATAGTGACTGATAGCTTTTCTGTGCTTCCATAAATAGCTTCCTACTCATGTAAGAAAGTGCAGTTAAACTCTGGGTCTGCCACACCTAGACATAAAACACAGAAGAAGGGATGCTTGTTGAGAAGTCAGGTTTCTGGAAGAGGGTAGGGAGTGATTATAGACAACCATGGGGAGGGAAAAGGATAAAAATCTTTATACACAGGGATGAAACTGTAAATGGTGTAACAATTCTGTGCGGCTTGCAGCAAACCGTAGAAGTCAATTGAGAAGTTCAGTGGATGAGGCAAAGGTTTGGCAATGTTGTAGGTGCTACTGTCCAAGATTATCTATGAGAGGAAATTTGTTGGCTTGTTGTGAAATGGCAGCCATTCAGACAACAGGGCCATGCATAACCCACGATGATGTTCTGTATAAAACAGAACTCTTTCGTGAAGCAAACTCTTTCCAGATAAGTAAGTGGAGTAGACATGGACTAGGGTGAGCAGGCGGAAATATCTCAAATGTGTGGTTAGCACGAAGATGTTTTTTGAAGGTATCCATTTCCCAACATTTCCTAATTCTTAGATTCTATGACTGTGAGACATCCCAAGGCAGTGGGCAGAGTTGCGAATTAGATTAAGATTGCAGTGCAGCTGGCATTGAGGGGAGATGGATTTGGCTTTTCCTGATGGGCCTAATAAAAAACACAAGTCCTCAAAAAGATTAGATTCTTTCCCATACACAGAGGTGATAATAGAAGAGAGCCATTGAAGATTTTGATCTGAGGATAAAGGTCAGGGGCCAGGAGTAAGGGTCTGCAGGAGACCAATGCAAGATAGGGACCAGGGTCTTGACTACAGTTTCTGGCAATGTCAGTGAAGGTTGCCACATGTGTGTTGAACTTCTGACCTAAGGAACTTATTCTACATTGATTTTGGTGTTTAGGCACTTTGTCTACCCTACCTTTCCCTATCAAGTAGAACACACACTGACTTAGGTCTACTAGTGAGGTCTTCCATGAGCAGCAGTTCCTTCTAAAAAGTAAGGAAATATTTGGAGTTTAAGGTAGCATATCCTTCAATCCAAAGACAAACATATAGGCACCTCCTGAATATTAACCTTCATCAGGCGATGAAAGGAGACAGAGACCCACACTGGAGCACCGGACAGAAATCTCAAGGTCCAAATCAGGAGCAGAAGGAGGGGGAGCAGGAGCAAGGAACTCAGGACCGCGAGGGGTACACCCACACACTGAGACAATGAGGATGATCTTTCGGGAATTCACCAAGACCAGCTAGCCTGGGTCTGAAAAAGCATGGGATAAAACCGGACTTACATAGCGGACAATGAGGACTACTGAGAACTCAAGAACAATGGCAATGGGTTTTTGATCCTACTGCACGTACTGGCTTTGGGGGAGCCTAGGCAGTTTGGATGCTCAACTTACTAAACCTGGATGGAGGTGGGCGGTCCTTGGACTTCCCACAGGTCAGGGAACCCTGATTGCTCTTCAAGCAGATGAGGGAGAGGGACTTGATCGGGGGAGGGGGAGGGAAATGGGAGGCGGTGGCGGGGAGGAGGCAGAAATCCTTAATAAATAAATAAATTAAAAAAAAAGGTAGCATATCTTTGACTCTATGACATTTTGTCTCCTTCCTCAGCTGTCTTAAAGTGCTGTCAGACACTCTGGCCAGACCGTAGTGCAAGTCTATTTTCACTTCTGTTCTTCCTGCTCTCTCATACCCTCTTTCTATTTCTGCTGCTCTCTGACGAGGTTACTGTAGCCACTGCTCAGCTGACGTTCTCCGTCCTGTCTCATCTCTCCCAGCTTTCTCCCATTAGATGCGGAACTGCAGCCTTGCTAGCCCTAGTTCCCCTCGGTGGTGGTTTCTCAGTACTTTAAAGATAAAGTTAACTTTAAAACATGTTGAGTCTTGCTCCAAGCTTTTTGTTCTGTCCCTGGGTATTGTCTCTTCATCTGCTGGTTGAGCCGCTCCTCCTCTTTTATTTATTTGTTTATTTATTTATTTATTTATTTATTGATTGATTGATTGATTGCGTATCAATCCCAGTTCCCCCTTCCTCCTTCCTCCCACTCCCCTTCCCTTCTCCTCACCCCACCCCACCCCCATTTGTTCTTCAGAGAGATAAGGCCTCCCCTGGTAAGACAACTAAGTCTGTCCCATCCACCTTGTTGAGGCAGAACCAAGGCCCCCTTCACCCTGTGCCTAGGCTGAGCAAGGTATCTCTCCAGAGAGAATGGGGCTCCACAAAGTTAGTTCATGCATTGGAATTAGATCCTGATCCCACTGCCAGTGGCTGCATATACTGCCCAAGCCCACCATTGTCACTGTATTCAGGGAGCCTAGTTTGGTCCTATGCAGGTCAGTCCTCTTCTTATCTCAGTGCACAGCCAAAGTGTCATTTCCTTCCAAGGTCATCCCTGGTCTTCCGCAGACAGTAATCTCCCTTCTATGCTGTTTGGCTTCTTATAGTTTCAATTGTCCGATGACAGCCATTTTCTGGAAACACTCAGTGGGGGCTAGAGAGTTGGCTCAGTGGTTAAGAGCACTTACTACTTTCGTAGAGGGCCTGGGTTCAGTTTTCAACATACTGATAGCAGTTCATAGTCCTCCTTAACTCCACTCCTAGGGGATCCCGTGTCCTCCTTTGACCTTGCGTGTATACCACACATGCATTCACATGAAAAATTATAAAATAATTTTAAAAAAATCAAAAACTACTCAGTGGGGGAACTGGGGAGATGGATCAGTGGTGAAGAATATGTGCTGTTCTTCCAGAGGACCTGGGTTCTATTCTTAGTACTTGCTTGACAATGTACACCAGTGTCTAATTCCAGGTCCAGCTAATCCAACGCTCTCTTTAAAAATGAAAAATGCTCAAAGGGAAATTCCAGCAATAAATATTAAAGTTTCGCCGGGCGGTGGTGGCGTACGCCTTTAATCCCAGCACTTGGGAGGCAGAGGCAGGCGGATCTCTGTGAGTTCGAGACCAGCCTGATCTACAAGAGCTAGTTCCAGGACAGGCTCCAAAACCACAGAGAAACCCTGTCTCGAAAAACAAAAAAAACAAAAAAAATATTAAAGTTTCAAGTAACTTTTTATGTATATCGTTAAAATTGTCCCATCTTATTGTTAATTGTTTGCTATGTTTAATTTATAATTTAAAGTTTATCATAGGTTTGCATGTACAGATGAAAACAGTATAGGTGGAGTTTGATACCAGCCACAGTTTCACCATCCCCTGATGGGTCTTGGAAAGTGTGCTCTGTGGGTAACAGGATTATATGTAGATAGATACCTCTCATTCATTTTGTCTACTTCCTCCCCTGGGTGAAAGGTTTACGGCATTAAGGTTTACGGCAGAATTGATAGCACCTAGGAGATACCCAGGATGGTATCTTACAGAATACAACCATGCAAATTTTGTTCCAAAATTGAGTGAGTTGATAAGTTTTTATTATCCCTGAAGAGTATTGTGCTTCGTTCTTCCAAGTTTCATAAGGTTTTGATGAGGATAAATCAACATATAGGAGGAAATATGAGATTTGTAAGTATGAGCACAGTGGTTTTTGAAAGGGAATATTGTTGCGTTAATTTTCTACAGGGATAATAACATGAGTTATTGAGTCAAGCCTACTAATCATTACTGCAAGTAATGATTTGAACCATTGTGAATACATGAAGTCATCCAAGTGTCTGCCAAAAGAGGTAGACACAGTTAAGTGGGGAAAACCCATCCCACTGGGTCCTAAACTTTCATTTCATAACCTGTCCATAACTTATTTGATGGAAGATAGATGGTATAAAGTTTGATTCGGTCAGTGATTACTGTTGGTAATTCTTGTTTCCTTCAGACCAAAAGTTCTCATCTTTTGGTTCTGTTGAAAACAGTCCTTGTGGACAAAGATGTTAAAGTATGCTTTCAAGTTGCAAATGAATTCTAAGTACTTAATATCCCAAACAGAGTTTAATCCACAGACAACACAGCAATCCAAAGAGAGAAACACAAAGGCTCACAGCAAGACTCTTGTGCTCAGGCCTGCACTCATTGATCTAAGGCTGCTCTGATCTCTTAGGCTGTAACATCCGTGCCTGCAGTTCAGCTCCTAATTACATAGTGTCTCGGTCAGTAACAATCGTTTCTCACATTCACTATCTCATTTTTCCCCATAAGATTAGCTCAGTTTCTAAATGTTCTTCAAAACGAAAGATAAAATATGAATATCTGTAAAACTTGAGAATACCACTGCCACATTGGTTCCTTCCTGGGAAAGACAATAACATGAGAAGCTGGCTTGTGAATAATGAATGCTAGGTTTAGTGCTTGGCGTGGTTCATAGTAAATATTGCTTTCTGTATGATTGGCAGGGGCACTGGTGTAAAGTAATTGGATGATCATGTTTACTCTGTGCCAGCAATAGTATAGAAAACATAAAATCATGTATGGTACCTTATACTAGTTCTTACTAGTAATTTACTATTTACTATTTGACTTAGCCATATGCCATGTGTATACAGGTTAAAGGCGGATCGGATTAATACA
Source organism: Microtus ochrogaster (assembly GCF_000317375.1). NCBI lineage: Eukaryota > Metazoa > Chordata > Mammalia > Rodentia > Cricetidae > Microtus > Microtus ochrogaster. The sequence continues at coordinate 45,011,996 of NC_022021.1, forward strand.
GACAAATGGGTATAAGTTTATACAACTTTAATGTAAATAGCACACTCACGCAACTGGAGTTACAGCTATGCACAGAAACAGGAAACAGGAAATGGGCCGCAGCGTCTGAGCGCCCCAATTTAAGTAAACATTTGCCCTAGGCCATCCCGCCCCCAAAAGGCAGGCTCTCTCTACAACAGGTGAGACTGATACTAATTCTCAGAAAATTTCCTCATGATAAAATATTGAAGAATAAGCCTATTAAAAGTAAGCATTGACCAGAAATTATTTCTGTGGGTGCATTAAATCTGTAGTATTGGCTGATCCATTGAATACAGTTCAGGTTTATTAGGGTTTTCTTTCAAAACATGGTAACTGGGTGGCCTAGGACGATGGAAAGTTTCTTCCTGTTCTAGAGGCCAGAAACTGAAGGTCAAGGTGTCAGTTGAGCTGACTTCCCTGCAGCTGCTTGGGGATCTGACTCAGGCCTGGCTCTTAGGTTCTGACCTAATGGAAACAATCCCCACGCCTAGGTGACCAGTTCCAAGTGACCTTTTGTCATGTCCAAAGGTTATATAAGATTGGAGTTTGCACTACTCCACTGTGAATTTTTTTTTAGAGAATTACATACCTCAAAACTTTCAGATATAATCACATCCTGTTTAATTGGGGGTTAGGATGCTAGCACCAGAATTTAAGTTTAAGATAACAAATAGAATATTGAAAACTAAGACAGGAGTCATGGATGAGTGAGGCTCTTTAGAATGAGCAACAAGAAAAGTATATGAAACATCAGAAACAGAAAACTGGGATGATCAGTTCAGTGATATCGGAGACTAGGTTCCAGGCAGATTGACCTTGGAGGGCTCATGTGGAGTGTGCTGTGAATCAGCATATATGATAAACCATACACATTTACTTGATTAAATTTTCTATTAACAACTCAATTTCTCTCTGTGGGGAAAATGGCAGACCTGATTTCAGTGACCCAAAGCATTTATAACTTGCACTGACATGTATCACTACTAAGTCATTGTGTTCAGTTCTTGTTTGGCAAATGTGAGCATTTTACTCCTTAATAAATATAGCTTATGTATTTATCCATGAGTTGGTTTACCATTCCAAGCCTTTTTGGCAAGGATTTGTTGGCCATGAATGGGAATTGGCAGACAAACTTCCCTTAGGGGATGAGGAAATGCAAGGATAATAGAAGCATTGTAAGCTGCTAGAATATTTTTCTTTCAACAGGACATTGCTGTTTTATTGGTAGAAGTAACCATGGAATTTGATAATTAAAAGAAAGAATAAGCAAAATTCTAGGCAACCAAGAAGTGAAGATTTTTAAAAAGCCATGTCAAGTATGAATAATATCTTGAACACACAATTCAGTGCCTTTGATAAGCTTTCTTTTAGACCCCTGACTTAATTGTGTTTGAATGCCTGCAAGTTTTCATGTCTACACACAAAGATAGGGAAAGGATGTTCAAGAGTTTTCCTGTCTCTTATGCTAGGAGACCCAGGAATCATTGTACCCGTACCCATGCCTTCTCTCATTTTGTTAGTGCTTTTGAATTACTTGAAAATAGAAAATTCAATATAACACTGAGAACTAATTTTCATAGTTAAAATTTGGGCTTCAGTGATTATTAGTGATGAATTTTAATAGGCATATTCAGAATTTTAAAATATGTGTGTGAATATATTTTAGAGAAAATGGGATCCTGGTGTCTAAATCAGCATGGCCTAACAGTTTATAAGTGTAGAACATTGCCATAATTATTATCACTCCTCCCTGACTGTGTAATTAGAACATTGAGTTTGGCAGGAGTTCCCTCATTTCAATTGATTATCATCTGAGAATAAAAACTTTGAGGCTGCCTGGTCTAGTGAAGAGAAAGGAGAATTGATGGGGAGAAATTCTGGTTTCATTCCCAGATTTAGAATAGCTCCATCATATGACTTGGACAGCAAGTCAATTAATTCTATTTGTGGAGTGTTAAATGCAGCCACCCCCTTCCTTGGCGTGGCATCGATGTCGTTGATCCTGTTTGACCAGAGGAAATGCAGCATGGCTTCTCCTGGCTTGCCAATCACCACACACTAGTTGACTTCTCCCTACACATCAATCAGACAATGAGGATGAACAAATGAAACCTCCAAGTGTAAGAGCTGTGCTTTCCAAGAGTAAGTTTGGATTTTAACCTTTAGCAGTGATGGATTGAGAGAACGAAAAGAGAGCACAAGGTGAGGATGTGTTCCCATGGCCAAGATGTGTTTTCAGCAACAACTTTCATTGATACACTCGAGATCATGCATGTGTCTTTATTGCATGCAGAGTGTTGGAGGAGGCCACGACTTCATTTCCCCACAGCCCTGATTTGAAATAATGACACAGAAACTATATTATTTAAATTACTGCTTGGCCAATCACTTAAGCATATTGCTAGCTAGCTCTTACATCTTAAAGTAACCTATTTCTATTATTTTATATTTTACCACGAGGTTTGTGGCCTACCGATCTTTCTTCTCTGGTTTCTCCATGGCTTCTCCCTGACTCTGCCTTCTTTCTCCCAGCATTCAGTTTAGTTCACCCCCCACCCCTGCCACCTAGCTCTATTCTGCCCTATCACAGGCCAAAAGCACAAAAGCAGCTTCTTTATTCATTACAAATAAAAGCAACACTATACAGAACAACAGAGTAATATATACATATACATGTCAACAGAGTAAGGTGGACTTACCACATGAACAGAGTAAGGCTCTATGGCATTATTTTCAAAATACGTTAACAAATCTGAAAAGCATTTCCCAGGCTACTCAAAAAACTTTGAAACAATGTTATTAACTTCAGCACATTTAGGCAGCATGTCTCACGAGGCTGTGCTTTTTCTAGCCTTCCACCCTTCCCTTTACATTGGCTCTCACTTGCGTCCAGCTCAGAACACACTCCTGTTTTCATCCATCTCAGTTGGGATAACATTTGACTTAGTATCAACATTTTCTTGTTGCTGGTGGCATACCATCTGGCTCTTTGTTTACTTCATTGACATCATGAATCTCTGTCTCCTCTCCTGGCTTTGAGCCATTGCACCACCTTCCCTGGAGCTCCCTGAACAAAGCAACACCATTGGCGTTTTAGAAGAACAGAAGTATCTTACCCTAGGCTTCTGGAGACTAAAGATAAGAAGTCAGGGTATTGACAGAGCAATGATTCCTCTAGAGCCTGTCCAGGAGGATTCTTCCATGCTTTTCCCAGCCTCTAGCTGCCCCTCAATCTGTATGTATTAGCTCAACTTCTGGGTCTTTATAAATTATCATAAATAATATCTAAATGCATTTGAGAGACTTTAATTCATACTATGCTTTAAAAGTAATTATCTTACCAGAAATATACAGGCATAATTGTTTAACTTTTTAATGCCGAGCAATACAGATGGTTTCAATAGTGAACTATTAGATTCTAGAATTGTAGGGCTTTGCATAATCTGTAGCACTGAAGATTAAAACACTAGAGGATCCTAAGCATCAAAGATGAAAGAACGAAGAATCATGAAGTATGCTGTCATTTGGACTTCATAATCACAGCCCAGAAACCTAGAAGAACAATCTGTAGGCTATTGGAACTAATCCATGAGTACATTTAAGTACCCACATCAAATCTCAGAATATAGAACCAGAGAGCTTTCCATATCAGCCATAACTAGAAAATATAAAATGCAATTGCAAAGAAAGAGCAAATTGATAAGAAACAGGTAAAATATAAACAATTTTATGATGAACACTCTGGAAGAAAATTGTAAAATTTATTGGAATTCATAAAGGAAACTTGGGTTATGGATAGGAAGGCTCAGTGTACTAGTCTTACCTAAAAATATTAATCCTAATAAACTAATGTGTTGAAATTTCCCAAGGTGTTCAGGTGTGGAAGGAAGTACTCAAGTATTACAGATTTCACACAAAGTAGTCTAAAATGATTTCAAAAATAATGATGATTTTCCTAGGGCAGAACTTGTAGGCATTGCTGGTTTTCATTCATATGACCATGTTTTCACATCGCAAATCTATAATGCATCATATATATCATGTAATTAAGACTAGCAACATACTCAATGTGTGTATGAGATTCGTCTCTGTGGGAGTGGAGGAAGAAACTTGCGGTCGGCACCATTGTCATGATCTTGGGTCACTGAGTATCTGTTTGGCGAAGCGACCATAACTGCACTTTTCCTTTCACTCTGTAAACTTGAATTCTGGGTTGGTTAAACCTGGAATTCAGCCGGGCGGTGGTGGCGCACGCCTTTAATCCCAGCACTTGGGAGGCAGAGGCAGGCGGATCTCTGTGAGTTCGAGACCAGTCTGGTCTACAAGAGCTAGTTCCAGGACAGGCTCCAAAGCCACAGAGAAACCCTGTCTCGAAAAACCAAAAAAAAAAAAACCAAAAAAAAAACCCTGGAATTCAATGTTTTTAAGTTATGCAATGTTAAGTAAGTTTACTGTAATTTGGTCTGTGGTGAAATTAATGGTCATCATTCCTCTCACAGATTTTAGTGAAGGGCACAACTTCCAATGGTGGGTAGGAGCTTAGTTTATTAAATGAAGGAAAATGTATAGTAATAGGTTTAATAGCCAGACAGGGAAAAATTTGGATTCTTGAATAGCTGCATCTTTATAAAATCTATCATCTATCTGTCTATCATCCATAGCTGCAAATGTCTGGAGTCAAAAATGTATATGTAACTAAATCTACATATAGAAATTATATATATATATACATATATATATATATGTATATCTCCCATACATGTTTAATTGCCTTAGTTTTGAGAGCCTGTAAAGAGACTTTGAAATAGCATCATAGAAGAGTAATTTCTTGGGCTTTAATTTCTTGCGGCTTCTCTGCAAACAGGAATCTTGAAGGTGGATAGTCCATCACTGACTGCTGTGGACTTTCTTGGAAGTCTGTCTTCTGTGGGGCCCTCTGCACACTCATATTCAATTTCACTTTCAAGTAAACACACTTAAATCTGGCGTCAACAGGAAATCCCAATGTCCCCACTCACCCTCCAAAAATGTGCCTATGTTTCACTTATTGGAAGTTCAAGAAGAGCTATATATAATAGCCTTCCCAGTAGTAATCCTTCCTGATCTATCTTCAGTGTAAAATCTGTAGTACTAAGATATGTACACACTCATAGGCAACACACCTAGCATGTCTTTATTAAAGGCTAGATGTAAGTAAAGTTTGGTGGTTTCTAATATAATTACTAAAATGTTCTAAATGTCATTCCAATAACTGTTCTTTTAATGGAAAGGCTTAGACACTCAAAGGGTCTACTGAGAAGTTAAACATTCCAAGTGTCTGAGAACTAGAGCATCTACTAACACATAGTATATCAGCATAGTCCTGACTAGAGACCCTAATTCATGTGAGGTCAGTGTGGCCTATAACCAGTTCCTCGGGGAAGGGGTTGATCTGTAGTAAGTAAATCACATACTATAGCTACTCTGTGACTGCTTTCCCCTTACCTATGATTTGTGTATAATTTTTAAAACTTTAGCTGAGTTCATGATGGATGTGGCGACATTGACTGTCTTGGTCGTGCAAAGATGGTTCAATCGCAGTATAGCAGTTATGCTTATCTCTGTTTGACTGGAGTGTTGCTTAATGGCGCTGTTTTAACAGTTTTAGCTGGGTTTATCCAGAGGGTTGTCTAAGAGTTCCATTGTTTAAATTTGGAGCAATTACAGATGTGGATAAAATCTTGCTATTCTCTCCCATTTCAGAGTTTTAATAACTTGCCCACTAGTGAATGGTGTAGAAGTTTTACATGAGGCTCACGACATCATTCCATCCAGAGCATATCTCAAATAGTTATAAAAGTCCAGCTCTGGGTGACTTAACCTGTGATTTGTCACTTTATTGTTTAAGTAATTGAATTTTTGTGGGAGTTAGTCTGTCACTTTGTCTGCTGGTGTGATAAAAAAATACTCTGACAGAAACAGTGTCTGTGATCAAGGGTTTATTCTTGCTCGGAATTTAAGGTACAACTAGGTATGTCAGGGGAGTCACAGTGCCTGGTGTATGAAGCAGCTGGTCACATTGTGTCCACAGTCAGGGAGCAGAGAGTGGGAACCTGCATAGTTCAGGACACAATGAGGGACTGGTGATGCACACTTTCAGGATAGGTCTTTCCAGCCTAGTTAACCCAGTCCCTCATAAGTATACCTCATAGGTTTGTCTGGGAATTTGTTGCCTAACGAATTCAAGATCCTGCCAGTCTGGACATCAGGACTATTGCACTTATTAATATGCCTTCTTCAGACATTTCATGATCTTACTTCTTCCTGAAACTCTGTTTGAATATTAGGAGAAAGATGTTGTCACTCAGTGTAAGAAAGTTAAAATGGTGTCTCCCTCAAACCTACCCAGGGCTGACAAGTCAGTTAGTACAACTGTGAGATTGTCAGGGGTGTTCAGATCAATCTGTGGGAGTTGAGGGAACATGTTAAATTTGAAAGGAAGGGGTCTTGAGGATGAGTTATCTTTTCTATTTTCTATTTTTTTGAAAAAAGAGTCAACTTATTTTGTCAGAAATACGCTATGAATGTTGTGCCCCAGCATAGCTCCGTGTTTTTCTTGCTCTCTGTCTAGCGCCAGAGCCTTTTGTGTAAGTGCATTGCTTGTGCATTTTTCAGTGTTAGGAAGGAATTGAATTATCAACATCAATTAATTTTTTTAGCATTGCTCTAGAAAACCGGTGGCACTTAGCCTTCTGGGTTGGGTACTGAGGGATTTAAGGTGTAATGCTTTATTTATAACAGTCTCAATGATTTATCTGACAGAGAGAACCTTGGGAAGCTGCCTCACTTAGAGAAGTGTTAACAAATTAATAGATATCTGAAAGAATCTCCAGGAACCATGTACATTGAAGAGCTCCCTTCGGAGAGGGCCGTCTTCCACTCCGCATTTCTAAAATAGAAGTGCGGCAGCTGGAGAAGCGTGCCGCGATTGCCGTGAGAGAAAGAAAAAGCAGCCGTCGCTCTTCTAGAGAAGATGGAGTACTCTAAACTGTGCTGGGCTATCAATGTGTTAACCTATCGTGCGCGTGTGTGTGTGTGTGTGTGTGTGTGAGAGAGAGAGAGAGAGAGAGAGAGAGAGAGAGAGAGAGAGAGAGAGAGAGAGACAGAGAGAGACAGAGAGAGACAGAGACAGAGAGAGAGACAGGTGGAGGGGACACTAAAATCCTATAAACTACAGCAGACATCCCCACTGGTACAGTAGTAGCCTGAACATGCCAGAGTAACTGACCAGTTTCTGATTGAATTGAAATCCTGCTCTACAAGATGAAACCCAAACCTGGCATCATTGCTAGCTAACTTTTTTTGTTCCATAGAAGACCACCTGCCCATGGGATGGTACTAATAAAAATGATCCGAGCCTTTCTACTTTGACCTAACTTTCTTTCTATTCCTGTGATGAAGACCTGGAGCAAAAGCAACTTAGAGAGAAAAGGGTTTATTTGGCTTTCATGTCCAGATCGCAGTCCACCATGGAGGGAAGTCAGGTCAGGGACTGAATGAAGCAGGATAGGAACCCGGAGGCAAGAACTTAGGCAGTGACCATGGAGGACCTCATAACAAATGAAGGTCTTCTGAAAAAAGGTCAGCTGAGAAAATACCTCGATCAGATTGCCCTTTAGCCAAGTCTGCAAGGACCTTTTCTCAACTGATGGTAAATGTAGGAAAACATGCCCTACCATGGGAATGACATGTCTAGACAGGCAGTGCTGGGTTGAATAAGAAAGCAAGCTGAGAAAGCCATGGCGAGCCAGCCAGTAAGCAGCATTCCTCCATGGTCTCTGTTGCAGTTTCTGCCTCCAGGTTCCTGCCTTGAGTTCCTGTCCTGACTTCCCTTTATAATGGACTCCAAGTAATGTGAAAATAAATGACTTTCTCTCTAGGTTGTTTTTGGTCATGATCAATAGCCCATTAGACAGGTATAGAAAACAAAGTAGAAAAACATCGATTACTAATCAAGACAGTCCCTCAGAGATATGCCCATAGGCCAGCCTATCTGGGCAGTCCTTCAGCTGAGACTTCCTTTGTAGGTAACTCTAGGTTATATCAGGTTGATAGTCAAATCTAAGGAGAACACTCAACCAAACCAATTTCTTCTGCAAGATAAATTCTAATACTTAAGAATTTTATCTTATTTAAACCACAAGTGTGGGAATCTGCCTTTACTAAAAATATGTTCACAGCATACTCCCATCTCTTTCTACTTGTTAAATTGTGTTGAATTATTTTGACGGGCATATATTATGCAACTGACTCATATTTTATTCACTTTAAACTGGGACTTAAATTTTTGAAGCATTTTTCATATATATATTTGATGTTCACATGGCTGGGTAGTGCTTAAAATGTCTATTTTGAGAATCTATATTAACAATTTCTTTACTTTGGTCATCATTTATGATCCTTCCATTTAAAAATCTCTGAATAAGCTACTTCCAGAGAGATAGCTTGCAAGATAATTATCATCCTTCTCTATCTTCATCTGCATTGAATTTCATGGTGAAGTAAAATCATAATTAAGCATGTCAATGGGAAATACAAAGAATTGCAACTGTATTTCACTTTTCTTCTTGCAAGACTATATGAACTACTCTTCATGTCTGTGGTCCTTAGGATTTTTATTTCTTTTATTGCTGAGGTTATGATATAATTAGACCATTTTTCCCTTTCTTTCTTTTGAATACTTCCATATTTCCCCTTCTCTCTTTCAAATGCGTGCTCTCTTTTTCATTAGTTGTGTGTGTGTGTGTGTGTGTGTGTGTGTGTGTGTGTGTGTGTGCGTATCCGCATAGATTCCTAAATACAATCTGATCAGTCCATATAATTTTATGTATGTATGCCTTCGGGATTAGCCATTTTGTATTAAATAACCAATTGGTGTGCCCTTCTTTGGGTAAGATTGTTTATTCTTGTTACTTAGCTCCTCTGGAGTCATAGACTAAAGACTCCTTATCCTTTGGTTAGAGCTAGTAGTTACTTAAGAGTGAGTACATACCATGCTCATCTTTCTGGGTCTCTGTTACCTTACTCCGGATTTTTTTTTCCTAGTTCCATTTATTTGCATGCAGATGTCAAGATGTCATTGTTTTTTTACTGCTGAATAGTCCCAGGTATTCTTAGCCTTATTCTCCAGGGAAAGGTGAGTGTGCTATCTGCCCATTTGGCAGACTCACAATGCAGGACAATCAGACACGATAGGGAGTCAAGTCAAGTCAAATCAGGAATTCAGTTTATTACTGTGAGCATCAGCTTATATAAGTTAAGTGACATCATGTGATGCGGGGGTACCTCCAGCCAATGAAAGACCTCCAAGCCATCCCTCTGGCTAGAAGGGCATCTTCCTAGATTTTGCTGTCTCATCCTCACTCAGTAGCTTTGAGACTATCCTTCAAACTCAAGCCAGGCTTTTCTCTGTCCTATAGACCTCGAGGTACAAGCCCTGAGATAACTTTAGCCCAACAGAGTAGTAATCCATTGTGTAAACGTACCACATTTTCTTTATTCATTTTTCAGTTGAGGGGCATTTGGGTTGTTTCCAGGTTTGGTCTATTACAACTAATACTGTTATGAACATAGTTGAGCACATGTCCTTGTGGCACAGTCAGGGCTATTGTGCCATGCTGGTCATTGATGTTGTCACAGATGTCATAGTGAATAGGATGATTGATTGCTTCCCTCTTTGGAAGCTCGCATGCTACCTTCTCATATCACAAAAGCTAGTCCTCTGGGTGGAGGTCATTTAGGTCAGTTCTAGCTCAGGGGCCTCTGGGCCCTATGTCTGAAGTGCATGTTGTTTTACATATATGGGAATATATGTTTTTGTCTGTTACTTACATTCTCCAGTATATTGTTCCTCAGTTATATTATAATTTTTGGAAGAGTAAACATTTAGTCATGTACACATACAACATTTGGCCAGTGATGGATTGCTTATATGAAGTTATGGCATGCAACTATATCACCTAATGATATTTTATAATGTTTGTCTTAGGCCAAAATTGACTGAAAACTTACATGTTTCTGACAGTATAACTGTTAACTAGTGCATGACTATATGTAAGATTTTAAACTAGTAAAAAAATAATGATCAATATTAATTTTAATTGTATGAACATGAAGACATGTATGTATTTAGTTAATTTGTGAGAATGATGGAAAAGAAACAGTTGCACACATTGTCTCGTGTTAGTTTATGCTTTGGAGTCTTAATAATATCCATAAAATCCCTGTTTCTTTGTCATTAAACAATGCCTTATCACAACCGCTGTATCCACGAGGCTTCCTTCTGGGTATCCTTTTATGTGTTTGCCTCCCATCCTCAAGAAAAATCTTCCAAGAGCAGTGGAGCTGCCATCATGGATTTCTGACCTGTGATTGGTGACTGTGCTATTTTCATCTCCTATGCTTTAAAAATCATCTTTTCCAAATCATTGTTACATTGTTCCCTTTCCCTAGTATGTTTCTCCTTGCACGTTGCATGTGCAAAAAGACGTCTGTTATCTGGGCTGCCGGGAGAAGGATCTCACTCCAGGATTTCTCTTTCCATCGGGGAACCACATTCAAGAAATCTCTGCAACTTTTCTTGACCCCCTCCTTCTTCTTTTCCCTGGGTGATTAGGAACCCAACAGAAGCAGATGCAAGTAGACACCGTCCCACTCTTTCTTCTTTGAGTCCAGTTATCTCTTCCTTAGTGCATTAAGATTTAACAGTGTTGTTTGATCTCCCTATGCATGAGCTTTGACGTTCAGGTTCCCTTGGATCGCTGCTCTAAAGCTTATTCTCTGTTGTCTATTAAACTAGAACATGGAAAGTACGTTTCTGTGCTGTCTTGAATCCCTTCCTCAGGCTCCTGTGTCTGAACCTGGACAGAGACTATGAATAGCAATTTATTCAGTTCCCTGAATAACTGGAAGTGTGGCTCCTGGGGAATCCACTCCAATCCTGTGAAATAAGGATCAGCATGCAGCTGAAAAACGAACCCCAGATCTCATCCTGGAGTAAAATAATAATAGAAATATTAATATAAATAAAATAATAATAAAAAAACATATGTAAGTTATTGAGTGTTTCCCACTAAGGGAGATCACTCTAAGACCCATAGCAAAAGTTACATTAAGTATAAATGGATGATTTAGGGACTATTAGTGAGAAAAAGTTTGTATTTGTGGTATATAATCAAATATTTGAGTAGGAGATGACAAAGGATGAAATTTGATAAGAAAACAGATATGCAGGGTATTCTTTGTTCAAAATGCTTTTGGATGGAGTTTAAGCAAAGGGTCTACCATGGTCATTCTTTCAAACCTTCCCTGTCCTCATTGGTACACATTTAGAAGTGTAGTTCAGACTGGACTCAGGATGAACTCAGACCCTTGATACAGTGTGTCAACATGTTTGGCTCCGTCTCATTTCTTTAAAAAGAAAAGGTTCTAACTCTACTACATTTACAAAAGAGTATCTTGTTTTTGTTTTATTTAACGTTTAGTGGCACTGTGGTTGTCAACCATTGCGCTCCTTAACGTTCATTCCCTATCCCAGGCCACACAGCCTGCTTAGTTGTTTCTGCATCTCAGATGTCAGTTTTTAGAAACCCGAATGTAGCTTAAAAGTTGTATGTTACACAGAGAGTTTTGAAAATAGAGGTGTTGGAAATTGAGTACATGAGACTAAACGGGGCCTCACTGTGAGTCTTTGGCAGTGAAGTGGGGCCTCATTGTGTGTCGCTGTGAGTCTGATGCTGAGTGGAGAAATGGAAAACGACGATGAAGGGATGCTTATTTCACCTGCATTCGCACTTGGCAATCAGGGCTAAACACGTGTGAAGTATTGCTTATGTAAATTAGCTATTGAATATGTCAGAGAAGAGTGGAGATTTTCCATGTGTTCACACATACCTTCATGTGTGTGTTTGTGTGACTTTTTAACTTAGTTTCCAAAGGAAATAATAATAACAACTAATTGCTGCCAAAGACAGCGGATGTGCCGCATAGCACGGAGAAACCCGTGGCAGGAAGCAAGTTCTTCAGTTGTGACTAGTTCTTTGTAGTTTTGAAAAAACCTTAGCTTTACTTAATACACTCTGTTTTTGGCAACTGACGGTCTTAAAGATGTTACAGATCAGAATGCTAGAATAAAAATAGCAACCTAAGAGGGAAGGGTGGAAATTACGCAAGTATATGACTCATATATGAAAGCCTCAACAAATAAAAAGCCTAAAGACAAAAGAAAATGGTAACATGGAATTGGAAAGACAGAATTTTGTTTTGTTTTGTTGTTTTGTTACAAGTTAGCTAGGCACAAGTGTTCACTGTCACTGCTCAGTTTCCTCCTAGGGAAAGCAATGGGGTGTTCACTGTCTGTTGTTGGGGGATTGTCTGAAGTAGTATTTTTCAGACTCCTAGTGATTGTCAGTAACAGGTATGTTTTAATGAACACTCTCTTCAACAGGAGCTTGAAAACAGCACGGAGGCGTGCTTGGCTAAATCAATGCCTCTGAAAAGAAAATAAAGTAGTTAAAGACATTTAAATTGAAGGATATGTAGACAATGCACGGATACACAGATAGAACCTGCTCTCTCCCCAACAATGAAGTAGCTAGCTATTTCAAGAGGAACTCCTGGGATTGCCCTGACATTGGGGGAATTGTCTATAACAGGGGTTGATTGGCTAAGTGGCATCTTCTGTTTTCAAGGCTTGGGAATGGTGGGTGCTGGTTCACCCACACTAAATTCAGAGGTTTACCAGGACAGGGATGATAGAATCAATGTCAGGGTCATAGCACTGTCCAGACAGAGGCAATGTGACTTTGTCATCTTAAAATTTACAAGAACTTAATTTTCATTAGGGGAAATGGCATTATTTTAGTAAATACATTCACTGATAATTTAGCATATTATATTTAGCTGCCCAACTTGAAAGGGAAGTCTAACAGCAGTCACTGGGTACTTTAATAAGGGAGGGAGGAATTACTCTTTAAACATTAACAGCTGGTAAGTCTTCATATAAGCAAGGTGGATCTTTCAAATGTAGCAAAATTTACCTCCATCTAAGGGATTTACTGGCCTACCAAGCCCCTAGTGTTCTAACACTTTCTCATGCCATGGCCCCTGCCACAGGGAACTGATTCCACCACATTCTTGTTCTCTTTCCTCCTCTTCCTCTTCTTCTTCTTCCTCCTCCTCCCCCTCTTCCTCCTCTTCTTCCTTTTCCCCCCACCATCAAACAGTTTGCATCTCTCCCATCAGGTGACTCTTAGTCAACAGAGCTTTCCAAACACACTGTTTTCTTTGTCTGTTGTGTTATCTTCACACTGGAATATGGGGCAGAACATAAAGAAAACTCTTATTTCAGTGTAAGCTATAAGCAAAGCCTTAAGGTAAGAAAAAGATCATAGCTATAGGATTAATGAGGGGTGGGTGAGAAAGCAGAGAAAGGGGGTCTAAACAAGTGGTAAAAATCCAGGATTGTTTTGCACTTAACCTGTTACAGAGTTTTGGGGGTTTTTGCATTAATTAAACACAGACCCGGGTCTACACCTCATATGTTTTCCTATGAACGACATGATAGGGCCTCAGACCCCAAGCTTAGGTTTAGAAAGGGCGATACAAAAGATGAGGGTGTTTGGAACTGTTTACGTCTTTTATACATCACGCTAAAGGATGTACCTGCCCAGTCTTGTCCTTTTTTATTTATTTCCTTGACTGTTTTAGCTAAGTTTTCTACTCAGAGCAGTGTTATAATCGCGGAGGTTTTTTGGGGGTAGTGGCGTTCCCACGGGCTCACACCCAGTCGTCTCTGTTACCCACTTCCCCAGGAATGCTGTGTATTCATCATGATGCACAGTCCAGGACCAACGCAAGATCATCGACTGAAGCTTCTAGTTAAGAAGTCTTCCTCCCCTCACGCGCTCTGAGAAGCAGATAATGGGTGGACATCGGGGAGGTGGGGAGGGGGGGGTGGGAGAAGGGGAAAGAAGGGGAACTGGGGTTGGTATGGAAAATGAAAAATAAAATTTTTAAATAATTAAAAAAAGAGAAGCTTTCTTGCAATTTCCCCTAACACTGCTTCTGTCCAGCATCCACCAAGGGCTGGCTGGAGACTGTATTAATAATCACATCTCCTCACTGTGACAGTTTCTGTCTTTGCTGGCTCTGTGAAGAGCTTGACAGTTTGTGGGAGTGCTACTCAGGCATTTTCTGGAATGTTTCTCATTTGGTATCTGTCTCATTTTTTTCCCCTCATGATTCGTCTAGAGTTAGGAATTTTGGAAAAATGCATGAAGTGTCATCCTATCATTTTATGGGCCCATGTGTCACTCACTATAACTTGTTCCTGTCGATGTCGGTGATGTTCCGGGGGCCGGTATTTGTGCCCTTAGTCAGCTGTGGAAACTGCGGGTCACTCAGAACCGAAGGATTTGGAATTTTGATTCTCAAATGAAAAGCTCGAGGTTGTGTGTGGTCTAGACTAAGGCTATATAAGTCTCATGCTTTGTGTTCCAAGAGGGCAGGGTGAAAATGGTGTGCATGCACAGTACCCGTGCATGAAATTCTCAAAAAAAAATTAAAATTTTTAGGTTCTGAAAACTCATATGCTGGGACCGTCCCATAGTGGAAAGCCAGGTCCTGAAACACGTTTACAGAACAGACCCTGGCATGCCAAACAGCAGAGTATGTCAGTCTCGTTTGGGAGCTTTAATAAAGAGCTCAGGACAAGTCATGGAGCTGTGGACAGAGCCAGGGCCAGGGCAACACCGTGTTCTACAGGGGAATTCTGAAAGTTGCGAGCAGGATAATTTTGCTGCAGAAAGATGGCTGCTGTTTTTGACTGCCAGTCATTCCCTCCCTGCTTTCTACACCTCTCACTGGCACCCAGAAAAGAAAGCCCCCCTCCCCTGCCGCTTCAGATTTGCTGCTGAGACTCTAAGGTTCCAGAATGACCAAAACTCCATTATAGGTCTAGCCCATCTGCATGGTCTCAGAAGTTTGTGAAGGGCTGGAGACACATAGAAATCAGCATGTCTACGCAGAGTTTTGCCAGTGACCGGGTAAGGGGACCATGAACTTTTTGCCCTTTGCATCTGGAAGCATACACTACTTACATCAGGAAAGAGCAGGGTTTTGTTTTCATTTGCAAATAGAAATGTGAATGGCCACCAGTGTATCCAATCAATATTTCAGAATGGATCAGAAGCATTTTGTTTTCTATCAACAAAGTCATATTCACTTGAAATATATCCCAATGAACAAGTATGGGCACGTTTTTCAATAATAATACGGGATATGGGGTTTATTAAGTTATTTTGTTTAAAAAAATAAAATGAAGCTACTACTTGGCTTTCCTTCTGCCCAATATCATTGGATAACCTGATGCAGCCCTACGTATTCATGTAGTTTCTCATCTTGTTTAACTTCTCACTGAATGTTTTCTGTCCCGCAACAATTTGATAACAATGTACATGTAAATTTTAATAGCTACTTTCTGTGATCCAACCTTATTACTTATTCTCTTAGTATTAAAAAAAATAATAATTTACTGGCTTTTACGTCATACTTTTCTTTTTAAGCAGATTTGACCTAGAATTATACATTTCCACATGCGTCATTATTAAATCTGTATATATGCTGTCTTAGTATAAATCAAAACAGAGATTTCAGTAGTCTAACTATAAATAGCACCTGGAGCCAAAACTACAATTTGACCCAGTAGGCTCAGGCTCACTTGGCTGGAAATATTACGTAATATCTAACTCTTTTTAACCATATTATGGGTCACTTGCACAGTTTGCAATCCTGAGCAGGAAAGCTCCGGAATCCGAGCTTGCTTCTTGATGAGCATCACTGCGTCGATGTAGGTTTGGGGGGGGGGG
>NC_022021.1:45028463-45056333 GCF_000317375.1 Microtus ochrogaster
TGTCTTCCAGTGCACTCGCGGATTCGTGTCTTCCAATGCACTAGCAGATTCGTGTCTCCCCCCTTGCGCACTCACCCAGCTGAGTGAGACTTAGCCACTCATGGGGAGACGTTATTGGCTTTCAGTTTTCCACTGGCATTTGGGTTGGCTTGACATCAAGAGAAACTGTTCTGTTCAGCACAGAAACCGTGCCAGGGGTGTCATTCTAGTGAGTTTGCAAGAAGTCCAGTCTTGTCTAGGATGCTAGGGTGCTGGCTTGGGCCATTTCCTACCCTACTGTTTGAGAAAAAAATAATGTGAATTTTTCTCATTTAATCCAGAATGTATTTCCTGGTTCTGTAACTATAGTGACTCTATACTGCGTTGAGTCTTTCTGGCCTCCCTTTTACTTAGAGGGAAGAGCTGAATTCTGATGACATGGAATATATATATATATATATATATATATATATATATATAGTATTTTTAAGTTCTGTAGTAGGTTCTAGGCTCTCTCATGGAGCTCCCAAGAAAGACCCGTTATCTCTATTGAACTGATGTCAGAAACCCCTGCTCTGCCCACTGACATCAGAAACCCCAAACTCTCCCTCTCCCTAGGGACGTTTTCTTATTTCAGAGCCCCTAAAATGGTACAAAAGAAGTCTGTTAACATATATCTGGGGTGGAGATCATGTGTATGGGAGTCAGTAATCTCCTTCCTCATAAGGGTCCTGGGGATTAAACTCAGGTCATCAGGCTTGGTGGCAAGTCCCTTTACTCCCTGGGCTACTGAGCCATTTTGCCAAGCCTCATTCCCAAAGAGTTTATCTTACTGAAATGGACAGGTCAGCAGAGCGCCTGCTGAAGTTCCTAATCAGGAGTAGGAAGCGCTTTAACTATGTAGAATATAGATCAGTCTGCAAACATCCACCAGGGAGAGACTGTGGCATCACTACAATGACTACATGGGTGATTTCAGTGTAGATGGGGATCAGGGGAATGTCTTAGTAGAAAAGCACATGCTATGAAACAACATCATATAACATTGAGCATGTATCTGTGAAAAATAATGAATCAATATCAGTCAGCATATTAATATTGATTTTTTTCTGAATATTGATTTTTAAATAATCTGATTCTTTTGTGATCATGTTCCTTGTCTGTGTTTATGTTTTCTCTTATAGGCCTGCACTTAATAAATTTTTTAAACTTATTTTTAAATATTTAATTAAAAAATCAAATTACTACGGTACCACTGGTGGCCAGCAGAGGGCATCAGATCACTGGAACTGGAGTTACAGATGGTTGTGAGTTGTCGTGTGTGCTAGAAACCAACGCCGAGGTTCTTTTTCATTTTTCAAAAAGCATAGCTTTTCGTTCTGTGTATATACTATGAGTCTGAGTTTTAATACGCGTAGCAGGATGGTTTCTTTGTGATACATTTCATTCATCGGCGTTTAGAAAAGGAAGTGGTTTCATATGGTTTTAATTGGATGTGGCTGCTTCTCTCATAACCCGAGAAAGGAGCAGAGCTGGATCTCATGGGTCACTGAAGCTCCCGCTGCTCCTTCAGGGGCAGCTCTGCTGTTTCCTTGGGCTTCTGTCACTCAGTTGTTGTTTTTATCTCTGGTTTTCCTTCTCTTCTTTTCCTCTTCCCTCTTGTCCTTCTCTCTCCCTTTCACCCAGTCCAGATAGTTCAGAATGCAGATGCATCTCTCACCGTTGACATGCTACAACTCTCTTCACTAGAAAGTGGCGTGGGTGTTGGGGACCTAGAGGGAGCCGGAGGCAGTGAGAGTCCCACACAAGGTGACTCTGGAGATAGCCTGCCAGCTCCTTCCGTCATTGTTGTCACTTGCACGGCTCAGAGTAACCCCCTTCTTATTGGGAGTCCTTTATCAAAATTAAAAACCGAATCACCATATTTAACGCTATCTTGATTTTCTTCTGTATAACATGTCACAAACTAAACCTGAATCTTCCCTGGCATTTCGGGGTTTCACACATTCTAACTATGCTTGCTTTATGTAGAGTTTCCCCAACACCTGGTGTGCACAATGAAGTGACAGGCGAGTCTCTGTCAGATTCTGTGACTAATATCCCCGGGTGTTAGATCTGAAGCTTCAGGATTTCTTGGATTTTTCTCTAGTTTGTGCTGGGGCTGTGGTCTGTCTGGGTCCAGGGCAACCGTGTCCCCAGTTCCCTGTGGCTTTTCTCTCCAAAGGCTTCTGCAGCCCCGAGGAGGCTTACGTTCTCCTTTCCAGTTTAACCCAGAGGCTGATTGCATTCTTTGAATTTCGTGAACCATTTTAAATTTCATGATTTCCTCCTGAAACTTAGCAGTGTGTATTCCTGAAAAATACACAGAAAGTTATTAAACCTGGAATTAGACTGCCAACATATTTTCAAATCGAATGTTTAATTTCATAATTGGAAAATGATACATCTGCCTAGAGAAAATCAGTGGGGTTGGAAAACAAATTATGTCGACAGTGTTGGTACAGAAAGATTATACATATTTATGAATGGCCAAATCATCTTATTACTGGGATTTGAAAATATAATTATTAACTATTTATAATGTAATGATTTCAGTTGGATGCCATATCCTGCAGCATAGTGTGTGTGTGTGTGTGTGTGTGTGTGTGTGTGTGTGTGTGTGCACAAGCACATATGCATATTTAGATTGGTGACTGTATGGGATTTCTGGTTAACATCTCATTTGATCTTTAAGCTATTATTACTATAACTCAGAGTCTGGTGAACTGAGTGTCTGCTTCATTGATATAGGCAAATGGATACCAAATGATATGGTTAGTAAAACAAGCTGGCATTTTAATCTGTAGAAGAACGGTATAATTTGCAGTATCTTAGTAGGTATGTAATTTGCTCCTTAAGTACATCTTGTTAAGTGTTCAAAGACCACATTACACTAAGTTCTTTAAGGATGTAGTTGTAGCAACTGGAGGGAAATGGGCGTGTTCCGTTGATCAGTTCTTATTGGAGCGGGGGGATGAACACAGGTGTGCTACCCACCTCCGTTCCTGTTAATATGGCTGGGAACCTTGTGTCATCCGCACTAGGGGGGACCTCTGAGGGCACTCTGCCAACCCTCATAAAGCTGTCCCCCAAGACACAGCTTCTCTTTCTGTGTCTGGGCATTCGTGAGAGGTGCAGGGTGGAATTGAGTTTGTAGCCCTAAAGGCATTCAAGAACCTGTCAATCAGATTTTCGGAGGGTGCTGCCTAGAATCCTGTGTGTGGAAATTTGAGAATTGATTGATTTGATTGATCACTGAATTGATTCGGAGGGATAGGTTTCATTTTTAGAGTGAAGAATGAGAGAGTAAAAGAAAACAGTCTCCTCTTCCTCATAAGGAAATTGGCTTTGTTCTGCCCGCCCAGTGAGCTGGAGCGACAGGAATCTGCACAGGACAGTGCAGTACGGGCGGTGTCTGCAGAGGAGGTGGCACTGGGTCTTGAAGAGGCAAGGTGGGGAAGCCGGCCCATAGGAACTTTAGGAAGTCTGCTTCTCTTGGGAGTCTGTGATTGATTAATCTTTAGCTCTGTTGGTTCTCAGGAATAATTGTTGGGTATTTTTTGGGGGGGTGGGGAGGGAGTGGAGCTGCGTTTGTGAAAATCAGGATGATGTTTTTCTAGTTAAGAAACCCCTCATGCTGAGCCAGACTTTGAGGGTTCTTGCCGAGACTTAGTTAGACTTGGCTTACAGGGACCATACATTATGCTCCATATGTCTATTTTATTTTTCTTTTTTAATAGTTTTTTAATTTTTTTTTTTTTTGATTTTCGAGACAGGGTTTCTCCGTAGCTTTTTTGGTTCCTGTCCTGGAACTAGCTCTTCTAGACCAGGCTGGCCTCGAACTCACAGAGATCCGCCTGCCTCTGCCTCCCAAGTGCTGAGATTAAAGGCGTGCGCCACCACCGCATGGCAAGAGTTTTTTTTTTAATTATTTTTTTTTCATTTTATACACCAACCCATTACTCTTCCCTCCCATTCTCCCACATCCCCTCTCCTCTCTATCCCACCCCTCACCCCCATCCACTCCTCAGTGGGGGTAAGGCCTCCCTTGGGGAGTCAACAGTGTGGCATACAAGCTGAGGCAAGACCAAGCGCCATGCCCCTGCTCATGGCAGAGCAAGGTCTCCCACCATAGGGAATGGGCTCCAAAAAAGCCAGTTCATGAACCCGAGATGTGTCCTGGTCCCACTGCCGGGCCCCTGAATAGGAAGGATGCTTTCTGGGCTCTGGATGTCTTCTTTGCCCTTTCCAGTAGAATATATCCATAATAGGTACAGGGTGTTCTTCACAAAGGCCATGCACTAGCGAGGAGCCATAAGCAACCGGTGGCACTTAGTTCTGAAAAGCTTCTAATGAAAGCCTTTAGATGATTCATACTGTATGGCAAAATTTGGTATAAGAAAACACTCCAACCTTATTTGGGGTTATTAATAGAAGTAAAGGAACATGGCATTTCAATGCCAAATCTTTGCGTTGTTATTAGGGATTTAGCAAAAAAACTGATTGGGGTGTTGTCTTATTTGACAAATAAACCTGGGGTATTATGCTTAGGTACTTGCTTCTACATTTTTTGTCTTTGCCCTATATTTGGAAAATTACTGTCTGAGCAATGTAGGATCAGTAGCTAGTGGGTGCTCGAATATAGGCTTAGTCAACCGATGAAGAAGCTAGGGGTTGCTATAATGTGGGCTCAGTCAACAGGAGAAGTAGATAGGGGGTGTTGTAATACAGGCCAGTCAACAGATGAGTATCCGGGAGGTACTGTAGTAAAGGCTCAGCCAGCATTTAGAGTAGTCAGGGTGCTGTAATGAAGGGTCAGTCAACTTTCCAGAACTGTCTGTTAGACTGCCATACAGCAAGTAGACCTCCTAGTCTGTAGTGACACCTTCAGAACTCAGTTGAAAACTAGCACAGATTCAGGGACAAATGCACCTTATGGCAGTTCGTCTTGCTATGTGACCTCTGGAGTTTACAACCAGTGTGCTTAGAGTGGGCTGAAACATAGTGGAGGTTCTAAGAGTCACGTGCAGGCATCCATCTAACTCCCTCTGCTGAGGGGAGACTTACTTTTCCCATTTAAAATAATCCCTTGAGTGGAATATAATATATACTCTCTGTAGTCTTTTTTGTTTCTACTTATAGATTGTGCTGATCAAGCAGGATGTGGGGTTGCAGAAATTCAGTGTTTGTCTTTAATCAGATGAACATGTGTGCATGCCTGCCTACCACCACAGACCTGACATCACATGGCACACTAGTAATTAATAGTTGATTGTAGCTGATGGCTTTTTACCACTAAAACATCATTGATACATATAATTCCTGAAAGCTAATTTGAAGGAGAGCAAGGAGAGGCATATGGAGAGAAAGGAAGGAGGAAATGATGTGATTATATTATACTCTCAAAATTAATGTTTAAAAATAAGTAAATTTAAAAATAAAAAACAACATTGAGTCAATGCGATGTTGAAGAGCTGCAGAGAATTTGTGCTGCAGAAGTTGAATAATTCACACTTCCTGCACTCCACATGTGGCTTTTGATCTTAATGTAATGATTTTATCTGGTAAGTGTAGGGAGAGGGGTTATTTGCCGCCTTCATTGGCGTTCACAACTGATAGCACATGTTGCAGGGACCCAGAGACCCTGGTGATGATTCCTGGTCATAGCTGTGTGTGTTAGGAACAGACCAGCTTCCTGCATCTCCTGACTAAGGTGCATGTGGTCATGAAGACCCACAGTGTTCTTTCCATTGTGGGGCACGTTAGAGGCCTTGCATTGGTATGCTTTGCTTTGCTTTGTGGTTTTGCAGCCAACCAGGCCTGAGTGTGTGTATTAGTTCATATTCCATGGCCAATAGCAGAATGTCAGGGCCTTGGGGAGTCACAAGAAAGCCTTCATCCGCTGACACCTGGCTTGTTGGCAGAGTCCCAGCCCTGTGCATGGAATCATATAACACAAGAAGGAAACTACAGTGTGACCCTTCTGCCCTCTCTTAAAAAGCCAATAGTATTCAGTCACGGGTATGCACTCTCTGACATTTTCTCATTCTGTTCACGTCTCAAAGGTTTCACCTCTTCTATCCTTTTCGGCACCTTGCATGATGACTAAATCTTAGGGACATACTCAAACCATTAAGGATACACACACACACACACACACACACACACACACACACAGACAATATCAGGTGAAGGAATAGGAAGGACTTCCTCCCTGATTTGTTTGGGGTTTACCATAATACCCTGGTTCAAATGAAAGCCTTTTTATTTTGCCTATGCCATCAATGTGAGTATCACTGGCTCTGCCCTAGTCACACTAATGCCATTACAACTTGTGTTCCTATCCTTAAGGAATACTTCCCACTTATTCTCATCACAGGTCTGCATTCATTATCAGCAGAAGAGGTGTTGAACACCCAATAAAAGGAGATATTGTTCAGCCTAAATTAACTGGGTGAAAATGTCATACGACTAAATGCTCATTGCAGTGTCAAACACACGCGGTGAGGTGTTCTCAGGTTTGTGTGCCTTCTACAAAACCAAGCTTCTCTTTCTGTGATTGGTGTAATGTTAATTTTTGAGAAATAATGCAAAGTCACAAAGTGGGCAGGCAGACAGGCAGGAAGGAAGGGGAAGAATAAAGGAAGAAAAGAAGGGAAGGAGAAGGGTCAAAGGGAGGAGGGACAGAAGAAGAGAGGAAGGAAAGGAGGGAGAGAAAATGGACCTTGCGAAAGCAATATTTGGCACTCAGAGAATACATTTTAATAATAATCAACCAAGGACCTTGTTATAGTCAGGTTAAGTGTCTGAATGAATTAACATTGTGTTTAGCATCTTTGACCACAGATGAAAGAAATTAGAAAAAGAAAAGTTATTTATGGGACATACATAAGGTACTTGGGTGGTAGAGGGGAGAAAAAAAAAGGTGAAGGAAAGAAATGACCAGTGGTCTGGATTGCAGAGACTCAGAACTCCAGGAACATCGGCGGCAGGGGTGGTGCATGGTGCCACCACTGCAGGGGCTGAGACACATCTGCAGCCGGCCCAGAGAAGACAGTTGCTGGTTCCGTTGACTTCTTTGAAAATTTCCCATGAGTGCTATGGTTTAAAACAATGCGCATGGCAATCTTCTGTCTTTAGACATCAGCATCCTTCTTCACATGGCCAGACTGATGTTGTGTGTTGTCCAGTGTCTTAGGCTTTCCTTTGGAGATTGCTGGACATATTTATGTTTCCTCTCATTGGATTTTAAAGTACTATTTTGGGGGTCATCTAGCCTCTTGGATAAGCAAGTGTTTGCTGTTGTGTGTATGTGTGTGTGAACATACATGCAAGTGTGCATGCATGCTTGTGTGTGTGCACGCGCATGTGTGTATGCATACTTGTGTGTGTGTGTGTGTGTGTGCACACATGTGCACGCGCATGAGCATGCCTGGCCTGATGTCAGATGCTTTCATCTTTGTTACTTTTTCAAGAATATAAGATTGGAAGGAGCCCCTGGACATTGCAGTTTCTATCTAACAGCCAAAACTTATGGTTTTGTTCTCTGCTTCATTAAAGAGTCAGGGTATGACCTTGAAAATATTACTTAATTCTTTTATGCCTCATTACGCTCCCACTTACATGATCTCAGCCAAGAGTCCTTCCTCTCCCTGGGGCTGCTCAAGGACTACTCATGTGCTTCCGAACTCTTTGTTCTATGCCGAGAAGAAATGGGTAGAATGGCTTTCATTATTTTAGGGGGCTCTAGAATTGACAAGGGAAAATTGGAATTTCACCTCATCAAACCAGTAAATACTTTTCAAATTTCAAAGTGCATTTCTCCCTGCCCACGAGAGGAACTAAGTGTGTTAGAAGTCACGCACTTGTGCCAGAAATGATGGCGCACGCCCGCGGTCTCTGAAAATGGACAGCTAAAGCAGAAAGACAGCTAGTTAAGGTCAGCCTGGGAGTGCACAGCAGGGGCTTGTCTGTAAAGCAGTCACATGGCCTTATAGGTAACTTGTTTTTGTGACAGAGTTCATCCATGTCAGTCCTTGTAGTTTTACTCTCTAGTTTTCTACTGATGGTAGACTATAGTTTTCCTAATTTTCCCATTACTTTCATTAATGTAGCCAGTTTTAGTGTTAAGCTGACAGGTTTTTTTGCTGACCAATATAATCTACACATTTTGTCCAGTATAAAATAGTCTGTGAAGATAATTGTTTGCAGGTCTTATTGGGGGTGTGTGGCTACCTAGTGAATTCTCATATAAACAGGAGATTCCACTGTGCTCTGAGGGGCTGACTGTAATAATGTTGGGCTCAGTTCATGTAGAAACCCAGGAAGCTTGGATTTAATGGTGTATTTGTATATGAAGGTGCAAATTTAGATATATAAAATTTAATATTTTGTTACTTATCTTCCCTAGGAATCCATGCAATTAAATAGTGGCCTAATCATGAGTTTGATCATATCTTGAGAATAAAATCTTCAAATGAATTTGTAATTGACGTTCTTCTTCCTGTTTTATCCAGTCTCTTCACTGTGTCACCAGGGCTTTAATCTTGTGCTCAGAGTTCAGAGAGCTGCTCTACTTTTTAAAATAGCTAATTAAGAGACATCTTTTCTCAATTGTGCAAATTATATGTGTGGTACGTTAAAATTAGATAATGATTTGCCAATAAGATGATGTGTAGATTGGTTATTCGAAATTGAAATTCAGTCAACTTGTACAATTTAAATTTAGCATCGTTCTGAGAGTAATTGCCACTCCATAAACTCAGCTTGTCTGTGACGCCTCTTGTGGCTGTCGTGCACAAACACCCTCCCCAGGGAGGAGAAGCTGAGTCCCCGTGACACAAAAGGACCCTTCAAAACTAGGCTTCACTTTCCTGGGAGGAATGGCTGACATCATCAAATGCCAGTAGCCACTTGTTTATTAATTAACATAGTTAAGTTAATAGATGACTAATCGATCCAATAAGTAAATGATTCTTGGCAAAATGCACCCTCCCATTCTGAAAAGATCAACTGAACAAAAAAAATCCCTGAACAGACAGACTGGGTTTTAACACCCTCAAGTCACTTATTACTCATCTGCCAGTCACTCATCCCACAAATATTACTGAAACCCCACGTGGTGACAGGAACGCTTCCAGCCAAGTTCTAGAGACCAGTGGGCTAGGATAGATTCTTCCAGTGAGGGACTCTTAAACCGCCTGTGTGTTGTGCTTCTTTCGGCTCATTGACCTTCTAGCAACCATGTGTCTTTTTTTTTTTTTATTGAAATGGGAGTCTGCACCTGTGTATGCCACGTGAGCACTATGTTTGCAGTTTCTGCTTCTTAAGGAGAGTGGGGAATCTAAACCAGGGGTGGGAGGATCCTTTCCGTGTTGGTGATGTGGCCCTCGCCATTCAACACCGCTTCTCTGTAAAGAATTTCACCGCGTTTTAATGGCTTGTCTTAAAGGGGGTTCACCAAAGCAGGCATTTAACAACGATAAACCTCTGTTCTGGATGCAGTTATGTTTCTTTGGTTTACAAATGTTGAATTGAATGACTATGAAATAAAGTGAAGTGAGTGTGATTGTAGGATTCTGATGTATGCCCATCAAATATTTGTGGGCGGGGTCCCCAGGCTTCCATGAAGTAAACAACTGACCATAGGTGACCGGATTCTTGGGCAACAGGGTGACATGCTGGAGCTAATCAAGTGTCTTTTTAAACATGTTTTTCGGATGTCACAGTAGACACTAAAACAAACAAAATAATAAGCCTGCTGGAGAGCTGCCTGCTGGTAGGCTTTCTCTCTTCCTAAACAAACCCCGGATGCTATATCCTGTCAGTAATGTACACATTTTCTCCAGCAGTCACTCCACAGGAGGAATTTATCTTTTCATCCAGCCCCAGTGGCTCACCCTGGACCTGGATTGTTTCTGAGTAATGAGCTGTCTTCTTTGCTGTGGCTGAGTTAAGGGGCATCTCGTGCAGTTAGGCACAGTCACAGACTGGGAACAGCAGGGACTGGACAACAGCTCTTCCCTCTGATTCTCTGTGAGTGGCACTTCTCTGGTTTCCTTTTGCCCTCTGGAAAAGGTAGTAGGGGGTGATAACAGAACAGCCTTAGCTTGTTTGTTAACCAGTGAGCCTTGCTAAAGAGCTTAGCCCGGTGCAAGGTAAGTACTCAGCTAGCACCACTTTATATGGCTTTGAGAAAAGCATCTGTTTAAAGAGAACTTAAAACTCTGAGCATGGAAGCAGGAGAGAGACTCGGGTGTTAAGGGCACCTGCTGCTCTCCCAAAAGGCCAGAGTTTGGTTTCTAGCATTTGCAGCTGCGTGTAACTCCAGTTTCTGGGGATCTGATCCCCTCTTCTGCCAGGCACGCACATGGCATGTAAACAGAGTGGTGGGCGAAACGCCCACACTTGTGAGCTTTTTAAAAAATAAAAATAAAAACTTTGAGCACATACTCATTTCTTTTACCTCATTTGTAAGGCCACCTATGTGCATATTTAGGGTAACTTCTGAGCCTGGAGTACCACAAATGCAAATTGTCAATTGCTCTTTCTTCTCAGAAAGACAGAAATGGGTTGATTAGAACCCTCTCTAGAAACAAAGAGAAAGGCTATGTTGTTGTATGTTTGTGCATTTTTTTCTAGCCCCAAAGCTATATACCTACAGTGTTTATTTTTGTTTTTAGGTTTTCTTTTAAATATATGGAGCCATAGACATCACGGACTGGCCTTGTACTTGCTATAGGGCAGAATATGGCATGGAATTCCTTATCCTCCTGCCCCCATCTCTCCTTCATCAGCTCACCTGGCTTCTAATGAAGACTGAACTCAGGGTTTCATGCAAGCATTCTAGGGTGTTTATATAATGGAAAATTTTAAATTCATTGATAAATGGAGAGTTAAAATATGTTAGTCATTTTTTTCAGGTCCTTGGACAGTTGTGTAAGAATATAAAATAAAACTTTAACCTTGAGAATTTGCTAGCGTGTTTCTCTTGGGCACACACAGGTGTGAGAGGATTTCAGACCGGAAAGGATTCAAAGCTGTTCCTCCTTTGTACTTTTATGGATTAAAACTTTCTTTACCCGTAGTCCTTAGAGATATGAGAAGTTTACCCACAAGGTAGAGACAGCAGCTAAAAACGAGTTCATCTAAGGATTGGACTTCTCATTGTTGAAAAGACATCATTCTGAAGGTTTTGTTTTTTAGAGCAAGGTGCGTGCTTGCCACCAAAAAGCTTGGTTTGCGTGAACAACAGTCCCACAAGTTTTCCTAAGCGTTGCACTTCCTTGGCATGAAGCTTGCATAACACTTGCAATTCAATAATTGTATCGCAACTACAAGTCATTAATATTTGACATTTTATTTACGATTACAATCCTGTAAAGCGTGGAATATAATACATAGGACAAGAAAGAAGGAAGTAGAGAATGGGAAACCCGGTGGCTGGCAGAGGGAGAGTTTCCCCAAAGGCAGAATCACTGTACAGTGCATGAAAAGGACAGATTTGAAAGGGACAAATGAACTTCAGAATGCTAATTATTATTGTTGTTGTTGTGTTTTGGATAAATAATCTTGAATCAACTTTTCACTCATCAGTGATTTAGAATGTGACACGATTACATAAAACAGTGGGGCACATGTAGAAAACAAAGTAAATTCATTGTAATATACCCTGTGTGTTATAGTTCATTTATCAGTAACTATTGATTATATCTTAATATGTAAGATGGCTTAAATGGTATCCAATAGATTTTTTTAAACTTAGAATCAACTTAATAATAATTTTTAATGCCTAGTCAAGAACTTCATAGTTTTCCAAGTATAATAATGAGAATAGTTTTGAAACAGACATAGTCCTTGAACAGAGATCATTGCCTGCTCTGCCAATTACAATGGGGCGTACAAGTATATTTCCCAGTGGTATGGTAATTAAACCTGATCACTTCCATCTCCTTAGTCTGCCACCAATTACAGCCACTGGCTTCCAAGCCTAAAGCAAAGGAGAACAAAGGAAAATGAAGAACAAAATTGGTCTTTAAAAGCAGTTGGTATTCCCATGTCTTCTTCACTGAGGAATCTTTGTAAGACGGCTGTGTTGGAACCTCTGGATGGTGTGTCAGTCAGTATGGGCAGGGAGTGTGGAATACCAAAGTCTCAAAGCCCAGCGCCTTTCTCCAGGCACTGTGTGATGTCCCAGGTGATGTTTCTAGTGGATTTTGAACAAAGCCTTGCTTTCTCATAGTCTTTGTTCAAGTGTTGTGCCTCTGCCACCCACACTATGCCCAGAACCTCCCAGAACAAGGGAAAACACAGAATGAAGATTTGTGCACTGGTTTGAAGTACATGTATAGCACCAGGTCTGTTAGAGAAGGCATGAAATTCCATGTTTCATAATATGGAAAAGAAGCCATGCTTTTGGGTTCGTATGTGTTTCCTAGCATGTAGCAAGCAAAAGCAATTGAATATATATCAAATAGCAAAACAAACAAACAAACAAACAAAAAACCCACAGAGGGTCATCAAGCATCATCAAATAGGCACTTAGAGCATCCAGACTATGTGACTACGGGGGTCCCTTCTGAAACATTTGTTCTTGAGTTCTTGACTGAGAGATTTTTCAGACGGGGCAGAGCAGAGGCTGGTCTCCCCAGAGATGAGCTCCCAGCTTCTTGTTTCCAAGATGGACAGTTTTATAGCATGGAATAAATAGTAGTGATCGCATTTGGAAATGACTCACCTAGCTGGTCTCACCTATGCCGGGCTTTTGATTGCCACAGCTCTTTGTTTTTCTTTTTATACTCTGTTAATGGAGCTAGGGGACGATATTACCCAGGGAACAGGGCCTTCCAGGCTCCCAAGTCTACTTCAAAAGAGTATACTCCACAATTTCCCAGTATAATTTGTATCACAGTATAATTTATAATTTATATCTAGCTTCTCAGGAGGCATAGGCAGTAAGATTGCAGCTCCAAGCATAGCTTTTGGCTACAGAGTGAGTTCAAAGCCAGTTTGAGTAACTTAGGTAGATAGACTGTCTCAAAGTGAAAAACCCACCAAAGGAATGGGGATACAGCTCTGTATTAGCCCTGAATTCTATCATTCAGAGGACAAAAATAATAAGTAAATTATTTAACAAATGGTTGTGTAATCACTAATTTTATTGACCAAAGCAAGTCCTAATATCAAGACTTTTTAAATGAACTCTTTTTCCTAAATTGAACTATACAAAGAGCAGCACCGATTTCTATCTAGATACTATTTCACACCATCTTGTGTTGGGGAAGAATGCAGTTCTTTTAGACGAAGACTTGAAAGGGACCAGCAGGCAATTGGAAAGGATCTTATATGTTAGTGACTGGCTTCAACTTGAACACATAACGAGAAGTGAGCAGGGCCTGCCAAGAAAAGCTCACAAAATCCTTTCAGAAACTGCATCCATAGAATCTTAGTGTCAGCCTTCGCCAGGTAATTGAGGGTGATTATAGGTATTCACCAGGGGGAGCGGCTGAAACTGTAAGGAATAAGGATCTGTTTCTTTCTTTTTTAATTGAGCTGCAGTATATGAATGAGATTCAATCATCTCAGGATATTAAAACATTTTGTCCCCATCACTATTCACATAAAGAAGAGACCAGTGTATATGCATATTTTATGAAAATTATAGAATAGATTCATGCAAGTTAACAGGATGTCTAAAAATAGCATCACAAATTTAGCAATACTATGAAATACTTTGTATACGCGTGCACTATTCACTCAAATCTCTGAGCAGACACAGATAAAACACCTTGTGAAGTCATCTTCATACTCAACTAATTATTAATACATTGCTCTAACTGACTTCTCAATACTCCCGGCTTTACTTACAAATGGCTGCCTATTGGAAATGATGAGTTGCCAATGTGGATGTGGAAAACGTCAGGGGTCCCCAGCCCTTGATGAAGAGCTACAAGCAGTTAACTCTGCTGGGAAATAAAGTAGTCTTCCCCAGGGGTACGCCCTTTGATTATCCAATACCAAGTTATCAGCTCTTAAATCACATTCATATAAGCAACACTAAATGGACTCAGTGGGTTGTATTTAGCGCGCGCGCGCGTGTGTGTGTGTGTGTGTGTGTGTGTGTGTGTGTGTGGTGTAGCAATAATAAATAAGGAAAACGAGATCGTGTACTTGAGCTTGAGAGGAGGCTGGAGAATGGCGAGGGAAGTGGGAATTGGAGACATTTTAATTGAAAAGTAAAATATACTTAGAAACTAACAAAGCAAAGAGTTAACTTATGGTAAATCATAAACTCTAAGCAGCTGTCTGGAATAGATCATGATGATGGAGGAGGAGTGTCAGTTTAGCTTATTTGTGTTTCATTCCACATGGGCCTCTCTAAAAGGCTGTCACAATGTTAGCATTGGCATTGAACTTTCAAACACATGAAGATTGACAATCATCTCGCTACCGTTCATTTGTTGATACAGAACGCATTGCCCAAGAAACTAAAATGCTAATACCTGTCTTTTAGTTCTGGGGTCCAGGAATTTGGTAGCAGCTTAGGTACGTGTCTATGGATTTGTATTTGTAATACTGTGTCTGTGAGGATGTCAGCCAGGAATCTGGCATCCTAAAAGCACTAGGGAGACTTTCCATTATAGCCTTCCTATACCACTATGGCTAACGTTGTGTAACATTGATGGGAACGCTGGGCTCTGTCATTGGCAGTGTCTCTGTTGGAGTGAGATAAGTATCTTCTCTGACAATGAGCGTTTACTCACAGTGTGAGTTCTGACCCAGGAAGCTCACTGATAGCCACATGGGACAAGTGGCTTCCAGCATCCTGGGAAATCATGAGAAATCACGTGTATATTCGTGATCAATGTGAAGGGTAAATTGCTATAATTTCAGTGGAAACATTCCAATATGACACAGTAAGAACGTGTTGCTGACCAGTGTGGGGCCGGCATTTGGGGACTTTCCAGTTAATAGATAGTAACAGTCTGAATTGGTAATTCATAGCAGTTAATTTTTTGAGGGCTGGCTGCTGCACATCATGGAACATCCTTTTTACACTGAGACCCCATCCTGCAGATCTCTGATTGAGCATGGCGATAGAATGGAAATCTATGTATTTGTTTGAAATATGGTGAAAGAGAGTACTTTGGAAGGCATATTCTTTTCCTTGTCAAACCGAGATTGTTCAGCACCTTGCACAGACCCCAGGATTAGATATAGCTTTAGGCTGCAGGAACTGAGAAGGGAAATCCTCCACACTCTGAGGCAGTGGTAATCTGTTCTAGATAATCACTGTGTGGCATGCACTATATGGTGAACTTTCTAAAAATCGTTTCTTTCAATTTTCAGCTAAAATCAACAATTCAACTAACCCGAGAGAACCTTCCATTATATAGTCAAAACCTTAATGTTGACTGTACCAACTCTCTGTCCAGCCTATTGTTATGATGGTTAGTGTTTAATTCTAGAAGGCCATACTTCATTCCTTGTCTTGATGAGAAGTGTCTCTACAGTGCAGCAAACCCATTGATCAGCTCGGGAAATGCATTTGTGTCCTTTGGGGAATGAGCATGGTTATTGATTCCAGAGGTGGACAGCTGTAATTTTTGCCTGAAATGCTGCTTTATTGTGATCATTACTTTCACTTAGACATTCCTCTTGTAATTAGGGACAAAACCAGTTGTGTGGTTTGTCAAAAAACAAGGACAGTGTCTCAGACTTTAATAGTATGTGTATTGTTCAAACGCATTAGTTTGTCAATTTCACAAATGTGGCAAATTTATAGGACATTTGTACAACAATCAGAGTTTTGGATATAAAATTTCTTGACATTTTAAAATAAGGCTGATGATGAATTTTAACTCTATTCCTTTTTTGACATAATAAGTGCTAATCATGTCAGGCACAATTCTAGGCACTGAGTTCATAAATATGAATGAGACACAGTTTCTGAGCTCAAAGAATCATGACCTAATTAGGAGACATAAAATGTAAATTTACAGTGTTCCATAAATCTGAGCACATCATTGATTTAGGGGCACTTTTAGTTGCAAATGGCACAAAAATCCATCCAAATTGCTTGAAGGAGAAAGGGACCATAGCTGTATCAAGTACTGTCCCAACTTAAAAAGCATTAAATGACACTTTTTAAAAACAAAATTCCAGGAGAAGTTAGATGGTTAGATCATGGGAGAATGAGCAAAGAGAAAGTTATCATCCTAGTGATGATGAATACATGCAGGAGAATGCTCTGTAGGGAAGATTCCATGTAAGAAAATGTGCTGTGTTGATGAGTATGTGGGTGAGCGTGCCCAATGACCCGAGCTTCATCCCTGGGGTGTATATGGTGGAAGGAGAGGGCCATCTTCTGGAAGTTTTCCTCTTCACATATGCATTCTATGACATGCACATGCCTATATTTGTACAAATAGCATACAAACACATGCACACATAAACATAAACACAACACACACACCAAGTAAAATAAATAATGAAACATGATGTGCGTGGAACTACAAGAAGCTTGTGTCTATACTAGAATGTGTGTGTAGAGCCACTAGGATAACTGAGACAAAACAGGCATTAAGAGAGAGAGAGAGAGAGAGAGAGAGAGAAAGCATAGTTAGGCCAGGACCACTGCCTCCCATAGCCAGACTTCAGACTTTATACCAGTGGTTTCTTCTCTACTTTGCTTCCATCAGTTTAGATGGGACTACTGTTTTAAAGAACATTTATTTACTGTGTGTGTGTGGGGGGGGGGGGTTACAAGGCATGTGCACCACAGTGCTCATGTAGATGTCAAAGGGTCACCTGCAGGCAATCCTCAGATGAGTTTGGTTTCCCAAAGTGTTATGAAGCAGGAGGGTGTACTGCTTACAAAGGCTCATGGGAAAGTTCTGGGCTTCAATCTCCTCTCTGTGAGCTATATATGGGAACCCCACTCTGTATATAGAGTGCCTGAGTCATGTCCTTAGGTAGTCATGACACATGCAGTAGGTTACAAACGGGTAGTGTTCTAACATCACAAATCTACAATCATTAACAAATTAAAGGC
This sequence comes from Microtus ochrogaster, assembly GCF_000317375.1. Lineage (NCBI taxonomy): Eukaryota > Metazoa > Chordata > Mammalia > Rodentia > Cricetidae > Microtus > Microtus ochrogaster. The sequence goes on from NC_022021.1 coordinate 45,045,535, forward strand.
TGTCACTGTACCTCAGAGAGTTCTCTACAAGTGTCTCTTAAACACAGCTCCTGCTTCCACTTCCCTTTCCTCTTAGTATTTTGAGAGCCATCCTGAGGTCCCTCAAATCCCAGCCCAGGGGCTCCTTTTTCCTGATCCCCTCATCTTACTTAATGATTTTTACTTGTCACACTCAACTTTTCTACTCTTAGGCATTCAACCTTCGACCTTCTTTTGCCTTTTCTGCAGACGCTTAGATTCTTAGACTCATGACTGCCTCAGAGGAAGACGTCAGCTGTCACTGTGAACTTCCCCTGTTGGCTCCCCTCTACCTTTGGTGCTAGCCTTGGCATCTCAGGATGGAGGCTCAACTGGAATAGGTTTTTGGGTTGAACATGGCTCACCCTCAACTGTTCCCTGTCACCTTTTGCAAAAACCATTCTGTATACATGGTTGATACATTGCCTTTCACAGCATGGAAATAACTCATCTCACACATGAAAGGAAGGGGGCTGCGCAACATGTGGAAAAAGAGGAGGAGCCTTCCTTTCTCACAAACCTCACTGCTCTCAAATATGGCTGTGCATTAGCCAATCTCTGTGGTAGCTTCCATAGGCATTTCCCTTTAACCTGCAGATGGACTGCATGTCCATATGAAAAATAGAAATTACAAAATAATACATTATAATGCAAAACTTAATACCCCAGACCTTAAGTTTGTGGTGATACTCAGTTGGGTTTCACCTTCCTTGATGATCAGTAAACAGTCTATGTAGTGATACAGAATGTGTCTTTTGGACTTCCTAGCTATGATTAGCTTCCCACCATTCTAATGTCCTGGGACACAGGTAGAATATTTATCCATTGTTTATCATTTGAATAAGTAAACTCAACACACAATCCAAAAGTCCCCCATGCTGCCATAGCCGTGTTCCATTGCAGAAACAAGTTGCAGCTATGTCTTTGATTTCATATGCTGTCTCACTTCAAGTTCTTACGTGGTAGTGTCCATTTCTCAACGTCCTGGCTCTGCATCCTGTGACTTTTGCTGTTTGGTGTTCTGAATTCTGTCCAATGTTGGTATTTTCCATCTTTGGATGGTATGATGCATACATTTCTTTTTTCAAATTCTTTCTTTCGAGTTGCTATTTTCATGAATCAGGTCCCTGAAGCCTGCTTGATTGATGGTTGTACCTTAGTAGCCAAATACCCAGGATTCATGACTGTCAGGACTCTAGTGAGCCAAAGCCTTCAGCTAGCCCTAGGATTTCTGAAAATCTTTCCTAAGTCAAAATAAATCACTCAAGTACTGTACAGAGAAGTGCTCCCAACAAAAAGCCCATTTTGCTTATATTACATGCTCTAGTAGGCAGCCATTATTGATTTTACTCTAATAGTTTATACATTAACTCAACAGATATTAACTGGCTGCAATATATCAGCTACTGAGCTAGGTGTGATATATTGAGCATGGATCAAGACAGATCACACTTCTATCCTAATTACTCAGCTTTGACAGTGATTAACTATTATCCTGTTTATTTTGCACTGAGCAGTGATTTTAAATTTCTCTTCTAAAGGACAGAAGAAAGGGTAGATGTGTTGATATCAGTGCAGAGCACATCTGGCAGAGGACTGTTTTCTGCTTCCCCTTGGCAACTGAATATTACTTACAAACTGAAGATTGAGCTTCAGTGTCCACAGTGATCACACAACGAAGGAGTTCAGTGTTAGTGTTTTAATGCTAATCTCTCCTAGCCATGGATTTTATACAGCTTACTTTTCATAAAAATGCCGACGCTTATTCTTGAACTCTTTGAAATATTGCAATTTGAGGTAAAAAAATATAAAATCAAAAAAGTGAAACATACTAAACTTTTAATGATTAAGCAGCTCCTGTCCATATGTATTTAAATGGAAATTCTTGAAGTATTTCATTACTTAAAATTAATTTGATATGAGTGATACATTATGAAAGCGATTCTAACCGATGGCAGCAAAGCAAACAGTGTGTTATGAGAAAGTGTGCTTGTGTTTTAGCATACAACCAGGGAGTGTTGTTGTGAGGAGCTGGTTCTAAACAGCAGCACCCACGGAATTCTAGTTGGGTACGAGGAGAAGTCTAGGGGAGTCTTATAAGCTTTTATAGGGGTTGAAGGTAGAGATGAGAATGTCAGAAGGTGTAGAGATAATGAAGTAGAAGGTGAAATACACTTATTCGGAGAAGAGTAAAATACGGGAAATATGCAGACTTGACACACAGAGTTTAGAAACATCTGTATGTTCTTCTGGTTAAAAAGAAAATGTGGTTTCTGGCTGAGCATTCACTTGCGTAGGATTTGCACCAAACATAAGCCCTGGAGGATTGATGTGGGTTTGAAGATTTGCTGTAAGGAAGGCCACCTAATACTGTATGTCAGATCCTGAGCGTTTTCTAAAGGTTCAAGGGTAAAAGTTTTGCTCCCCATGGTGGCCTTCATGTGATGTGGTGGAACGTTTAGGAGGCGGTGTCTCATGGGAAGTAAGTGGGTTATTGATGCGGGCTGTATGATGCGCCCTCTTCCTCTTCTTATTGCGTCGAAGCTTGTGAGGTGAGCTGTGGCTGGACTTTCCTTTGTGGGATCACCAGTCTGCAAAAAAACAACAACAAGGAGACTTATTAATTATGAAGCTTGACCTTAGCTTAGGCTTTATCTCAACTAGCTCTTATAACTCAAATTAAGCTGTTTCTACTAATCTGCATTCTGCCGTGTGGCTCAGTTACCTCTCCTCTGTATCCTGTGCATGACTTCTTCAGAGTCCAATTCCTCTCTCTCCCTAGAAGTCCCATCTGTCCTCTCTTGCCTAGCTATTGGCCATCCAGCTCTCTATGAAACCAATCAGAGGCAGAGACACACCTTTACAGTGTACAGAAAGATGATCCCACAACAGTGAGCACTTAGCTCTGCCATGCTTTGACTATGACTCTTGAACCAGAGATTTAAAATCAATTGTTCACTTACCTTGGGCTAAAACATCAAGAATTGTGAGCTAAATAAATTTTTATGTAAATTAATTATTTCAGGTATTTTTCTATACACTTGGAGGACTGACTAACATTAAAATGGGCAGAACGGTTTTTGATTGAAGGTTTGTAGACAATGTCCTTCATGCCAGAGTCTTTTCTGCCCAGTCTGGATATTGCAGCAAAGCCGGTTGTTGAAATATGGAACAGTGGGCTATGTCCCCGGCACCCGGCCGCCCGCACGGCTAGCTTTACCGGAAATAATAACACGGAAACTGTATTCTTTTAAACACCGCTTGGCCCATTATATCTAGCCTTTTCTCGGCTAACTCTCGCACCTGGACTAGCCCATTTCTATTAATCTATGTAGCCCACGAGCTGGCTTACCAGGAATGATCTTAACCTGCATCTGCCTGGAGTGGGAGAATCATGGCGACTCCTGATTCAGCTTCTTTCTCCCAGCATTCTGTTCTGTTTTCTCCGCCTACCTAAGGGTTGGCCTATCAAATGGGTCTAGGCAGTTTCTTTATTAATAAGAAATCACTCCCACATCAGCCGGTCACTGAGAATATAGCTCTGAACTCACCTAGACTTGCCTCCCTTCCTCCCTGCACATTCTTTCTTCAGATTATTTCCAAATGTAACAACTCACAAATTCTCCCATTTAGGATGTGAACTGGGATTGCATCCAAAACTTGAATACGAGGTGTTTATCAGAGACATCCATAAAACTTGGTGTGTGTCACTAGTAATACCTTTTATTTTCCAATATAAGTGGCTACAGGTCAGAGCTACATGCTATTGGACTCTTGAAAGTAAATAGTGCAGCATTCATTCCTGTATTTTTACCTCTAGAAATTTGTTTATTGAAAAAATATGATAAATTCCAAAATGAGACAGATATTACACATAAGCATTAGGTAAGTCCATTTTGAAAATGTAAGTTTATCAGACATTGAATATTTATTACACAAATCATACAGGACATTTTATGGATACAAGAAGCTATTCAGGACATATTGTTGAACAATAAAACCTGTATATTAATTCTCTCTTCATTATAGAGAATACCTTATAAAAAAATCAGGTTGTCACATCTTCTCTAAAGTAAACACATTTCTGTATCTGTGGTGGTAGATTTACTTAAGTGTTCCTTCCTCCCTCCCTTCATTTGTTTCTTTCTTTCGAGGTTTAGAGCTTTTTATGCACCTGCTAAGGCCGTTTGGGACTTAGTTCTGGCAGGTCATCTCCACATTTCTGTTGTCTCTTCTTTGTATAGCATAAGATAACAAGTCAGGGAGGAAGTTCTGACCATCTTTGCTTCCTGGGCATAGTAGTGACCAGTGGTCAAGTTACAACTGTCCTGCAAAAGTTACTGTGAGTCGTATTCATTCAGGCATGAAAGTAGCCTCAGATAACACATGCTCTGCATGGTGGGATAAACCTTGAATATTTCACTTTGCTTCCTGCTCCAGCTTCAGAAAAATGATGAGAAAGAGGGGTTGGATAAACAGCACTGTGTATCTCTTAATTATGATCTTATTTGGATCAAATGTCAAAGGGTAAGCCTCAGTTCAATGTCTATTAAACGTATTATTTTATTTAGATAGGTTGCTGCTATAGTTTTAAGAAATACATTCTATAAAACTTTGTTGTTAGACTAGCATTTCTGATGCATTACAGGTTGTTGGAAATAGACATATCAAAAGGTACTAAAGGAGGAATGGAAAGACAGAAAACCTGAGTTCTGGCTTCGTAGTAACTTTGAGACCTTAGACAATTTCTTTATCAGAAGACACTTATTATAACCCTAGCCTGGAACCCAAATTAACATGGATCAGATAAAATTTAGAGAGCATGAAATTTATAATAATGATTTAAAGTATGCAAGACTCTAACGTTCTCAGAGTTAGCTGCTTCTGTGTATTCCTGTGGAAGCCGCCTGCATGAGCAATGGTGGAGGGTCTACGGTCGACCCCAGAGGTGGCTCTCTGATGCGACAAAGTGACATTTTCTTTCTTACTCCTCTGGGTCCCTGACTCCTTCCTTTCTGAAACATCTCCCAATTTCAAGGCTGTAGGTCTCACTTCTTTACCTGGGTGCATTTGTTGACCTAAATGTCTACATCCTGCAGAATCAAGAGACTTGGTCAGAAAAGGAGAGCACCTGGCAAAGTGATGTAAATGCATAGATACATTTCAGGTGATCTTCCCAGCAACACACCACAGTCATCCATTCTCTTAGTTTTCATCCTTTCGAATAGACATCTTGAACTTGTCAGCCGTAACTGCATCTCTCCTAGTCATATTTGTGCTGATCATAATTGTATATTCAAATTTTGTTTTCCTAAATATGCTCATGGGTTCTGTTTTCCTGGGCTTATTTTCCAATGCTTGCCTGATCCCCCAGGTGCTATTCTAAGTAGCTTACTTCAAGAGCTGGTTGGCTGAAAGGTGCAGTGAGAAGTTTGAATGACACATTTTTATTATATATTTTGGGTAAAATAGGGCTTAAGTGGGCTTTCTTAGGTTTTTATAGCCCAATAATATTAAACAACTATAACACAAAACATCGAATAAGAGCATCTGTAGAAATTCTACCTCAGTATCAAAGCTAGGATGCTCTGAATGGGGTCATAGAAAGTACTTTTGGATATGTGAATTGCACTGGTCCCTACTGTTGTGTTGTTATGAGAATACATTTTATCTATCCTTAGCCTTTTATTAGAATGTTGTGTTTAAAGTTTATCTTAGTTTTTAATGCTTTCTTTGTTAATGAACGTTGCTAGAGGAGATATGCACCTGACAGAGCAGTTTTTGTTTTAATCCATTCAGGATTAATTCATCATGCCAGTGACGGAGTGCTTGCCTGCTGTGTTTAATACCCTGGGCTCCATCCTCAGCACTCTAAAATACATACATGCATACATACACTCATATATATATATATATATACATATATATATATATATTCACCGAAAGCCATATCACTACTCTACCACTACCACCACCACCACCACCATCATCATCATCATCATTTTTCACAGTTATAGAAAGTCAAATAGTCCAAGTTCAAGAAACAGCAGAGTCAGTGTCTGGTGAGGTCCTATGTTTTGCTTCATAGAGGATTCTTTTCCCTATGCTTTCATATGGTGGGAGAAGGAGGGGTAACATTTGGGCCACTTTATGATTATACCAGCAGGCTCATAGCCTAATCAACATCAAATAGACTAATCAATTACCAAAGGTGTACCACCTCATGCCATTAAAATTGGAATCTGTGTGTGAGTTTGAGCAATGCAATAGAACAAAAATAACTTTGGAGAATCTTACCAGCACCAGTGTGTTCATTTTGTATTGATATTAATGTGAGTTGAGTTTCTGATTTCTTTCTTAAACTTAGACTATGTATATGGATAAATAAAAGGGGAGGGCTTTCTGGTTTTAAAGAGGTTTAGTCTTCTCTCTGTCAGGGTATGAATTTAACTGTGTGCGGGATGAACCAGCTGTTTTCTGTATTTCACAGTACTAACCAAACTTTTTTTTTGGGGGGGTGGATATCCTTTAGTTATTGATAATAGTTGGTCATTTACGTTGTGTGAGTTTTCCTATAAGGGGGATGTGTAATAGATTATCTTGAAAGCATAGCAGTAGAAAAGAGAAGTGCATTTGTGTAAGACAGATGTCAATCTGTAGTTAGACTTTTAGACTCAATTTTTTTTACCTTTTTTTTTATTCTTATTATCTTGCTTCTACCTTATCATAATTTATTGTCCCACATACAGGATAAGAGAGAACAAAGGCATGCCTTTGTTATCTCAGACTTGGTTGGGGGTCTACACAGAGTGACATTTTGTTTGACTTCACTTTTCCTTGTTATAGAATTATACCACACTTGTTGGGACAGCTTGTGCCTTTTATTCCCCCAACTGAATTCCCTGCGGTTGTGTTTGTTTACAATGATGTGTGGCTGGTCTGACCTTGTCCTGTTTTGTTTCAGGAGCTATGCCTGTCCCAGACCAGCCTCCTTCAGCCTCAGAGAAGAGCAGCTCCTTGAGCCCAGGCTTAAACACCTCCAATGGGGACGGCTCTGAGACAGAGACCACTTCTGCCATCCTCGCCTCCGTCAAAGAACAGGTAGAAGCATTCTATTTGTGTCTGGTTCATAGGGGCATGTAAAAATTGTTTCTTTGGGTGAACATCCATGGTTACATTGTATGAGCATAATACCATGTTAGTATTTACTATGTAAACAATATTAAAATATGGTTACAATTGTTTTTGACTTCATGCTGTTACTTGTGATTCCGGCAGCTTTCCTTAAAAACATAATCCAACATATTTCATAAAGAGGAGAACACTTTCATGGAGATAAACTTTTGGAAGGTATATTCATTAAATTGACATTTGTTGTTATTGGGCATTTCAGGCCCAATACTTGGTGTACTGAAATATTGTCAAACCTGTCAACAAATATCTGGAAACTTAAAAATTGAGAATATGTTGATAATAGCTGAGTATTGCAGTAAATGAAGGGAAAATGTCTTTCCTGGTGTTTTTTTTTAATGACTTCATTTTTTTGGGGGGGGGAATGGAAACAAGATTGCACAGATACTTTAAAAGATTGTACGAAAACATAAACACTTGACAGTTTAAGGAAATCAATAAAATTCATCATATAAAACATGTTAATTACAATACAGGAAAAATTCTACAACTTTCCCTATCAAAGTCTTCAAAACCTGATTGACTTCTCAGATATGTCATCGCTATAAAAATGGATAAATAACTGAAATTTATGTCTGAGATTTAAAACGAAACTGTTCTACAAATGCTATGCTTCTTGTAAATCAAAGGTGATTACAGAAAGCTGGATGGAGACTTGTATTTTCTTCTGCATATATTCTAGAGAATAAAACAGGATTATCAATATAAAAATGTAATTTACATGTAATTTTTGGATTTATTTAAAGAATGCAGTTTATAACTTTTTAAAAATATTTATTTATTTATTGTGTATACAACATTCAGCTTCCATGTATGCCCACACACTAGAAGAGGGCTCCAAATCTCATTACAGATGGTTGTGAGCCACCATGTGGTTGCTGGGAATTGAACTCATGACCTTTGGAAGAGCAGCCAGTGCTCTTAACCACCGAGCCGTCTCTCCAGCCCCTGCAGTTTATAACTTGAAACATGTCCTGCAGAATCTATAGATTGGGCGATAGGCATTTCTACCTGTGAAATGAATTTAGGCTATTTTCTTACAGTTATTTTGAATTCTTACAGACTTTAGTTAGTTATCCTGCCATGTTGTAGAACATTCGACAAATTCTTCCATTCAATTATTCTTTGTTGCCCAACATTGCACCTCTGCTCCTTCACTCCCCAGTCTTTGTGGGCCTCATTCTGCTCTCTGTTGGGTTTGAGCCATTTTATTCCATGCTGCTGGGTTCGCAAATGCATTTGTGTAAAAGTGACACAAGGAACATAGACAGAAACACTGTGATTGTGGAGGAGCACAACCCAAAGGTGGGGCGATCAAGAGTAGGCACTGCTCTGTATGCAAGTGAAGAGTTCCAGAGGAAGCCCATCATGTTTAATAAGTGGGCTGATTAGATCAGTGTAGGAAGCCACCTACTTATCAATCCATCAGTAAAGCTAAAGGAGATGCCATTGACAGGGAAGATCAATGACGCTGTCAGGCGTGCTCCCCAGTCCCAGCCCCGCTTCAGAAAGTGTGCCGCTAAATAGGTCTACAGGGAAAGCTGAGTAGATCCATTTGATCGTCTAGAGCGGGAAATGTTAACTAGGACTGTGCTGCTCCAGGCGTTTGCTGGTGAAAATCCCACTCGTGAGTTTTGTGATCATTCTGAGGAAGAGTGGATGTGGGAGCCCAGTAGGGCTTTGGGCCAGCCCAGAACCTGGGACAGTTGAGGCAGCCTGGTGCCTTCTTTGGATTTGATCTGGAAGTCTTTGTGAGACACTGACTTAGTTCACTGACAAAATATAAATTGGGAGATCAAAACTTAACAAGAAAATTGCATGACTTGTCTAATGACAAAAACAGTGTTTTATTACGGGATTTGGTAGTGTAGCTTACAATGAGCGAAATGGCATGAAATGCAGGTCATCAATATCATTACCATATCCCAAAGGGACACATAAAGTTAGACAATTGTTTCGTTGTCATTTTGATGTAGTCTCATGTAACCCAGTCTAGGCTTAAATCATTATGTATTTAAAGAAATTGACTTTGAATTTCTAATTCTCCTGCCTCTACTTTACAAGAGCTAAAACTACAGGCATGTATGAACATTCTTGGCTTATGAGATTCTGGGGATTCAATCCAGGGTTTCTTGTAGACCAGTCAGGCACACTACTGAATGACATACTCTGCCCGTGTTTAGGCATCTATAGCCAGTATCATCTGTCTGGTTGTTTTGTCGACAAATATTATTGTTAAGAACTTATGGATATATGAATATGTGAAGATTCCAAGAAGGATAGAATCGGCTTCCCAAACATACTAATGACAGCAATATCAAGTGGATGGAAATAGCAAGACTTATCTTGTAGGACATAATGAAGGGCTTATAGCAGATTCAGATGTGAGTCAGGGTCCAATTCCTTTAAAGTTGGTATTCAATTTAATACAGAGGTGCGGTTAAATGATACCAGTGTGAACATCTCAAATAAATGTAAAGTTCTTGCTTTATAATATATAGGGGAAAATGTCCAAGGAAATACTATAGCCGTAAACATGAAAACTAAGCGTATTTGAAAAAATTGGGAGATAAATAGTTGATGTCAGGTAGTGGTGATGAGGACTTTTAGGCAGAAAAGGCAAATTATTAGGGAATGTGTGGTATGTGAGGCAGTGGAGGAGTAACAATAGTAAAGGAAATTATGCATTAGACAATATAAAAGGGAGCTAGGAGATGGCTCAGTGGTTGAGAGCACTGGCTGTCCTTGCAGAGGACCCGGGTTCTGTTCTCAGTGCCCATACGGCAGCTCACCTTGGTCTCTGCCGTTCCAGTTCTGATGCCCTTTCTGATGTCTGCAGGTTCTAGACACATGGTGCACATGGTGCAGGCATGCAAACTATTCATACACAAAATGCAAGTAAAATTTATTTAATTAAAAGTAGAAAATATATATGTCATAGTGTAACAAAATGTCGATAGAGCTAATGTAACATTTTTTTTTTAATGCTGATGAGAAAAAGAATAGACAAGATTAGAAAACTAAGTAGAAGGTAAGAATGAAATTCACAGGAGAAAAATTCAAACAAGTCTTGGCTATGCATTTACCTATGGATACATACAATGTGCATGACGAAGTTTAAATACAAACAAATTCTCATTTGATTCTCTCAAGTATTCCAGAGTAAAAAATGCTATTATTTTATTCTAACTAATGGTTAAGGTTTAGAGAAATCCTCATTTTTTTTTTAATTCCAAAAATGGCAGTGAATTGCTGTATGCTTTCCTTGGTCAAAGGATCTGTTTGTATGCACTGGCCGTGGAATGACATAGTAAGTATCCAGTAGGAGTATTGAATCCTTTCAAGTTTGGACATATTGTCTATACCTTCAGATTATATATACATATACATAATATTTACATACAGATAATCTGTCTGTCTATATATCTATTATCTTTCATCTATCTATCTATCTATCTATCTATCTATCTATCTATCTATCTATCTATCTATCTATGGATATTTAGTACAATACTTATTTGTTATCTATCTACCTATCTATCATCTATCTATCTATTTATCTGTCTATCTTTGGATATTTAGTACAATAC
>NC_022021.1:45056433-45057329 GCF_000317375.1 Microtus ochrogaster
CTTATTTGTTATCTATCTACCTATCTATCATCTATCTATCTATTTATCTGTCTATCTTTGGATATTTAGTACAATACTTATTTGTTATCTATCTATCTGTCTATGGATATTTAGTACAATGGTTATTTGGGGGCCACAAGAAAAACTAGAAGAATATTGGTTAACAAAGAGAGGAAATGATAGCAAATTCTTTCTGTATGCAATCATTAATAAAGGTGAGTTGGAGCTGTATGAGTAGCATTTAAAAACAAAACTATGAGACATTGTAAAAGCAAATGGTATATGATGGTGTTACTGGGTCTTTAAAACAAGAGGATAAACTGGGATTTAAAAGCAAGAATTGAAATTGGGTGGTAGGGAAGTGGTAAGAATCTGAGGGATGTTGGAGGAGAAGAAAAGAATATGGTCAAAATATAGTCAATAAAAACATTAATAAAATAAATATTTAAAAATTACTTATTTTGGATATTCTAGACACTTTCAAAGGAAAAGATAAAAATGTTGTCTGTCATTACACTGATTAGAGTGTGTGATTACTTAGGAAGAATATACTGTGTGCATAGAGAGTATAGAAGAAATAAGAAATTACAAGGGAAAATTTGAGTGTAAAATAAACATTTGTAGGATTTGGTCAGCAGAAATTCCTCTTCAAGCTGAGTTAGTGTTGGATCAATGTTGAGAACTCAGACGATGCTCCTAGTGCCTGACTTCATTGTTGTAAATAAAAGAGCTCCAACCAACCCAGCCCCCCACCACCACCACACACACTTTTTTACATTATTGAGGATAAGTCCAAAGCCCCTACATCCAAGGCTAGACCTGTAACACTCAGCCACACTTCTACATCCAAGGCTAGACCTGTAACACTCAGCCACACTTCTACATCCAAGGCTAGA
>NC_022021.1:45057484-45106870 GCF_000317375.1 Microtus ochrogaster
AGCCACACTTCTACATCCAAGGCTAGACCTGTAACACTCAGCCACACTTCTACACCAAGGCTAGACCTGTAACAATGAGCCCTCCTTCTACTCTCCACCCTTCTTAAGGAGAAGAATGTAAAACCTAAAGATTGATTTTTCTAAGTAATTGAAGAATTCAGTGTTTGATTTTAGGGAGCAAAACTGAGATTCTTCTGTGGTAGATGATTAAGATGAGAAGGAATCAAATGCCTTCCTGGGAACTTGGCGTGGAGCACGCTGAAGGGCTCAGGGAGACCTGTGGTCTGATGTGTAGTGTTTGCTTAGGTGGAGTGAGAAACACACAAGGAAAATACAGAAACGGTCTTGGGGTAGCCTCATCCAGACAATCAATCACTTCCGCATTAGGGAATTTAAGTTCAAAACAATTTTAAATGATTATTTTCTCTCTTAAATATAGTTTCTATTTATACACCTTTAAAAAATTAATGCTATTTCTACGAAACATCATGTTGTCATAACAACTGACTTTAAAAGTTAGTCTTTTATTTAAGTTTTCTTCTTATTCGTGTGTATGTATGTGTGTCTGTGTTAGTGTTTGCCATTTGTCCAAGCAAGTGCCCTTAGAGATAAAAATAGGATACAGGATCCCCTGGAGCTGGAGATATGGGTAGTTGTAAGAAACCTTTATTTGGATGCTGGGGACTGATCAGACCTTCTGAGATATGTGTGTGCATACACATACACACACACACACAAACACACTTACACACACACACACATACATACACACACTTTTCTTACCAGCTTTACCATCTCTACAGCCCCAAGTTATTCATTTTTATCATTAGCAATAACATATACAATGTAGTTTTGTATTTTTAACTTAAAGAATACAATTTTATCTCTATCCTATAGGTAATTTTGAAACCTGGCTGTTTGAGTAGAGATCACATTTATGAATAGGGAATTTTAAGTAGAATCTTCTCTGATATCACATCATGTTCTAATCCTGTCTTTTTAGAGTCAATCATTCCTGCAGCAGGGAAGTCATTCTTTTGTACAGCAGGCATATGTTCTGAATTATCATGCAGTAGTTGAATAATTCATTAACCCATCCAGCATACATACTGAGAACTTTATACTATCCGCATCAGCATACACTAGGGCAATGTGCACAGTGAAAATCGAGTAGCTAGAGTTCATTAAAATAAGTTGTTAATGAGATGCAGGCTGGTAGTTAACTTGAATGGAAATAAATTCTAGTTTACAACCACGCTTAAGTCATGCTACACCTTGTGCTTGGTACCTCACAGAAAGGTTTGAGTGAAATGTTTGTAAGATGAGTCCTTGAACATAGCCGTCATGCATTGTTCGACATAAATGTGCTCATTGATTTTTATTTTTGCTGCAATTTCCTATCTTGATTGTCATTTAACTAGTGGATTTTCCGCCTTCGTTTTTAGCATAAATAGATGGTTTAGCATGATAGGTGGTTAGTTAACTCCCATGTATCAGTTTCCTTACCTCAGAATCCCAGCCTCACTTCCAACAGTTACCAAGTCTCTCCTATGGAATTTTTGAGAAATACCTAATCTTCATTTTCTGTCCTGTAACCTAGTGTTCTTCGCTAAGTGAGTAGGGAAGAATGAGCATGCGTTGTGTGGTGATGTGGTGATGCCAGTCATTTGAATAAATAAGACTGGCCATGGTTACCTTCGTGGCAGTTAAGAGGCATTATTCAGTTGTGTTTTCCAGGCCCCTACTGTGTGCTCAGGACTGTGATTATGAAAGTTGATTCTCAGATTTTGAGTTTGCCTTCATGACAGGTATGTGATAAGCTTTAGAATGCAAGAGTTGGAGGGGCATTGAGGAAGAGGAGGCTCAGGAGAGCTGATCTTATGATTTAAGATGGAAATGACCCGTGACTTGTGTAACTGATGTTACCTGAGAGAACGTCATTGAGTGGACAAGAGTGAGCTGAATCCAGGATACACGTGGAATGGAGACAATTTAACTTTTTCAAATGGCTGCAGAGCCAGTCCCGCTGAGTCTAGTTTAGGAAGTTTGGGCTGTTGTTCTTACTGTTATCACAATGGCCCTGTCTACTGGTTTGAGTTCATAACTTCTAAGTATCTAAGGAGTTGGGCTGAACCAGGTTAGAGAAAGAGAGACAAGGGAAATGAGGGATGAAAGACTTTATTTCTACATCTTAGATTCCCCACCAAGTGAAAAAGATTACTGACTGAAATGCCGATAGAAAGAAGGGCTTCGTGGCCACACGGAAAAGGATGTAAACCCAAGAATGAATACTTAAAACCAGAAACTGGAAAGCAACCATCGATAATGCCAAGACTCATGTTAAAACCATGAAACTGAGGGCATTAATAAAAATGGAGATGGCACATCTGTTATCTGCGTCCCTCTGACAGCTGGTGTGTGAGTGGAGTTGGAGCGGTTGTGAGGAAGGCCTGGAGCTCTCTCCGGTGGGGAAGAGAGAGCTGGAGGTCATGCCTTGCTGCTGGAGACCAAGCTTGCCGGCCTGTGATCAGCTAGAGGACAATCACCCTGCTATACATTTGCTTGCCTTCATTTGGAAAAATAATGGTATGATGTTGGTGTGCTCTCCAAACACGAATCTGTATTCGGCCATACTTTATAACGTTTGCCTTCGTGTTCTGTTTGCAATGAATGTGAATATTACCCTTGCTCTTTGCAATACTATAAATCCCCTGGAAATAATACTTTTGATTAAAAATAACATCTCCTCTGTTGTTTAGCCACTGTATCATTCGATAATTTTGTGCTTTCAAAAATTAGTATCCAGGTGAGCCTTCTAACTTATATTTTGCATATGTTTCTGTGTCATGCATAGATCTATGCTTCTTTGTGTGTGTATGTGTATGGCAAGGCCAGAAGTTGATATATAGTTATTTTTCCAATCACCAACCCCCTTATATATTGAAGCAGTACCTCACTTGAATCCAAAGTTCACCAACTTTTCCAGTCTAAATAGTCAGCTTGATGCAAAACTCTCTGTTCTTGCCTCTTACATGGCTGGGATCTCAGGCTGCCACACATACTCAGCCTTGCACGTGGTGCTGGGCATCCAGACTCGGGCCCTTGCATTATACGGCTAGCACCTTTACATTCTGAGGTATCTCCCAAATACTCCAAAGTGGCTTTTATATGAGGTAGAAGAAATTAATTGAGGAGTTTTACAGTCTTACTTAGTGCTTATTGATATTTGCACACTGTGTTAGCTATATAAATGACTTTTTCCACCATTCAGGATTATTCAATTGTGAATCGGCCACACGGAGGATTTCTCGGCATATGCTAGTTTGTGTAAAGACGTTTTTTTTTTCCCCCATAGCATTTACCAGGCTCCTATTGTGTGCTCAGGACTGTGATTACAAAGGTTCATTCTCAGATTTGGAGCTTGCCTTCATGAAAAACATATATAATGAGTTTTAAAGTGTAAATATTGTAAAGTTTTACACATTATTGAATTCCAAATGAGTTATACAAAAAAGTACTCAGCACCGTGAAGACTCTTAGCACTGATGCCCTGTTGCTGCTGTAGTTTTTCTTATTCTCTCAGGATCACAGATATTGTAAATCGTATTCCTGATTGGAGAGGCATTTTCTGAGCCAGTGTTGAGTGCATGATGATTCAGAGATAGCAAAGACCGTCATCTTCTTTCTACGCCCTTGTGCTTGTCATTCATTAGAGGAAGAGACAGAGCTGGAGGCATTTCTGTGCTTCCATTCTGACTGAACCACTCCACTGTGCCCTCGACACAAGATGTGCCTGCCATAGGAAGGCATATGTAAACTATATAAATTATTTTTTCTTTTCCTTGTTTTTGGTGACTCAACCTTGAGAGGCCATGTCCACACCTGGGTTGTCCTGACTCTTCCCCTGAGTAGTTGGCCTCCTGTTAAGCCCTCTGATATAAATACATGTAATATTTATGTTTCCCAATAAGCTCCAACTCTGCTTCAAGAACTTTAATTTAATGTAAAATTAAATTTTACTCTTTTGCGTTCATCCCCTGGATGCTCTACTTCCCTTTTAAAAATATAGCTTCTATATTTATAATTTTAAAGAACCGTAGGATGGTGTCTTAGGGTTCCTATTGTTGTGACAAAACACACCATGACCACCAAACAAATTGGGGAGGAAAGGGTTTATTTGGCTTATACTTCAGTATTGCTGTTCATCACTGAAGGAAGTCGGGGCAGGAACTCAAAACAGGGCAGGATCCTGAAGGCAGGAGCTGATGCAGAGGCCATCAGTAAGCAGTAGGGGTGCTGCTTACTGGCTTGCTTTCCCTGGCTTGCTCAGCCCACCCTCTTACAGAACCCAAAACCAGCAGCCCAGGGATGGCAGCGCCCACCATGGGCTGGGTCCTCCCCCATCCATCTCTAATTGACAGAATACCATACAGCAGGGTCCCATGGAGGCATTCCTCAACTGAGGCTCCTTCCTTTGATGACTCTAATATATGATTGTGTCAAGTTGACACACAAAACCAGCCAGTACAGCATAGAAGAACGGCATTTTAAAGATAAGATTATCTTTTCCCTTCATATGATAGTCTCTTAGTTGCTGTTCCCCAGTTTTGCATATTGCTTGACCTTTTAGCATTATTGATGCTACTACAAACACAGCTGTAGCTCTGATAACACAGTATGGAATATGACAGAGCACCGTGAAACATCCCCCAAACAGGAAAAGCGTTTTGTGAAAGTAATGACAGAATTATTATCCATGGAGAGGAGGAAATTCAAACACCTTCGGGAAAGGTCAAGAACAGAAAGGATTACCTACAAAGACCAGTGAACTTTAGATCCATTTCGTCAGAAAGGCAGGGATTAGACGTTCCATAATACCAGCATGGAAATTTCTCCACATGCCAAAATTAAAAAGAAAGTTACTTTGTTCTTGACTTTTAAACTGCATATCTTGTTTCAGGCCTTGCATAAATAGAGGAAGAAATGATTGCGAAATGATAGCGAAAGTATGATTGTCCCTACATTTTCTTAATCAGAAGCTGCTTTAGGAGAAGTGTGTTTCTCAAGGTGTTGCTAAGAGTCTACATAGTGGGGTTTCTGTAGTTTAAAATATAGTTTACAACAAAATATATACAAAAATATATACCTACACTGGAGCACCAGACTGAGCTCCCAAGGTCCCAGTGAGGAGCAGAAGGAGGGAGAAGATGAGCAAGGAAGTCAGGACCACGAGGGTTGCACCCATTCACGGAGACAGTGGGGCTGAGCTATTGGGAGCTCACCAAGGCCAGCTGGACTGTGACTGAAAAAGCATGGGATAAAACCGGACTCTCTGAACATGGAGAACAATGAGGGCTGATGAGAAGCCAAGGACAATGGCAAGGGGTTTTGATCCTACTTCATGTTCTGGCTTTGTGGGAGCCTAGGCAGTTTGGATGTTCACCTTCCAAGATATGGATGGAGGGGGGAGGACCTAAGACTTACCACAGGGCAGGGAACCCTGACTGCTCTTTGGACTGGAGAGGGAGGGGGAGAGGAGGGGGGAGGGAGAGAAGGGTGGGAGGAAGGGGAGGGAAATGGGAGGCTGGGAGTAGGCGGAAACTTTTTTTTTTCCTCGATAAAAAATTTAAAAAAATATAGTTTACAACAAAAATAGGACAGAATCTCAGGCAAGACCTCTACATGTCACAGACTAGGATGGCCGGGCTGTGGGGTTCTGGACTTGACTGTATGGATGAAAAGGATAATCAGTATTCCAACGGTCAGACTAAGGATTTTGTGGATCAGACGGGGGTTGGACAAATGCAGAAATGCGGGAGACACAAGGGGAAGAGCTGATAGGAACTAGGGAGTTGAGGCTGCACGTCTCCTCTCTCTCCACACCATTCTCTCCCTTATGTTGTCCTGCTGTTTCCTGTGAGGCATTTTGTCTTTGTCTCTTAAAATGTGCTTTCTCTAAAAGTTTCCAAATACATCTCTCCTTCAGACATTTCATTATCTATTCATCTGCTAGAAAAGCCCAACTCCACTTCAAGGGTGAATCCAATGGATTCCCTGTGCCCCTTTCTCTATAACCGCTCATCGTGGGGTTCATATTCATATGGCCGTGGAGACTATGGCGATTCGGCTTTGCATGCTAAATAGGAAGGAAGCCTTTAGCATATAGGGTTTTGAAAACTGTTTTAGTGCCTCTTACCATTCTCTCATATTTGTCAAAAGAAATCATTGTTAAGTATTTATCGTGTGGAATCATATTAAATATTTAAAATATAATATTATAGTGTTTTATGGATTCCATGATTAAAGTAATTCTTGAATATTATGGGAAATCCACAAGTACTTATCAAAATTTTCTTCTCCAAGTTATAGATGTGATTATTGATACAATGTTTGTTTTGCTTGGTAACTATTTTGACCTATCTTAACTCATCTAGCATATCAGTAGTATTTTTTATTATTACATTTTTCACCTTTTTCTAATATATACAAAATGCAGAATCATTGTGAATTTTTTAATAGTATATGTATTTTTAAGTTTATACCTGTGTTGGTCTTCTCTGTTGATCCAATTTTCTTAGTATAAAAAAATGCAGCCGCATGTCATACTTTCCCGTTCAGCAGTCATTTGGTCTGCTCTGACGGAGGTGCCTGCAGCAAAGTTTTGGAAAAGAGTTTAATGACCCTTACAAACTCTCTGGGAAAATATGTCATAATTAATTACTGATAAGGGCCTCAGGCAGAACAACAAAGCAGGAACTCTTGGAATATCAAAATCAATGCCTCGTGAGTAGTTTTCTTAGAGTAGGAAATGGACACATGGAACTCCAGGGAGATTAAACAGGGAAAACACTTGTTGCTCACAAAAACAGAGATAAATACTGTCAGCCTAGCATCTGTCTGTCCAACATTTAGCTATGTGTTAGGAATAATTGCGATAACATACAACTTATTATAGGACAAGGAAGCACTCATAAACAGTATCTCAAAATGCTTTTCTAAAAGAATATATCTTTAAATCTGCACTATTTATAAAATATATATTAGTTTTTTATAAATTTACATGCGAATTTGTCTCTCAGGCATATAGTTAAATACATTTTTATTTTATGTATTTTTGCTTTGTAATTTTGTTTATGACAGAAATTCCTAAGACTAGAACTTTCTCAGCTTATCTGCTAAAGGTTGTATTTGAGGAGGTGGCTGGGAAGCTGAAATGAAACATCCGTGTTTGCTGTTAGTGGTGGCTCTCACCGCAGTACCCAGTCTCATGTCTTAAATACAACAGTAGACGTGTGATGTGCGCTCTGTCCGTCTTCCCATGAAAATGCTTTCCTAGCACAAGGGTTCTTTCTGTTCAGCTAAGACAGGTTCCCCTTCAGCGCTGAGCTCCACTGTGCTAGGAACAGGGAGGGGCTGACAATTCCATTAGCAATAGCCGAGGGGGTCACTAGTGACGATCTAATCAGTACTTAGACACTGCACACAGTTAGTGAGTTCCTTCTGTGGACAGGATGTGATTCTTAGAGAACACTGGCTTAAGTGCGGTTCTGCTTTACTGGGGCATTCCTGTTGTTGAGAGTCAGTGCTTTTGGACTGGAGTTATCTGTACCATGCATCAATGACATAGGTAAACATGCCCGAGGCAGACTATCAATCATGTTCAAGTTGCTGTCACCGGGCAGCACTCATAAAAGGCACGCACAGGTTCAAGCCCGGGGCTCTAATTGAGCCTGCTCTGTGGCCTGCTGCTGCTGGAACATGAAGATCAGCGTTCTCCCCTTTCACTAATGATGGCTTCTGACTGTCACACTCCACTCATGGCCTTGGGAGTCAGCTGGACTGCTCGCCTAATTATTGTGGAAAAAGAGCAACTCAATACCAATAAGGCAAAAAGAGAAAAATCACTTTTGACATGTGATCCTCCACATTTAGAGAGTTGGGATCGAGTCATGTGGGGATGCCTTTGTAGCTACACAACTGAGATGTTACACTTCTGGGTGAAGTTACACTCAAATGAAGACTTAAAACAACACATAAGTCAGTGCCAGGTTATGCCAGAGTTGTTTTAGGCAGTCACAAACAATGCAATGTGCAATTTTGACGCTCATCTCTTCTGTTAGAGGTGATATTGTAAGCCCCCTGTGTTGGTCCCTGAAATTGCCACACTCATGACAGAGGAGAGGTGCTCTACCGAAACACGTCAGCCTGATACTCAGATCACCTATTAGCAAAATAAAACACCACTAGCAAATACTGCTGCCTGTCACAAGTGTTTGTCTGAGACCTGAAATTGCCTGCTATCAACCTCCTGTCAAAAGACACAGGCAATTTATTCTTAAAATTAATAAATTAGAGTGAAAATACTCCCTCTTTGGGGGAACTCTGCTCAAATTGGGAGCAGCACCTCATCCTCCGTGGAATACTGTCCAAGAACTTGGCTTTAATAATGCCAGGGAGAAAATATACCGCCACATCTAAGATGATGCAAGAAGAAAAATGGCCATTCTGGGAGCTTCGCTGGATTACACAAAAGGCTAACATCGGGAATCTTTCCGATGTGTTCACTATTTAATATTTAATAAGGAAAACTTAGAAGTAGATGTGCAGTGCTGCTGTTAACTGGTTAATATCAATTAATAGGAACAGACATTTTATGATACATTAGCTAATTAATTCATTTTTTTTAAAAGTTGCAATATTTTTTATAGCCAAAATTCCCTACAATTCTTCTCCGTCCTCCCATGCTGTCAATTTACTAAAGAGGTCTTGTCTGCTTCCCCTTCCCGGGGGGTCCATGTATGCCCCTCTTAGGGCTCTCCTTGTTTCTGGTCTTTTCTGGGGTTATAGACTGCGGGCTGGTTATCCTTTGCTTTATGGCTAATATCCACTTATGAGTGAGTACATACCGTGTTTGTCTTCCTGTGTCTGGGTTACCTCACTCAGGATGAGGTATATAGTTCCATATATTTGCCTGCAAATTTCAAGATTGATGACTACCTTGATTGTCAGTCATCATGGAATCTTCATCCAGTAACTGATGGAAACAGATGTAGAGATCCACAGCTAAGCACTGGGATGAACTCCTGTAGTCCAGTCATAGAGAGGGAGAAAAGGGACCAAGACCATGATGGGGAAACCCACAGAAACAGCTGACTTGAGCAAGTGGGAGCTCACTGGCCCTGGACTGATGTGGGGAACCTGCATAAGACAGAGCTAGGCCCTCTGAATGTCGGTGACTGTGACTTGGGCAGTTTGTGGGGCCACTAGCAGTGAATCCAGTATTCCTAATATATGAACTGGCACTTTGGAGCCCATTCCCTATGGAGGGATACCTTCCTCAGCCTAAATACAGGGGGCAGGGCTTTGGACCTGCCTCAAGTGATGTGACAGACTTTGTTGACTCCCCATGGGAGGCCTCACCCTCTTTGAGGAGTGGATGAGTATGTGGTGGTGACTAGGTTGGGGGGAGCAGGAGAACAGGAGGAAGAGGGAACTGGGATTGATGTGTAAAGTACGCTTGTTTTTAAAAATAGAACGATATAAAAATAAGTAAAAAAAATTAGTGATGTAGTATTCTATCTAGTTTGGTGTGATTGTTTATTTTGATTGCCAACTTGACAGGATCCAGAATCATCCTGGAGACAAATTCATAGGCTCATCTGTGAAGGGTTTTCAAGATTGCAAAGACCGCTAAAAAAAAAAAAAAATGATACAGGGAGTTTAGCACAAGCATTTACCTCCCTCAGCTTCCTGGACTGGATATAATATGGCCAGCTCTTGACTTCAAGATGCCCCTGCCATGTGGGACCCTCAAAGTATGAGTCCAAATACATCCTTCCTCCCTTAGTGAGCATTTGCCATGGCAGTTTGTCCATTACTGGTACACTTTGTATGAATCGGTTAAGAAGTTTTTGTAGGAGATATCTTTGTGGTGGGTATCCAACCACCCTAAGGCCCATACATGTGTACAGTGCCCCAAGCTCATACTAACCATGCAGGATTGATGGCCTGGGAGTGGCCGAGTGAACCAATGTGAACATCCGAGTTTGACTATATCTCTTTGTCTAGCTCTTTTTTGTGAGAGGAGTTCACTGACCTGTAGCAAAAGTTAGGACAATCAGAATATGTGTTCTGTGAAAAAAAGCCAGAATGGTTAGTTGTTTGATTTCTTTTTTGAAGATTTAGTTGATATGAACAAGTATCCTTTTGATAAAGTCTTTTTTGTTTGATAAAGTTTTAGAGGACTCAAAAATGTCTCTAAAAAGACTGTTGAGTAATTCAAATCGTGCTGGCACAACCAAATGATTCTCAGTAGGTCGCACATGTGGGATCTCCTGCCCTCCCTTTATATGACAGTGTGATGGGCAGTGCCTTTGAAGGCAGACCCATGACATCTCCTTTTCATTCGGGAGATGACTGTGAGACCCTTTTACAAACTTAGTGATCTGCTGCAGCACCCCAGAGTATTCAGTGAAGGCCAGGCCACTTAGAACTGACTTCCAAGGCAAGAATAGGAGGGAGAAATCTGCCTTCTGCTTGCTTCTGCGACTTGGCTAGCGTTCTGCAGTTAATTAAAGGCCATTTCCTTAAGCAAAACGGCCCATTTGCTTATAGGTAAGGTCTGCAATTAAGCCAGTTACTGTAAGGTAATGAGTCCCAGGAACCTGCCACTGTGAACTGGAACAGAAACTTTTGCACACTGCCCGTTTGATTTGCTTTCCTGCCTTACCAGCCAGAGAGAGCAGTGACAGACTGGAGATCACATGCTTCTAGAAGGCATTAGGCATTCTTCTGAGATAGTCTGTAGCAAAATGTGTTCATGAGGAGGACACCCATGTCATAGCCATCTTCCCTACCTCTGGAACTGGACTATCTATGTTAATTCGAAGTGCACTTTTCTAACTGCTCCTGACTTAGGGACACTGAGGGACATTCCATCTTCCACAAAAAAGCATAAGGAATTTTATTTCCACATAGCTGCTGTGGAATAGCTAACAGCAATGTGTCAAAATATAACTTCTCTTGTTTAAATTTCTGAGTCCTCCTCATTTCCAGCATAAGGAAGATTGCACTGTACCCCTGTTTAAATTAAGATGAGGCTGAGAAAAAAAATGCGATTCATATAACCACAGATTATTAAATTTCTGAGTGTGGTTCAAAAATAAATTTCCCTGCGTTTAGAGTAAGTTCACTTCTGTGCTTTTTAACTTTACCTGAACTAAGCTATAGAAAGGAGAAATTTTGGCAATGAGCTTTACTAAAATAAACCACACACACACACACACACACACACACATCATCATCATCATCATCATCATCATCATCATCATCATCATCATCATCATCATAGTTGTTGTTGTCCCTAGGAATATAGAAATATTTAAAGACTCAGGGAAGTATTTGTTTCTCTTTAAAATCAACTGCAGTCAGTTTTACTGGGTCTCCTTTGTTATCTTTTTTCTACAAATTTTAGCTCAGCAAGGACACTCCTCCATCATATCCATTCTGTGTGTTTTCAGATAGATTTGCAAGAAAATTCTTTCAAGTTCTCCTTAAAACTAAATTAAACCATCACTCACAGCAAACACACACTCCTCATGTAGTGAAATTAAGTGTAGAGTGCAATTTACAATTAAACTAATACCGAACTTGCTGTTGGCACCACAGCCTGGGTACAGCCCTGCCATGTTTGAATGGCTGTGACTGTGGACTCTCTCAGTTTAGCCTCTGGGACACAGGTCAGGAAGTCACAGTCACTCGTGATGGCCTGTTTCGCTTCCATGGATCGATTCTTCAGAATGACCACACTTCCATTCCAATGTGCTAAGAACATTATAGAGTTGTCTATTTCTATTTCATGTCTCCCTGTTTAAGCAGACTTAATTTTAAAATGTTTTAATGATAGTAAGATTATTTGTGGAGAAAATCTTTATGATGAAAACGTTATGGAAAGTGACAGTTTATAGTCCTAGCTCTCGGGATGGCTGAGGCAAAAAAGAGGGTACACGTGAGGCCAGGCTGTTCTACACATTGAGATGTTATCTCAAAGACATATTCTGGGGGGAAATTCTGTGCGCATGTGAACAATTGCATTTTCTGTGTAGATAGATGCTAAATAGCCCTACGGTGGGAAAATAGTTTTAACCTGGATCCTAGCCACACAATAGTCACGGCAACAGTGTTGAGTTTCAGCAGTGAAATTTCTCCTTTTGTATATGTGTCTCCCCCCAAAATAAGAAAGGAAAATGCTAACTGTACTTACTTTCCTCTCTGATGAAAGTCAATAATACTTTCGCCAGAAAATGTTAGCTTCTTATCTCTTGCTACTTTCTCCTGTGTGCATGTTATTATTATGTAGCTCTCTTTGCTGAGACTGGGCCCTGCCTTCATTGTCCTTTATATTCCATCTGGCCTCCAGGCTAAGACAATTTTTGATAACAAGAAATGACCATGCTCTCAAAGGCTGCTATTTAGTCCTATCGATTGCTCTTTTTTAAGCTCCTATATTTATTTTTATTCTATTTCTTTTTTGTTTTGTTTTGAGACAAGATGTTGCTAGGTAGTCTTAGCTAGCCTGAATATACATTAGAGGGAGCTCACAGAGATCTCCCAACCTCTGTGTCCCAAGTATAGTGATTTAACACATGGGTTACCATGTTCAGCTGTTTGCTTTTAGTTTTAATTATGTGTGTGGGGCTGGGGTAAGGGAGTCCTGTGTATGTGAATGCAGTTCCGCGCATGGTCAGTTGGGGGCACCAGATACCCTGGAGTTGCAGGTTGTGGTTGTGAGGCTCCTGATGTGGCTGCTAGGGACTGAAGTTAGGTTCTTTGTAAGAACAGTGCACCAATGTGGGTCTCTGTCTCTGTCTCCTTTCATCACATTGGAGCACTGGACTGAAATCTCAAGGTCCAAATCAGGAGCAGAAGGAGAGAGAGCACAAACAAGGAACTCAGGACCGCGAGGGGTGCACCCACACACTGAGACAATGGGGATGTTCTATTGGGAACTCACCAAGGCCAGCTGGCCTGGGTCTGAAAAAGCATGGGATAAAACCGGACTCACTGAACATAGGGGATAATGAGGACTACTGAGAACTCAAGAACAATGGCAATGGGTTTTTGATCCTACTACATATTGGCTTTGGGGAAGCCTAGGCAGTTTGGATGCTCACCTTACTAGACCTGGATGGAGGTGGGTGGTCCTTGGACTTCCCACAGGTCAGGGAACCCTGATTGCTCTTCCAGCTGATGAGGGAGGGGGACTTGATTGGGGAAGGGGGAGGGAAATGGGAGGCGGTGGCAGGGAGGAGGCAGAAATCTTTAATAAATAAATAAATTTAAAAAAAAGAACAGTGCATTCTCTTAACTACTGAGCTGGGTTTTCAGGCCTTGACTTGCGTTTTAAGCCATCAAGCCTGGGACAGTGGGACAGTTCTGAATACAAATTTCCAGATTTGGCAGTGTTTCTTTAACATTTTTAAATGTTTGTCAAAGTAATGCATTATCCTCAAATTTATTAAACAGTTGTTTAAATTATACTCATTTATGCAGCATCATTGGAAATTGGGTTTTAATTAAGCAATAGCAAATGACAGTTCTTGGCCTTCACAAGCAGTGTTTTCTATTTAAATCATTTTATGAAATTATTTTTATTTTTATCTTGATCTGTATTCCTTGATGAATTAAGAAAAAAAACACTGCAGATGTTTGAACATTTTTATGACCTCTTAGTGTTATTAGTAGGGAAAATTAAGTTTGCTGTACATCATCTATGAACATAGAAGCATGTGCTATAAAACGGCAGAGAGGATGGTTTGTGTACCAACTGCTGCAGAAATTGTTTCACACACCGCCCACACTTCACTGTCGAAAGTAGGGACAGCCTTATCAGTGCGAGCGCACGCCACTCTGGGGACCTTGCAGCTTTCGGAGGAGGTAATTGTGGAAAAAGAGGTTGAAGCAATTTTCTCC
Organism: Microtus ochrogaster; assembly: GCF_000317375.1. NCBI lineage: Eukaryota > Metazoa > Chordata > Mammalia > Rodentia > Cricetidae > Microtus > Microtus ochrogaster. The sequence goes on from NC_022021.1 coordinate 45,071,456, forward strand.
CTGTTGACTTAATAAAAGTGATAGTTGATATAGTTGATACAGTGTGCTGAGTACCTCTGCAAACATGCTTTGATCTGACCTTGAACTATATGATGTGGTTTCAGGGGACATGTAGCTAAATCTCAAAGCCCAGGCCCAGACACTGGCAAAGCAATGGTCTTAGTCAGTCCATATGAATTATGAGTTCTCCACATTGGCTAGGCTTTGAGCTTCTACTAATAACAATACTAACTAAAAATCATTGAGGACCTATTGTGACCGAGGGACAACGTCATTCACACTAACTTACTCCACGTTGGGACATATGCAGTCACACTGTCCATCTGACAGGTGGAACTTTCCCAGAGAGGCTGAACTGGCCAACTGGCTGGCATACAGAGAAGAGTCACGATGTCAGGATTATCCAAAAAGACAGAGCTACACATGACTTCATTGTCATCATAAATGGGATCATTGTAAGATATATTTTATATTTATTAAACTTCTCTCTGCTCCAGATTTATCCTCTATGAAAATCAGTGACAAGAATGTCTACCTTGAAGGGTTATTAGAAATTCACGTGCAATATCTAATACCAGCTTAAAATCATTTGTTTTTATATGGAAGACAATAATTAAACTAAAGCATTTAATATAAAAAACTTGGGATGGACAGTTATATATTTCCATATGAAATTCTATGTAATAATGCTGTTGTGTATGCAGTGTAGCACTGTGCCCACTCAACAAAAGAGCAATGCCATCACATTGTCATTAGTAGAAAGAACGCGTCTCTCAAGGACTCCCCTTTGACCTAAGTCAACACAAGAAATACTTGAAGGCGGTTAAAGAGTAATGATGGCCAATGATGAGAAGTTGTTTGCTTCTGCATTTTTGAAGTTGTTACTGTGTCCAGCGATAAGCTGTGCTATTTTTCTATGACAGACAAATGAATTACTTGGCAACACTTTAACCCAAGTTGTAGGCTCAGCTCTACCTGTCTCTTCTTCATATTGAAAATGCTGTCCTGGCAGTTCCCTGCCTTGTATTTCAGGTGTATCTAGTGGAGGAGGCAGCAGGAGAAGAACTGGGCATGAAGAATTAAAGATTTATATGAAAATGATGCCAGTCTTGTTTTGTGGTGACACAGACAGGCATGGGGACTGCCACCCACCCCCTTTCTCTCTCTTGATTTTCTGGGTCATCTTCTTTACCACTCCGACTTTAGAACTCAGCTGCTTTTCAAGGAATCAGGAAAGACATGTTCAGTCACAGGAGTTTTCGATTTATTCATGTAGACAGTGGAAAAAAAAATCACCAAGGTAGAAGGGGTAGTTACGCTGTTTTGTGCCACTATGCCTGGGGAGATGTGAGCAAATGTCTCCTCATCCCAGAAAGGAAACAAATGAGAGACTCAAGTCCAACTATGTGAACAGATGTATTTGACTGGCATTACCTACAGGAGTATTGGTGAGAGCTTACAGGAGCAGAAATGTTTCAAAGAGAATTGCATCACAAAAGCAACATCCCACCCTAGGATGGGACACAGCTCACAAGAACTGGAAAACTGGAACACACTGTACAACCTGTAGGTAGTTCGATGGACTGGAGAATCCTTTTTGTAGAACTCAGTTGGTCTCAGCCTCTTGTGGGTAACTCAGCTCTCTGTCTCTTTCGGGTGACTCTCCTGGTCTTTGCTTCTTGCAGGAAGCTCTGCTGGAAGGCTCAGTCTACTCCATGCAGCTCAGCTGGAGTGTCTTTCAACAGGCAATTCTGCTTAGGTGCTGTTGTGGAGGGTGGGGTCAAGGGAATCAGAGACTTCCTGAAGCTATCAAGTTGTTTACTTCCTGAGCTTAAGGAGCATCCCTGCGGGATGGAATGCTTTTGCCTCTTGTTACAACATCTTGTCTGAAGGATCTTACTTCTCAGAAGGAAGGCTTTATCTGAGAAGAAATTACCACCCTACATTTAGTAACAATAGTTCTCCTTTAAAGCAGAAAGTTCAGTTGAAAGGACGCCAGCCAGCTCAAGTGTGGCATGCTGGCTCTGGTAGGCATTGCCCTTCTCTCCCATTCCCTTGCTGTGATAAAATCCACTATATTACATTCCTAAAGCTAGTCACCAAGGTCTGTTCCCCTCTTTGGCCACCTATTCCTCCTGGGGCTGTCTACCAATGTCCAACTATCAAAGTATTGAATTCTAGCCTTCAAAAGCCCCCGCTGACTCACCTAAGTAACATGCTCAATTAAAATTAAACACATCATCCTATCTGGGGGTTTCCCTTTTTATGTTTATACACTATTATTTTCCTATGTGCCACGTCTGTTTCCTCTCTACCCAGAGGCAGTGTTTTTGTCTTTCCAGAAGAAACACACTTACCCCTTCTTTTCTTCTCTCCTCCTTCTCCCTGGTCCTCTGTTGTCTAGGTTTGTTTCTTATTCCCTGCCCTCTGTCCCACTGAGAACTTGACCTTGGGAGTTCTGAGCCAAAGCTTTTCCTTTCCATAGTGAACAGATTGCCCATTGGGAAAACCAAGACCCAGTAGCCTTGTGGTTAATGCTAATGGAAAGGTTAAGAATTGTTATAATGTGCTACAAAAGACGCAATAGGCCAACCCCAAAAGAATACTGGGAAATGAAATAGGATGCAAGAGATATAGACAAAGAATTGTTGTATTGTTTAGAAGATTCTGACAAATGCAGGAAGGCTTAAGCATGGTTTTGGCCTGAAAGATGGTTTTGGCCTGAAAGATCAACAGGTTCTTTAGACTTTTATCTGACTTAGGACATGGAGGCAAAGGGAAGAGGTTGAGACAAAGATGGAGGCAAAAGTGAATTTTAATTGGTTCTCTAAAGCCAAGATAAAGAGATGATTATTGCTAGTACTAAGGTTGTCAGTGTGAGACCTTCTCTCTGTATCTCCCTCTGTCCTTCTGAAAATTGTTTTATATATTATACCTCATAGAATGTATAGCATCTGTGGATTTTAATTGAAACACTGCCGGCTTCAAAACACCACCTCTTTAGTTTTTATATTGTCTTCATCTAATTTAATCAGATGTGCATACACTTTAGTGACCTCTTCAACCTAGTATCTTCTATCTAATGGAACCTAAATTTGATGTTAATGTTGTTTTATACAAAAGCCTCTCTATGTTAAAATGAAACCACCCTCAGCCTTCTTGAAATCTTTTGCATCGTTTTAAGCCTTCTCAATCCTTTGTCTAGACTTTTTTTTTAATGAAGAGAGCAATTCTCTTTATGCTGTTCTTTTTGTTTTCTGCATAATTTCAAACTTTTTACATTGGTTTGCGGATCACTGTATGTTCTTAGCAAGCAGAAAAAGAAATAGCACAGAAAGTGTTTTGCATTGTTTTGTATAATTTTAGAATAGAGTGTTCATTCATCATCTTCCTTTATGTGACATTTTGACAAGCGTCTTAACAGATTGGAGAATAGAGATGCTTTTACATGATTAAATTAGACAAAGAAACACACATACAAGCCATGTCATGGTGTAGCTCCATTTTCCCAGAGTCACTGAATAAGAGATTCTTGACACCTCTGTGTGCTGGGGGCTGGAGCCAGCTCTCTTGCTAATGCTTAAGAATAACAACTTTGAAATCGCTTTGATCTTGCCAAGTCTCTGCCAAGCACTTTTGATAGGCCAGTCAAGACACCTCCGCTTCTGGCTTGGGATACAGAAATTGGAAAGCCGAGTTTGATCTTCCAAGATCTTCTGCAGCCAGGCGCACCATTCATGATACACAGTGTATACTTGTCCTTCTTCAGTCGTGCCCAACAAGTTCCTCTCCTGGGTAAACTGAGGCACATTTAATGGCATGAAATGTACATTCATTTCTACTGATTTTTTTTCACATTTTACTGCTGATGAATGCATTCATCTCACTCTTATGTTTCAAAAAAGTTACAAGTTCAAGAATTTTATTTCTTATGAATGAGTTACCACATAGTGTCTTAACTTACATTTTAGAATTAGAGAAATAGATAAACAGAGTATGAAAGTTTTCAGAAATACTTAATTTCATCTCTTTGCTCCATGTATACATGGAGACTCCAAGAGGCAATAGATTTTTCTGATTTCTGTAGAGTGAAAAAAATAGGAAATCTTCTATCTTGGTTTACTCTCTAAAATGCTTGAATGTTTAACACTCCTATGTTCTAGGCTGATGCATGCTATGCATTTCAGTTTGGGCAGGATTCTTCATCTGTCATAGCCTTTCTCCAGAGTATCTTTCTGAGTTCCAAGAGGAATGAGTATTGATGATGCATTTCCAAGATTGCTTTTCAGTCAGGCTGTTGGCCCTGATGCAGTTTTCATCAGTTAGATTATTTGTATGAAACTGAGAATGCAGAAGTATTTTGAGAGTAGTTATTTGGTAACCAGACATTGGGAGGCAGACAGGGGCTCACATTCATCCACTGTCCATGTGCTTTGGTGGGAGGCTAGGGCGTTACCAGCTTAGCTGTTTCTGAAGCCACCAATGGGTAATAGTCACAGGAACGAGATCCTTCTTTTTCATCTTATTGTATGTAGCATATTCTCTGACAAGAAAGTTCAGAAAGAAACAGAGTTACCAACATACAATGACAATTGATGTGAGACTCCAAAGCCTCCTTTGATGCAGGAGACTGTACGATTTGTGGGCTCCGCAAACAGAGGGAATTAGACAGAAACTGTTAGCAGATGCCTGGGGAAAGAGGATGGCACTGATCAAACATTCTGTTCCTTGACATCGTGACATGCATCTGTGTGCATTTGTCAATTTTGCATAAAGTTTATATACAAATGGTAAATTTTACATCATGGGAAATTTTTTATCAGTGGACTGTTATAAAATACTAAAGAGTCCAGTTGGGTGAGTAACTATGTCCTACCCAAATTTTGTCACCATGCTTCAGGCCACACCACATGACTGGGAAGAATGTTGAAGCTTCGTTTTATTATAGATGTGGTCTAAAACAACACACATGTGTAGCTGGCCTTGAAGTTGCTGTACCGCCAAGTCTAGTGTGACCTCCTGATCTTCCTGCCTGTACCACCCAGGCACTGGGATTATAAGTGTGCATCACTTACCTGACAGAACAAAAAGGTTTGCATCTTTTGTTTCCTACATTAGCAATGTTTGCACACTATCCTATTAGGTTTGCCAGTGTTTGATGCTTTCAAAATCGTTTTCCACTAGGGATGGAATTCAGTAGTAGAATATCTACGTAGCATGTAGAAGACCCTGAGTGCAATCCACCACACTGAAAAAAAAATCATTTTCTACCAATTCCCAGTATATTTGGCTAAAATAGAAAAATATCTAAAGAAACTAATGTCTCCCTTTTAACTTCCCGAGAGCACCTGCTTTTTATCAGTCTGCTGCAGTATCTGGATGGACAGAGACCTGAACAGGTTAGCAGAGGGCTGTGTGGCACTCTGGGGTTCTTCAGGAGGTAAAGGCCTGGTTTCTTGGAAGCTTCTAACCCGTTCATGCCTCCAGCTCATCAGAAAAGACTCAGTGAATAAATAGGACTTAGTCCTAAACATCAAACAAGAATGCAAGGAGGGCTGGAGAGATGGCTCAGAGGTTAAGAGCATTGCCTGCTCTTCCAAAGGTCCTGAGTTCAATTCCCAGCAACCACATGGTGGCTCACAACCATCCGTAATGGGGTCTGGTGCCCTCTTCTGGCCTGCAGGCATACACACAGACAGAATATTGTATACATAATAAATAAATAAATATTTAAAAAAAAGAAAAAAAAAACAACACACATGTGTCATTCCCAGTGGGCAAGTTGGGAATTCTAGCTGGTTCGTCTGCTCAGCGTGTCAGAGCAACATTCAAGGTGTCCTCTGGGTTGGGTATGCTTGAAGGTCCAATGGAGATGATTTGTGTCCATGTTTATTCAGATTGTTGAAAATATTCCTTTAGAGCTCTCGTTTGCAACTGCTTGCTTGTCCAAGACTGCCATGACTCCCAGAGGTCTCCTCTGGTTCTTGAAAGTTTGCAACATCTCTTGCTTCTGCAGGCTTTCCCGACAAGGCTGCTCCCTTCAGCAGCCTACCCAGGAGGGTCTCTAAGATAGTCTGATGGCAGGGCCTTCCCCTGTTGTGCAGGTTGTATGATGGAGTGCAATAATCATATTCTGTTGTTTATAGCAAGTCACAAATCCTGGTTACCCTCAAGGCAGGCAGACTGTATAACACTGTGAGCAGACCCAAGGGCCACCTTAAAGTCTGTGTGCAGTTTAGAAGATGTTGTTGCTCTGGGAGATTACAGACATGAGGGGAACATACAGAAGCAGGGCAGTGGAGGTCAGAGCAGGAGGACATTTGACTTGGAGACAGTTGCGATGCTTTGCTGGGGTTTGTTTGAATTCTTGGAGGATAGGCCCCAGGCAGATTTTCATAGCTAAGTGTTAGGAAAGCAAAAATGTAACTATATGAATACAGCAAAAAACAGAATTCCTCTCCCCACATTAGGTACTCAGATATGTGCTTTTTGTTTTAGATACATTATCTGTGCCATTATTGTATTTATATACCATTATACGAATACATTTTACATATGAAAAAATACAGCCTTCTTAATACCCATTGAGGTGTCTTCTGGCTCATACTTGATTCTCTCAAGTCTGGACAATGCCAATTGGGCATGGAGAGTTTGGAGTGATGCTCTGTTCCACTGCGTTGTTTTTCTACACAGACATAGGCAGACATTTCCCTGGTAGAGCAGCCAGTCTCCCTGGTTCCACACAATGTTTGCACCTTAGGGCAACGTGAATTGCCATCTGGAAATTATTCATTCCAGCCCCACTGACAAATGTCAGTTCTTCACATGCTTATAGCTGTCTTCTCTTCTATTCCTCTCTGGCTTTGTCATCAGATAGCTTGTCTACTTTAATTGTAAGAAAATTGTCTCTTGTTTGTGAGATGCTTGGTTGAGATATTTCCCATTGATTTCTAGCAACATCTGCTTTTGGCTCAAGCTCTGCAGAGGAGTGCGTCAGCTCTCTGTTGCCTCAGTTCTTTTTTACTGGGTTTGCATTAGCATTGTAAATATTTCCCGTGTTAATATGTGTGCCTATATTATTTCCCTCTATTCCAGTGGTGAGGAAAGAGCCATCAGGTGTGTGTCGGTCGGTAGTCCTCCCTCTTTCTTAACTCAACGCTACAGCTAACGGGAAATGGTTGTGTAATAATTGGGGCAGACTGAAGACCTCCAAAAGAACAGTTTCAACCTATAGTTATTTAGATTTGAACAGAAGTCCACGTCTTGCTGTTTGTCAAATGATGGGTTAAATTTATAAAGATCAAAATAAATGGACTCATTTAGAACCAACACATCCAGTCACCAAAACTAATTGAACGGCACCCATATTTTGCTCATCTGGAACCTAGAATTTGAGTCACATCTGATGCCAGAGTTCTGGTCCAGCATCCTGCTACATAGTGGAGGTGCCTTTAATACCCTGGCCTGGTGGGAACTGGGTGATAGTTGCTTCTTTTCATCAAACTCATGTTAACCATCTGTTAACTGTGTCATAATGTCTCGACCCAAGTGAAAAATGGGACTTGTCACTTTGACTCTGGTGAGGTAGCCTTCTGCACTGTGAGGAGCGTTCTTAATTAATCTTCGTGCAGTGAATGTCAGGCAGTGCCATGCGTTGAATCTGTTCTGATGTTGGAGCTGTCTTCCCACCTCTGTAGGCACTCTCTTAGGTCATGCCCAAACTAGATTGATGGGACGAGCCCTGTGCTTTCAGATAATGAACTTGAAATTAGTTTAAGCATATCTTGTTTTCTAGTCATTGTTTTTAAAATAGCATGCTCAAAGTGTTGCTCAAAAATCATTTTCTTTCCTTATAGTTGCCATAAAAAAAAGACAAAGGTTGTATAATTGTGGGCCAGTAATGCCTTGAAATGAGTACTTTAGTACAAGCATTGTTAAGACATTGTATTAGTCCTTTAAAATTCCATGTGGCTCAGAAAAGAAATAATTATTGTGATTTTCTACTTCCTGGATTACATTCTCTGGCTTCTTGTTAATTATTCCAATTACCTATTGATTGTTGCCAAAGCCTTTGAGTATTGGCCACATCATATTTTGTTTCTGTGATACTTAATCTGGTCCGTCTGATGGACTTAGAGTCATCATAGAACAAATCTCTGGGTCTGTCTGTGAGGGATCTTCTAGGTTCCTTTAGCTGAAGTCAGAACACTCGCCCTGAATGTTGGGCAGCAGTATTCTAAGGGCTGGAGTCTTGAACAAAAAGGAGCCAGGGAGCCTAGGAGCAGCATTTAGTGTTGTTTTGTTCCAGAGGATGCCGTGTGACTCCTGCTGCCATGATGACTTGTGTTCTTGAACTGAGAACCCAAACCAGCCATTTCTCCCTAAAGTTGTTATCTTCAGATGTTTTGTTAGAGCAGGAGAACTAGTAGCTGATACAATATTTTTTATTCCAAGCATTGGTTTGTTAGAAGATTTACTACAGTAAGAGAAATAATTTGTAAAATTAGAGGTTTTGTTCCTTTGTTTTCAAACCTAAACCACTGAGAGTAATTTGTCCATCTCTTTACTAAATATCCCCATGGAATGGGTGGTCTGTTTCCAGAGGCTACCCTCAGTGTTATACCTAGCCAGTGTCCTGTTCCACTCAAAATCCACGAGACACTATAAGCTCTATCTTTAGCATAGTATTTATTTAATAAATACTAGAATGAGGGTTAATGATTTATTCCTATTACATTTGGTATCTGCAGGAGATAGAGAACGCTAAGATACAGTGGTATGTGTGCTCAACTCTGTCGTGGTGACTCTTCATACGTAGTTAAAGGGAAGTGAAATTGAGGCGCTCTCTGTTGCCAGTGAATGCCATTCAGCTGTGCTGATTGTGGTGCAGGATTTCTCACCGGAAGCACCTTGCCAACCAAAGATCTTATCTGGTCTTGCTTGCATCATATCAAGATTTTTTTTTTAAAAAAAAAATACTTGAAAACTACATGCTTTCTAGTTCTAATGAAAATTTGGAAGATTGGAGCTGGACATGAGCACACATACCTATAGTCCTCGCACTTTGGAGATACAGGCAGGAAAGTCTGTTCAAGACCATACTTGGTTTCAAATTCAAGGCTAGTCTGGGGTATATGACATACTGTTTCAAACAAATGAACAAATAAACTAAATATTTGGAATCAAAATCCTTTGTTTTACAAAGAATTCACTAGAATCAAGTAGCTCTTACTACCTTTGGAGAAGGAAGACTAGCTAGCCAGAGCCCTAGCCAGGTGCTGCCTGTCTGGACTTACAGAGGTAAGCTTCATAACCTCTGAAGGTTTACTAAGAAAATTTCTTTATGATCTCTGCCTCTCCCCCTCCAACACCTTCTCCCTCTCCTGCTCTGTCCCTCCTTCTCCCCTTCTCCACCCTCTCCATAACATATATTATATATGTAATATATGTTATGCATATAATATATATGTGAGCTACATACAAAGGTGTGTAGCTACAACACACACACACACACACACAGAGAATATATGTTTCTACACAACCTCTTGCCTCTGTTTTACTCTTGCTTGTATGGATAAGATTTCAAGGCTGACCCCTGACCCCTTGATATTAGAAAACCAGTTAGGGGACACTGGGAATGATTAACTTTCTCCTGTCTCAGCATTCCTTCGGTGCCTGTAATTCTTTGCCTAAGGGTGAGGCCCCATGAAATTTTCCCCCTTCCTTAATAGCATTTGTTGGTTCATCGTTGAAGTCCTGTTTAGACAGTTATTTTGTTGAGGTATCATCGAGACAGGAGCACGCCACAGACTTCCTGGTCCTCTGAACCTCAGTACTGTGACCTCTTCTCTGCAATGTCTCCTCTTCTCCCCTTGTTTATGGGAGAGCCCTATAGGACTTAAGCATCAATTTTTCAAGTTGACCTCATGCGATACGCAGTTCATCCTTCGAGCCAAGTGGGAATTTAGTTTTCTGACTTAGAGTAGAGTTCATAGTATCAGCCTCAGTTTATATCTAGAGAGATTACAGGAAGTGTAGTGGCTTAATCCGAAGAGAAAGGTGATGAGGAGGAGGGGACAAGGCTCAGTTTCTGCATAGACACTGTGATAACAGACAACTTTTGATGAGGGCCCATGGCACAGCTGGTGGATAGAATGGGCTGGAAGCCTAGCAGGCAAGCTCTTTCACCCTCAGCTTTCTACTATAAGAATGTGGTATGGCAGTCTCTCAGCTCCAGAGAGTGCGTGTGAATTGGTTAAATGTTCTTGTCTTCTAACCCCCTTTGTGTCCCCAGTTCAGGACGCCTATTCTTCCATGTTCTCACATCAATGGTGGGGTCATGAGGCAGAAAACAATCTACACTGGGCATGTGCTCATGAAACCTTCATCTGTGTTCTGCTTCCCTCTCTGCCTGCTTCCAGGAAGAATTTACGAGGATATTGCAAATGTAATTCTCATAAAACTCTTGTTGACACATGCCGTAAATATCTTTAGGGTATTCTTGTCATAGTATAATTCAGCCAACTTGACAGGTGTGAATTCTTAAATATTTCCTCATCATTATTTTATGTCACAGAAGATCTTACATATACCAATTATTTCTCTTTGTGTAAGCCTATGTGATATGGATATGCATATATGTAGGTGTGTTCACACATGTGTATAAACATGCTATGTATTCATGTAGAGGCCTAAAATTCACATCGTGTGCATTCATTATTCATGCTTAACTTTGTTTATTGGATCAGCATCTCTTGATGAACTTAAAGCTCCTCAACTCCTGCTCTTTTAGCTACCACTTTCCTCGGGGATCCTGTCTCTGTCTCGTACAGGGGTGGGGACCAGCTTTTATTGGGTTCTGAGAATCTGAACCCATTCCTCACATTTCTGTACCAAACTTTATCTCCTGAACCATGTCCTGAACCCCACAAATATTTCTTATCATTACCTTTTATCATAAGACTTGAAAAAAATTATGTATTTATGCCCTAGGGGACTTACATAAAGAATATTCAAAAGACTTCTTTATAATTTTATTCTTAAATGTGCAGGTATGTTTAGTGATATTCCTAGAAGACTCATTTTGATTGTTGATTAGTTTTGAGTGTTTTGAAGACAGATTTCAGAATTTAGGTTTTACTAACTAGAGATCACCATATAGTTCACTGGTCTGGTCTCAGACTCATGAGCAATTATCCTGCCTCTGTTCCATGGGCAATATGATTACAGGCCTGTGCCACTGGGAATAGCCTAAGTTTTCATATGCAAATTAATGTAGCAAATGTAGAGTAAAATTTCATCTCAAGATTTTTTGTGCACTTATGAGATTTTATATAAAATTCATTGATTGCAGTTTAGTATTTCAGAAGTCTATCAGTTTAGCTCAATATAGGATATAGATATTAAATATATATTTATTTTGGAAAGTTTATATAATCACTTTCTGCAAGTTATATATTGGCTAACATCTTATCCTTGCTAGGATGTTCATTCATTTCAGTTTGGACTGACAATACTAACGACATTTGTCCACCATCTCCAGCTGCCTTGTTGGAATGTAACTATTGTCTCTGGTGCCACCAGTGATGCACAAGAGGGTCCAGAGCTGGGCATGGAGATGCTGGGCATCCACTCAGGAGAATTCTATCAAGGAGACGTATGAAATCACAAGTCTTATAAAAGCAGAAATGGATACCCATTCAGCCTATTGTGCCTTCAAATAAAGGGAACAAATCTCCGCCTGAGGCCAATGGGTATTTTTATAGCCCCTTTAGAGTTTTGACAGGTGATTTAGACATTTGCAAAGGTTATTCTGTGCATATGGGTATCAGAGTACCATGAGTGTCTTTAACGGAAACAAACATCTGTCTAATGAAGCCACTGCCTTTTGATTATGTGTGATGTTGCCAGTGAAGGATAATCTGTGTAGCAGCGTGCTGAGTTAGCAAGACCTGTCTTTACAACTTCTCAAGGGCTCTCTCAACAGGAAGGGCCCACATTGTTGCTTAAATCGTCAACTTCAAGTAGACCGCTTGCTTTCACTGAGGCCTTTCTCCCTCTTTAGCTTAGTTGTTCAGTAAGAGTCTTATTTAAGGAACTTATCTCTTCTTTTCTTAAGCTCCTAGCCCTATTGTGTCTTTTAGAAATGCTCTGAGATCTGAGAGTATTCTTTCTAAAAAAGAAAATCTTCTCTTCATCTGATGTTTCTATTGACTCTTGCCTTCACTGAGTGAACAGAAAACAAAATAAAAAGGATGCCAGCTATGGAGGCTGGCACAGAAGTGTGTGTGTGTGTTTAGTGGAGACTGCAATAGTTTCCCCATATAGCATACTTACAGTGTGGTTTATTTCCCAAACACTTCAGAAAACAAAATAGGCCTTTGATTCTTTAAGGAGTTGATTCAGCAATAAACTGGAACCTCCTTAAGGTAAGAGCAGGCATCTTCAGTAATTGAGCCTTTGACTCAGAAATTACCATGGAGGATAGTCTTAGAATAACACAAATGCACACACATGCACAGAGAGAGAAAGAGAGAGAGATTTAAATCCATCATGCAAGTGATTGTACGAAGTTTCGAAGATCAGTCAAATGAATTTAATCAAAGGACCCAACTTCCTCTGCCGACGAGAAAGAATCCGCCCCTGGAGATTGATTAAATTCACACTTGGAGGCAGTGTACTCATTTCATGCTCACCTTTGTAATTTCTAACTTCATAACAAACTAATTAAATTTCTTATACAGGTACAAGTTAGAATGCTTGAACAAAGGCTTCATTAAAAAAAGAAACTCTAGGCTACGCACACGCATGTGGAAAAGCGACCAAGATGTAAATACATGGCTGGCAGAGGGAAAGCAAAGGAGCGTGTCTGTCTCAACTCTCTCACTAGCCCTGCCATCTTGGCCCTTCTTTTGGGTAAGATTTTTTTTTTTTTTACTTTTGTCTTATTGGACTTAAGTAATTTTTTTTTTTTGCTAACTTTGGAATACATTAATTTACTGCATTCAGCCATTTTAACTTCTTTTCTTTCAAGATTTCATGACCCCTGGACACATTAAACTCTACACACCTGTGATTTATCTCCTTCCCATTGCTTTCACCTTTTCCTTCTGTCGTTTCATTCTGAATCCTCTCCTGATCCAGTCAGATGCCAAGTCCTTCAAGTAATAATCATTCCTCTTCTTCACTGGACACAGTCCATAAATTACCAAGGCCTGTTTTTTTGTTTGTTTTGATCTTGCTTTACTTTCCTGTTAATATCTCCAGAGCCTATAGACAGTACTATGAGTTAAAGACAGAGCAATATCTCCAAAAAATACCTGAACCTGTTTTCCTCGTATTTAATATTATGACTGTGTGAAAAACCTATTCTGTAGCCACTGACTTGATAAAACTGACATACTCTGTCACATTTTAAAAAATTTTTCTTTTTCTAAAAGCATAATTAGATGGACTTATAGATATATTTACATTTGTGCTTGTCTATATGTATTTATGAATATATCACATATATGTAGCTAACTATACAAAACTGTGGAACATTTTAATAATAGCATACCATAGTGTTACAGCAATTGGTAAAAGATAGGCAATATTCTTAATTGATATCAATTAGGTTGGAAAAGTCTGAAAACTATCATTTAAAATAAATTAAATATATTTATAAGTTCTCTAATAATTCCATTTTCCATAAATAATCAGAATAATGACTTACATTTTACAGTTCTTCAAATTCTGTGATGATACTAGCTTACTACCCTTAGTAATATTTTGTCATTGCCTGTATGCCAGCTGGAAAGGAACATTTCCTCCGTGTTACACTTCATCCCCTTTTCATTTCCAAGGCTTCCTGGGAGACGGGTTTAAGGTCAAGGTAATACACCCTTCCCTTAGGAGAATGCACTGCATTCATGGGAATAGCATTGCTGGTCTTCACCATTAAGTGGCCCAGAGAATTAGCCTGGGAAATGTTGCTGGGGAGCTGTCTCCTTAGAGCATGTGGCAGTGTTCCCTCTTTCTCTCTTGTCTGCACTCAAATTTAAGTTAAAATAAAGCAAAATAAAACCCCAGAAACCTCTAGTCTCCCCCTTTACATTCCTGTTCACCAGTCCTTATCATCCAATCGATACGGCTGCTGTCTGGATTGGCTTGTTAAAATGAGATTGTCCTGGGATCGTACTGCGACTTCTCTTCAGCTCCCTGGTCCTTGTGAGCTCTCATGAAAGAGGTTGGGAGGAGAGAGCGTGTAGAAGAAAAGCAGAGTTTGTTTCAGACGAAAATGAAGTGCTTTCGAGTGCTGAGGGTGGACAATGGCCCAAAGGATCTTCTCAAAGAAGAATACGCTCACAGGATGAGAGTAGACAATGACCAGAGGGATTATAGTGGCAACCCACATTTTAGGTGGCCTTAATAGTATTTCCAAACTGCCTAGATTGACAGTTTTCCTTGAAGGGTATTGTCCTTCCCAGATGATTGACAAATCCATTTGGATTAACTCAATGGAAGGAGGAGTGGTCTTTGTTCTTTACTAGAAATCTCCAACTAGATAACAGTCTTAGAAGACTTAGATTGTTGTCTGTTAATGATCTCTGAGGCAGTTGAATATCATGTCTCCGCTTTACTCTGTCTACTGAAACAATGCTCAGATACCATTCATTTGTATAATCAGATTCCTGTAGCTGCAATTCCTGGTTTTATAAGATCTGGGTTGTGAGGGAAGGGTCCATCCCCAGGGAACCTCAAGATCTTCATATCTTACCTCCAGCCTAACAACATCTGATTCATAACCCTTCATTCTTCATCCTGTAGCTTGATTATTTTTGGTTTAGCCCAGGCTTGCTATGAACTTGTCATACTTCTTTCTCAATTTTCCAAGAGCTAGGGTTTTAACACTGCACACATCTCTGCTTCTCTTTGAAGACTTCATAGCTTTCCATTATTATGGGATAAAAGTTGAGCTCCTGACAAAGGTTTCCTCATGTTCTAGGCATATCAGCTTTCCCTTTGTGGAAGGAACAATGGAGTCTTCCAGAAATAGACGTTATACCTGCTCCATTTGAAATGCCTGTCTTTTCTCATTGTTGATGTCCTCCAGCCTTTAGGCTTTATTTTGAATCATTATTGCTGAGAAAGACTTTCCTAGTCCACTGTCTCCTCAGATGACCCCTCCCTGAAGTTTTATTGTCCAAAACCAAAGTACCAAGGTTAAGATCCAGCCTTCAAGTGCTTGGTTTAAGATCCAAAACCTAGCGTAAGTGTGGTGGCTCATACCTTTAACGTCAGCCCTCCGGAGGGAGAGGCAGAGGGGTTCCACAGCAACCAGGACTTCATTGTGAGACTTTTTACCTCCAAAAATGAGGGAAAAAGAAAAGTCTATAGCACAAATAATAAAAAAAACCCAGAGACAGATAATGGGGTTCAAGCTGAAGATCAGAGAAACAGTTGGACCACTAGAGAGATCTTACTATTCATACTATAAAAGTCCTAACCCAGTCTTTGAAAGGTTGTATTTATATCAAAGAACCCACCAGTTCCGTTGCTTTTCATTAGAACAGTGAGTGTAACATTAGAACATCTCTCATAGGGTTGGGATTTTGAATATATTTAGGTGTCCTGTGCTTAGAATTTCCTGGCATACTGAAAAACGCTACTTATTATAGCATCCATTTTTTTAAAAAAATATTTTATATCCTGGCCACTGTTTTCCCTCCCTCCTATCCTCCCAGCTCGCCCTCCATATCCCCTCTGTTCCCACTCCCTAATTTATTCCTCCTCCATTTTTGTCAGGAAAGAACTAGTCTCCCATGGATATCAATGAAACATGGCATATCAATTTGCACTAATACTAACAACTTCCCATGTATTAAGACTGGGCAAGGCCACCAAGTATGAGGAGTAGGGTCCCAAAAGCCAGTACAAGGGTCAAAGGCAGCTTCTGCTCCCACTATTAGGAATCCAATAAGAGGACCAAGCTAAACAACTCTAACTTGTATGCAGAGTACCTAGGTCAAAAGGTTGACCTAGCATCCCATTCTTGTAAAATACTAAGTAATGGCTCATCAATACTAACTAGTTGTTTCTTAAACTCTAACTTCGAATGGCAATACCAAGTTGGGGATGGCTTTTGCCTTTTTCTTCAGTGGTGTCCTGACAGCTGCACGCTAGAGGGACTCCACACATGTTTTATTGAAGAAATGAAAACTGGGGTCAGACATTTGCTGATCCCTAAACCATTATTAAATATGTAGGCACATAATGTTTGTTTTTCTTAAGAGGTGCATGGAACAAATTAAGAGACTATGAACAACAGCAGTTTTATTTGTTATTTAACATTTCTAAACAAGTCTACATGTGTTTAAAATAATAAGGCCACACACAAACATGGACCACCAAATTTATACCAATGATTAGTTACTAAAAGAACAGTTTTGCATAGTTTTCTCATTTTTGAGGTAAACATAAGATATTCCATTTATTTTCAAGAGATAGAAAAACATCTCTGTGATCCACAAATGAGAAAATAGCCCCAAATGGCTTCTTATTTATCCAGTCTATTTAACAGAGCAAAAGGAAAATTGAGGAATGTTCTGTGCCTGGTTCTTAATGAGTCTGTAGACAATGACTCAAGCCTTGATTATCAGTGCAGTGTAAAAGCAACAAACCAGGAGCTGCTGAGACAGAAGGTTGTTCTCCAAACAACAGATCAGGTACATACTAATGGGTGATTAATTTCTCATCAGGACACTTGTTAAATAATTGTTTTAGACAGTGGGACATGGTGTGAGACAGTTGGTAATTTTAATAACATGTTATGAACCATTTTCTTCCATTAAATGATTCCAAATCTTCCAGCCGATCTCTTCTCGATCTGGCTCTCTGTAATTGTAATAGCTTCTTGATCCATAGGGTTATATTTTATGAGCCACCTCCCAGCCACACGCTCACACACACAGTGGATGCTCAAAACCTCAAAACAGTAGCTAATTTTGTATATGCTGTGTTTTCCCCTCTATAATCTATTCTGTGGTCAAATAGTATTAGAATGCATATTTGTTCTCCCATGCATTATACCACAGGGCTGCCTCTACAATTAATATTCTTAAGGTTTAAGTCTATTTTTAGATAATAATGGTCACTTGAACTTACACACCCAATGATAGCAGGAAGTTTAGTCTTGTAACTGAAGAGGAATAAGTGACCTCCAGGCAAATAACATGCATAGTGTTGATGGGGGGGGAGGGAACTAAGGACAGTTCATGTCCTGAACAGAATAGAACAGCAAGGAGTGAGATTTAATTACACTATCCAAGCAATTGTGCATTTTAAAACTTTAAACTGTTTGTTTCTAGAACTTTCTGTTTTAGTGTTTTCTTACTTTTTGTTTTACTGTTGGTATTTGAAAGAAAGAAAACAAACCTCTAGATGGAGATGGGTCTTTTCAGCCAGCCACAACCCTTAATTAAAGGTAACAGCCTTCCATATCCTTCCTGTTCACTCAGCGTCAATGTTTTAAGCTTGTCTTCTTGCTAAAATGCTTTTGCAACTCTCAAACTAATTGTCAGTTTGCTCTTGAAGTCATATACCACACTCATGTGGCCCATGGATACCACCGAAGAAATACTAGTTTACTTCTTTTGAGTTCATGTAGATAATAAACCTCTGTTCACAGTCCATTTACTGCCACATTTTGAAAACATATTCTCTTGGCGATAAATGTTGTTTAAAATGGGCCTCAAAGTGTGGTGCTCCTGCTGTTCTAGTATGATTTCTAAATACAAGAAAGCTATCATATGGCTTAAAGAAAGCTTTAATATGGCTTAAAACATGTGCTAGATAAGCTGTTTAGGCTTGAGTTACAGAGCTGCTAGCTGGGGATTCAGCATTAAAGCAGCTATGACTCTCACACAGGTGGCCTGTAGACAGAAGTTTCTGTCCTGCCCAGTCCCACAGCCGTTTAGTCTCAGTGTAACACACAGAGGATTATATTATTTAGAAACAGATTGACCTATTAGCTCAGACTTATTATTAACTAACTCTTACAACTTAAATTAACCCATAATCTTATCTATGTTTAGTCACGTGGCTTGGTAACTTTTCTCAGTGTAGCATTTTCATCTTGCTTCCTCTACATCTGGCTGGTGACTTCAGACTAAGTCTTTCCTCTTCCCAGAATTCTCCTAGTCTGGTCGCTCTGCCTATACTCCCTGCCTGGCTACTGGCACGACCAACATTTTATTAAACCAATACAAGTAGCAAATCTTTACAGGGTACAAGATCAGGAGCTCTTTACATGTGATTCCGGCCACTTTATCCTGCATGTTCCCACGAACTGTATATAATTCTGTCCTAGCAATATATATGATCATGGGATCCCAAGAAATGCTTAGCTGTGGGGAAGTCATTATGCATGCAGGGGTAGGACTTTTTCAGTACTGTGGTTACTTTGGAGTTACCCATGCTCCTGTAAGAAGCCTGTCACACGGACTCAGTAAACTCAATGGATTGCTAAGTTATCCTTAGGTAGCATTGTACTTTGTCCTGTCTTTACTTTCTAAGTCTCCAGAAAGAAGGCCAAGCAACAATCTTTGAAATATTTTGAGGTGATAAATACTTTTCATCATGTATCTCATAGGTGAAACTTCCACAAAGCCCCTTTCAATGTTGAAAGCTTTTTAATGTTTACATAATGACATTTTATCATATTTGCATATATGTAGCTTTGTCAACTAATTTACTTCTCTAGCATTCTTCTCAGACCTGAAGTTTGTTTCATTGTCTACTCGATAAGATGAACTCTTTTCGGTGAGCTGTCAGAGAAGCTACCTGTGTGTGGTGGCAAGTCCCACTCCTCTGGCAACTTCCCTTTTAACATGCTGTACACTTAACTAATACTTTTTATTCATTTTTAATTTTCTATTTTCATGAGAGCAAGGAGACCTAATTCCCTTACGTTGTAACTAAAAATTCTTTTGTAAAATTGTAAAAAAAGATAAAGTATATGATGAAAAATTAAAAAAAATCAAATAGTTACATCTTTAGAATTAGGCAAGATTAACATTCATAAGTGTCTTGAAAACTGTCCATATGTTTATATGCTAACATATTTAACTGCTCCATCCTAAAACTTTAGTGGTTTTATTCACACACGTCCACATATATACACTAATATAAACAAGTAAATTATTTCAAAAGATTCAGAGTGATTGAAGACAACTCTCAATGTTGACCTCTGCTGTCCATCTGTGCATACATATATATGGTATCTATACTAACACACATGTGCATATGCCTACACATAGACACAAAAGGAATGAACTGGATTTCTTTACTCATTTCACTGATGACTTTTGTGAATATGTTTATGTTTGAGAAGACTGTAACTTTCAAAGCCCATGCTCTGTGTCTTCTCAAGTCATTTGCTTAGTGACATTATTGGGTAGGCGCTTAAATCATTGTCAAAATAACATTTTTTTAAAACTAAAATTGTATGTCTCTTTTTCAACATACGTTCTGCTTGATCCTTTTGTAATCTTGATATAAGTTAGAGTCATCTGGGAAGAAGGAACCTCAAGTGACAAAATGCTTCCATCATATCAACCTGCAGGCATATCTGTGGGGTATTTCCATTTCTGATGGTTGATGGGAGGAGACTCAGCCCACCGTGGATGTTGCCACTCCTGACATCCTGGTCCTGGCTGTATAAAAAAGCAGATTGAACAAGTCACAAGAAGCATGCCAGTGTGCAACACTCCTCCATGTCCTCTGCTCCAGTTCTGTCTGCAAAGTCCCCTCAGTGGGCAGAGGGCAGCATGTCCAATCCACATAAGCCCCTTTCTCTCCAAGTTGTTTTTGGTCATGGTCTTTATCACAACAATAGAAAGTGAGCAAGAATAACAGAGTGCTATGTTAATATGTGGAGATTCCTCTTCCTAATTATCAGTTGCCTCTCACACACAGCAGGGTTTTCTGCTACAATTACAGGGAATTTGCTTTGCTAAGCGGATGCTCATGAGAGCATGGATTCCTATTGGAGAATAGCAGGACTGTGATTCTGTTCCGTCTCACATCTCTATGTAACTGAGATAGAGGAGCACTACAGAGCCATGCACATTTCATGTAACAAATGTTTGTCACATAATATGGCCTGGCAGTTTTCACTTTTATTTTCAGTCGTATACTTTCATTCTGTATTTGTTGTGTTAAAACTTTACCTGTTCCATGGCTTGGAATTCCTGTGACACTTTGGATTTCTTCTCTTTCCGCCTATTCTTGTCTCTTGATTTTGTTACCTCATCAAAGTGGAGTTTTCTTTGAATTTGTGTTCTTCTTTGAAGGTATTTTTTAATTAAAGCAATGAAAGTCCCAACACTTGGGGTGATGATATTTTAAAACTTACCCAGATTATTATTTCTGAAGAACAAGAAGCCAGCTTTCTACCCATGTTCCATGGCTGCTAAGTCGTCTTTATGGTCCTGACTGGAAGGACGCGTGGGCATTCACTGAGTCTATACTATCCTCTGTCCAAGGCCGTGAAGTCTAGCACTGCTGCAACAAGATAGCTGCACTGTGTTGTTTATTGTCTTCTATTTATGGACTGTAGTGCCACTTTAACAAGATGGCCATACCATGTTGTAAGTCTATTCCTTTACTATCCTCTGTTCATGACAATGGACTGCAGTGCTGCTGTAACAAAATGTCCACACTGTGCTGTATTGGGCACTACTGAGGAGAGAGAATAGGGTCCTGATCCCCCACTAAGCTGGAGCTTAGTCAGTTTGATTATTGCAGACTTGAAGGTGACTTCATATAACTGGTCCCTGGGTGCTCTATGACGGACTCGTTGCTTTTTCGTGTCAAATGTCACAATGCTAACATAATAAAACACAGGGACGGCATTGATGAATAGATTGTTTGCTCCACTGCTTCAGCAATGCAGAAATTCTTATCTGTATGAAAATGTTGCATTTTCAATATTAAAAAAACAATAAGCAATTCCCTCTAATCTGTACAGTGGCATGCATGGATGGATTTATATGGTAAAAAGCAATGTTAAAATATGAATGAGTTTTCTTTTAAAATCTTGATGGTTATATAAATGGTAGGAAAAAATCATAGTTTGTAATTAGAACAAGCTGCTAGCTAATTTTAAGGAAACATTACCCATACCTCTACTTGCTCTCTTTGTAATTGGCTTATCTTCCCCCATTCAATGGATCCTGATGATCTAATACCAAATGGTCAGCCCTGAAAACATGCATACAAGTAACATTATACATACTGAGCAGGATATATTTAGGAATATACATGTATACACATATTCATATATGCATGTAAGAATTACTGAAGAAAGAGGCCAAGAATTTGAGAGTTTAAGAAGGGGCATATCGAATGGTTTAGAGGGAGGAAAGTGAGGGAGAAATGATATAATTACATATTAAAAGCTTTTAAAAGAAAACTCATTCATATTTTAACATTGCTTTTTACCAAATAAATGAATCTATGCATGCCACTGTACAGATTAGAAGGCATTGCTTATTGTTTTTTTTAACATTGAAGCTGAAACAATTTCATACAGTTAAGAATTTCTGTATTGCTGAAACAGTAGAGCAAAAAGACAAGAAATAATTTAAAGGTTGCAGGATGTTTTTAAAGGAATGTCCAAGATCTCGTGTGTAGTAAGTGGAAGTCTCTCGCGTGCAGTACCGTGTTAGTTAGGTTTTCTTGTTGCTCTGACTGTATGATGGGACTCGTACTGAAGAATTAGGATTTTACAGATGACAGGATGCCAAAGCAGCAATATGGAGCTTAGACCCCATCAGCAGCAAGGCTGGTGCTGCTCATTCCAAGTCACCCCCACTTCTCATAGCAACAGGCCTTCTTTTGTGGTCCTCGCTGTGTCCTTCAGCACAGGGGGCCCACCTGTGACCGGTGGACACCGAATGAATTATTCCTGCTGGTGTTTGTTCTCGGCCCTCACTCCCGAGGCTCACTTTCCCCTCCCCCACCCCCCAAGGCCTGTGGATGTCTTTCCTGCCCTATGTAGCCTCGCTAGGATGCAACCTTGGCGAGGAGGTGTGGGCTGTGTGAGAGAAAGCAGCTGTAGGGCCCTTCTCCCAGAGCAGATTCCTGGGCACATGACTGAATTTTCATTAGTTGCTTCATATTTTGGTCCTCACTTTCCTTTCTCGGAAAATGGAGATGTTTAAATCCGAGTATCACAAGGTTATTTTTGAAATGTATTTAGATAACACATGCAAAAATTTTGAAAATCCTAAAATGAAATAATTTTGGCAAAATAGCCGAGCACTGCTGAAGTTTGTGCTGACATAGCTTAAAATTGAAAATATGATGTCAGGGGAGGGGACGTGCTTCTTTCCTGCCACTATTCTCAGTCTCTTCCAGAAGATTCTTAGCTCTGTGTGGCATCCGGACTTGTGTGTGTGTGTGTGTCTGAGCGCATGCTTGTATGCCTGTGTGTGTGTTTAAAGCTTTTCATTTATTTTCCTCTTGTTCCTCCTGCATGCGGTCTTTGCAGGACCTCTCCTCTGTGGTAAATGTCCAGGTAGTACTGGAAAACTGAGATGAATCCCAGCCCTGGCTTTCCAGGACGTAACTGGAGTTTAAATTGTGACTATAATAAGTGACAGGAGGAGTGGGCTGTTCCATGACAGCAGAGGCCTGGGCGTGGGAGAGGAACCAGACTTCCAGAGGTGCTGGAAGCTGCCCTGGATCTTAGGTCAGGCGTGATGGACGGTAGATTTTGGGGCTTGGTAGCAGCGGCACTTCTAAGGGACTCCTCATGAACTGTACCCAAGCGCCCTGCCAGGAAATAGAAGGTGGTCTATTTGGGTGTGACAATACCACCCAACCAGCCATGTGTGCAGAGACTGTCAGGAAGGTATGCAGGAAGCTTTGTGGACTTGGCAGGACAGGCTAGTTACCATAGCAACCACCACAGGTTTAATGTGTGAAGTGAGTGTGTAGTAGGAAAATCACTCTTGATAGTAGTGTAAAGAATAAGCTGGAGGGAAGAAGAGAGAGGGGGGGAGAGAGAGAGGGAGGAGAGAGAGAAAGAGAGAGAGAGAGAGAGAGAGAGAGAAAACACATTTCTAAAAAGAAGAAATCAAGCAAAAGAACAATGTCTTACTTTCTTGATTCTATTTTCTATTTAACTCTGTTATTAAAAGAAATAGATAATACATACTTATATATATTCCTTATAATAATTTTATGTAATTATATACTACTTATATGTTTTATATGAATATCTGATATCCTTATGTATCATTTACACTTGTATATAAAATAAACATTTTATTGTATAATATTTGTTATATAATGTATATATCAATACATATATCCTGCACATATATTTATCTGTATTTAGTCTCATATGATGCTATTATTATCATCCATGTTCTCAGCAATGAAGCACAGTCGCCAGGATTCACTCCTTTTCCTCCACTCACACTGCTCCTCCTCAGAAGTTCTGCTTGGTCCATAGCCAGAGCATGACGGGGGGGGGGAGGCCTTGCTGCAACTCTCAGTCTTGAGAAAGTACTGTGGCAAGAACCATGAGATACCAGTGTTGTTGTTTGCTGAAGACCCCAGGAGCCATCATCACCAAGGAAAAATTCCCTCACAGCCTCCTGACCAAGGCCTTCCTCCTTGCAAACAATATTTTCTCTAAGTGCTTGAAAGAGAAAGGTTATGAAAATCGAAGAAGCATGAGAGGATCTGGTTTGTCAGGTCCTCCTGTTCTTCCAGGCAAAAATTTGTACACTGCAATGTTATATAATAATAATTAATTAATAATAATAATGATAGTATTAATGATGATAATAACATTTTAGTCATAAAAGGAATAGGCACCTAGTTAAGCCATACAGAATCAATGATATAGATGACCTTAGGCTATAAAATGACGTTGTTCGATTCAACTGCCAATGAGATGGCAGGAGGGGAGGACTGGACTATGAGACATCAGCGTAAAGGTGAGGAGTGGGTGCTTTCTCCTTCCTCATCGCTGAGAACAAATATGTGACAAGGAGAAACTTCCAGAAGGAAGGACTCACTGCAACTTCCACTTAGAAGGGTGAGTCATGGTGACGAGTGTGCGAGCAGCCATGGTGACAAGTGTGAGCGGCCATGGGGACAAGAGTGTCAGGCAGCTGCAGTCAGGAAGCTGAGAGAGATTAATTGCTGATGCTCAGCCTATTTCCTCCTTTTTAAATAACATGAGACCTCACTAGACTGGTATTGCTCACATTTCGGGTGAGTTTTCCACCTTTAGAAACCCAGTCTACAGGCTTCCTTGGAAATGTGCCAACGTGTTTGTTTCCTAGGTATTTCTAGATCCTACCTAGTTCTTAAGCTCTCGCGTTATCACAGCGTCTGCGCACGTTCATAGGCAGAAAAGAGGGTGGGGTCGTTGCATTGTTCTGACACCTTTAACTATTCCTATTGGGAAACCTTCTCAGCAAAGACCTCTAGACATGAAGAAAAGTCTTTCCATCTTAAGAAAGGTGAAGTGGAAGCTGATTCAGTTAAAAGCTCCAAGAAGTGTGGCTGAGATGATTTACCCAAGGAGTCCGAGGCAGCTCACACAGTTGCTCATCCCTTGGTGAGGAAGGAAGCAGGTGCAAACTCAGTAGAACCAACTGGCTTTGTTCTACCAGAGGTGGAGCATTTCTGCAGCCAGTCTCCTGCTTCTGCTTCTGGAACCAGCCTGACAGCCAGGCGCTTGTTTTCTTCGGCCTTGATCATGTCTGCATTCTACGGCTGGGTTCCCCTTGGGCTCCACTCGTCTTTCCAGTCATCTGTCTCACTAAGCAAAATCAAACTGTGAATTCAGAAATGTTGCTAAACAGGCCCGCTAGTTTCTGGGTTGAGTAGTTGCTAAACAGGCCCGCTAGTTTCTGGGTTGAGTAGTTGCTAAACAGGCCCGCTAGTTTCTGGGTTGAGTACAGCAAACCCAGCTGTTACCTTGGAAGCTGTCTTGACACGTAAAATTGGAAGGGTACCTACTCAGTGAAAAGAAAAGAAAGTGAAACTTCTCTGTCTAAGAATCACACTGTTGCTTCAAACACAAGCTCTTGGTAGCTGCGTCACTGAGAGCCACAAAAGCAGGTCCTAATCTGAAACATGCTCCTTCCCCAGCCATTAGATCACAGTTGATGTAAAATAATCAAGCAGAGAAAAAGAAAACAAAAACAAGGAAACAAAACATGTACAACACAAAAAATGCAACAACGAAAGCTTTTAATTTAGCATATTCATGTTGTGTGTGTGTGTATGTATGTGTCCATGTGTGGGCATGTGTGTGTGTGTTCATGTGTGTGAGGGTGGGGGTGGCTTGTGAGGGTAAGGAGGCTTAGGTGTCACCCGCAGGAAAGCCACGCCACTGTTCTACAGCTCACCAGTTAGGCTAGACAGGCTGGCCAGGGAACTCCAACACCCTTCTGTCTGCCCCTCCCAGGGTTGAGTTACAAGTGCACCATTATGTCCAGCATTTTTAGCATGGACTTGGGGTATTTGGTTCAGGTCTAAATGGTTGCATGGCAAGCTCTGTACAGAGGGAGACTTCCTCGCAAGCCGTAACTTCAAACTGTGAAATAAGAATGTGGGAGAGGAACTATGTGTGATGACTGCCCATCATTATATTCTGGCTTCTTAAGTACCTTCATGCACTTCATACAGTTTTGGGGATATACTTGCTTAAAATAAATCATGTAGAATGTTCTACTATTGCTTCAAGTAGTTAATTTGTTCAATAAAGCAGGATCATTAAAACGGTTTCTCTTTAAATATTTGAGTGAGTTGTCTTAATGTCAATAACCTTTCAAACTGTGATACTGGCAGTTCCTCTTGATTAAGAGTGGATCAGCCCTGTGACGGTGTGTTATTAAATCTATATCCTCTTCATTCCCCTTCCTCAAATCTCAAACTACTGAGACTTTCGCTGTCACACAGCTTGATAACTGGTGGAAATCTGGAGTTTATTTCCTCCAAACTGCTTATGTTGCAGCAAGGAAGCAGAGACCCGCCATGCCACTGTGACTCAGGCTTTGACCTAAGTGTGACCCTCGATCATGGTGAGGGAAACACAATTATTTTGCCTGGAGTTTTTAATGTTGTCGCTCTGTGTGATCTCCATGGATTTTCAGGTTACTCACTGGGATCATGCGTGACTTTTGGAGGGAGAGAAACTAGAAACTTGTTGTCCAGCGCATGCGTGTCCTCAAGCTTCAGAAGTTGTACATTCGTTCTGAAGAGCAGTTTTACAGAAAGTCAAATAACAGTACTGTTCACTGCTGAGTACCATCCATTGCAAGGGCAAAAGTGTCAGGGATAATATAGCTTACACTTTGAATCAGTAGAACTGATAAGTTTTAATTTTGAAAAAATGGTTTTAAAGTTGATTTTATTATTGTTTTGGATTATTACTTAAGGTTTCAAAATGTGGCTTAGGAGACAGTAAGGTTAGAAGAAAATGAAACCTGTTTTCTGCTACACTTTAAAAACTAGTGTGCCAGGCTAGGGTATTTAATTATTCTGGATGAATGTTCATTTTTCATTGGATTTTGCATTCTTACTTGGAAGTTTAGCATTCTCTTTATTGAATTTCTCTTCAAATAATATTAAATATCTTAAGTCTGCTTTCTAAGTGAGGATTAGAGTATGTTATAAACTAATTAACTAAGCTATTAGCATATATATATATATATATTAGCATGATAGACTGAATCACTAGAAAATATAGTACATGCCTACATGTATGTATGTGCACTTCATGCATGCATGGTGTTCACAGAAGCCAGGAGAAGGCAGCAGATCCCCCCGGAAGTAAAATTCCAGAAGGCCGGGATGCCCTCGGGGCGCTAGGATCTGACTGTGAAGTCCTCTGCAGAAGCAGCAGTGCTCACTCTTAGGAGCACCCCTCCAGCCCTCTATGTCTGCACAGCTGAATGCATGTCTCCTTGAGAAGACTCTTGTCTTGTTTGTGTCTCTAACCTCTCCAGAAGAAGCGGCCATTTCTATTACCCATAGTCAGCAAATTTCCTGGAAGACTGTCTGCTCAGGAGTTTCTATGCTGCCTGCTGTAGGCTGGAACCGCAACAACTCCCAAAGAATCATGTGATAAGAGCTTAGTCACAGCCTAGGGCACTGGAGGGACACGGTGAATCGTTGAGGAGATGGAACTTACCTGAAGGAAGTTAGGTCATTAGAATCATGCCCTTAAAGGGGGGCAGAAGACCTAGATCCTTCTTCCTGTTTTGTATCCCAACCATGAGGTGTGTGGGGCTGCTGTACCACATACTGCCACCAGGATATGCACCGTTGCCTTCTATCTACTAAGAAGCAATTATATCAATTAGTCATGGACTGGGATCTCTAAAACTTTGAGCCAAGACTAGCCCTTACTCCTTGTGGGCTGCTGCTTACCTCAGGTGCTTGGTATGATGACAAGAAACTAACGTCCTGCCTTTGAGTACAAGACAGTTCACCTTTCATACATGCTATACGACCTGCATATTGTCCTCATTTGTTTTCTATCGCTATGATAAATACCACATCCAAATGTAACTTGGGGAGAAAGATCTTATTTCACCCTACAACTTATAGTGCATCTGAAGGGAAGTTAGGCACTAACTCACCACAAGAATCTGGAGGGAAGAACTGAAGTAGAGATCGTGGTGGAGGAATGTTGCTTATTGATTCCACATGCCTTGCTCAGCTTCTTTTATTAGACTACCTAGGACCTCTGGCCCAGGGGAGGCATCACCTACAGTGCACTGGGCCCTCCTATATCAATTAAGAAAATACACTAAAGATTTTCTTACAAGAAAATCTGATGGAAGCATTTTTTTTTTTGTAATCGAAAGTTCTCTTTTCAGATGTCTCTGGCATAAGTCAAGATGACAAAATACTAACCAGAAAAAATATTTGTATACATATATATGTATGTATATATACATATATATTCAGCTTATAATCCAAAGTATTGCCAACATTAAGACACATTGCTTAGAACAGTTTATACAACTTGAATGTATGTATATTCATATATATAGAAAGAGAGAGAGATGATAAATACATAGATAGACAGACAGACAGACAGACAGACAGACAGATAGATAGAGTAGATAATCTCCTTGTTCTGGAAGAGGTGGGGATAGGCTAAAGTCTCATGCAATAGCCAGCTTTATTCAGAGCATCAAACAATGTATACTCCACGAAGAGAAATTATGAGTAAAGTTTTGGTGGGTTCAATCTGTGTACAGTCACAAGGACATTCCACACAGCAAAAACAAGTTCTTCAGTAGAGGAATAAAGGATGGTTTAAAATTTTAGTTGAACAGCACCAGCAGGCAATAATGAATAATCTGAAGTAAACTCACTTCTGTCTGCTTCACCCGGGGAGAGCATGAAACCACTCCAAGACGATTCCGTGTTTTGAAGAAACTGAGGTCACAAATTTCTTGTCTTGTTTCCTTGGAGTTTTCTCACAAGAACTCAGAATTCTCAAACAAATTCATTCCTGGACTGTGTTCCAACATATATGATCTTAGAGTCAACCTCTTGGTATTGGAAAACCAATTACATTTATTATAAATATAAACTAACCAAGACATATAGTTTCAGATATGTTCCATATTTACAAATATAAGAAGTATTATTTAAAAAGAAAGAAGTTTTATTTTACCCTGTATTTACTCAAATAAATATTTTTGTAGCATCAAGTTGTGGAATCTTTTCATCTTGAATATGCTCACTATGCAGAGTAGACATCCTTGATTTTTGTGAGTACACTTAGATGTTACTGTACAAATTGTCCAAAGAAACGTGTCTTGTTTGCAATACTGTGGATTAGGCATAGAGCCCTATACATGCTAGGCATGTGTTGTACACTAAGCTACTTTTGTATTCCGTTTTTGTTTTTTCATTTTGCTAAGTCACTCAATCTTCCCTTAAACTCACTCCATAGTCCAGGTGGACCTTGAACTTGTGATCCTCTTATCTTAGCATTCTGAGTAGCTGTGATTATGGACATGCACCACTAGGCCTTACTGGTAAATTACTTTTGCCCACCTAGGGAATATAGCATACTGAGGTTCAAGGACAATTTTCAATACCTGTGAAGATCTCTGTAATCTTGCTTCCATCTATTGTTTTCTAGTAAATACCAGTTCAAAATTTGTGTCCCAGGCTTTATATTCATGGTATGTCTAATATAAGCTTCTGAATGTCTAATAAGAGAGTATGAAATTGCCTTGTGTTAAGATGAAGTATATCACCCGACCATGTTTCTTTGTTGAAGCAGGAGATAATTCAAATGCAGTCTGACTTTATACCATGACTCCGTGGTAGGACGTTACAGTCAAGGCAGTTGCTATTCCCAGGTACCCAGGGCGAATAAGCTGGCACTCACTTGTGTAGAAGGACAACATGCTGTTTCAGGACTCTCCTCTGCTGACAGCTTGTGCATATCTTACCGCACTGTGAGATTTACTTCCAGTGGCGACCATGAGGATGCTGCTGAGAAATGTTAACCCATTCCTGATAGGTCAGCAGGTTTCTCACAGGTAATTAGTAACCTCACAGGTAGCTGGCAATGTGCGTGTAAACCAATTTGTTTAAGGAATTAGGCTTACAGATCTAACACATATCTAAATGTCATGGCCAGTGGTAATTATATTGTGATAAATGACTCTATCATTAAGATTATTGTGTAGCTATATAATTGTTGGTTTACTCAAAATTAGCATTTTTATTTTTTGTTGCAAGTATTATCCCTTCATTATCTCTGCGTGATGAGAGTTGAAGGTGTCTTATTTCTTGAAGAGTCAGAATTGCCTAGAAAGCCCTTGACCAGGTGCAGTAGAAGCAAGGATCAAGCGTACTGAATATTAACTAAGGCTGAGGTTGATCTGAAAGGACCAACATGTGTTAGAAAAGCTCAAGCTTTTGACTTACTTTTTGAAAAGACTAATTTCTGTCTGGTAATTTATTTGAGAAGTCTATTTACGCCATGTGTGGATATGTTTCACGACTTCGTCTTGCCCATGCCCATCCTCCTTTCCTGACAGACTCTCTTTGTTGAGTCCAGCATACGGTCTTCCCCTGGTTTTCCCCTTACAAGTCCGCTCATTCCCTCCAGTTCTCGTTTCCCTTGCCACCATCCTCTTCTCTGCCTGACTTCTAAACTTGTGTGTTCAATAAGCTGCAACCGAGACCTCACAAGTTCGGCACCCCCTTTAGATCTCTCTACATACACAAATAGTCATTCCTGGCTCTGTTAAAAGGTCTCAAGCCTTCTCTATCCCACCCTAACTCCAAGTTAATTACTGAAAGTAGAATTTTCTCTCCAACACCAGGTCCTTCCTAGATATGACTGGTAAGTCTCTCTGCCTACTCACCTGTAGAAAACAAAACAAGGGAGCTCACTTCTTGGAGTCTCCCCTTTTCTTGCTCCTCGTGGCTGTCAATGGACAAGGATTTTCACCTTGCGTATACTGGTACCATCATTTTCTATCGGCATCATGCTGGTTTGTGACATTATCTCATCCTGACATCATGGATTATTTCTAAATCCGTCTTCCTCATATATGTGTTTGCTGTCTTTTTAATTCACTTCCTCACAGGACTATCAGAGTTTGTATGGTTTTCATTGCATATTCCACACATTCCATTATTGTGGTACTTCTCAAAGTGTTTGCAGTCTTCCCATTGTGTTAAGGCATCGCTGTGGCTGTTGTTGTTTAACACTGGCACTGTTGATTTTCAATCCCGATGACCTCTGCTAAAGAGAGCAACCTTCTGCATAATGGGCATTTAGCAGCAAGCCTTAGACTATGCCAGATGCATGTTGTTACACCCCACTTACTGCCCACGACATCTGTGACAAGCAGAATTCTAAGACAAGTGTTGGTGATGATAGAGGAACATGACTATTATTTGAAAATTACTTGAGTCTTCATATAAGCCTTTCCTTGTCCACTCTTTCCCTTGGCCCCACAACTGCCTTATGCCTTCCTCCCTTATTCCTCATACCTGGGTTTTCACATCTTCTTAGTGCGCTGTTATCTTTGCGTCTCTGACGTAAGTTCCATGGACTTTGGGTTCTTGTTCATTTTCTATGGATCTGGATGACTTGGTAGTAGTCATACCACTAATGAGGCTGGAGCTCTCCGATGGAATCTAGGAGCTCTGTGTGGGAACCACAGAATCTCTGACTAAAATAGAATTAATTTACAGTGTTCTCTCACATTTTGAGAACTGTTGACAGAAACAACACAAAACGAATCTTAAGTACATGGGTTTATAAAAGGTGATGTATACATTTTTTTGTAAATTTGGGTTTATATAACCGTGTGTTCTCTAAATATACTTATGATGCATTGGAGTTTTAGGTTCTTGTCTCAAAACCATCTCCATTTGAGCATCACACCACATGCTCATACTAACTCTTATTTCTAGACCATCATGATCATTATGCTCTTCCTGCCATCATCTTAATTGGGAGATGATTTAGAACTTAAGGTAAGACAGAATCAAACAGACAACCAGTAGAGACAAGGAGATGTCTTTTCGGTATAAATAAGTAGTTGAGGACCAAGTTTGGTGTTGTTTCCTAAAGATGATGAGATAATGTTGAGAAAAGATTCATGAGCTGAACATCCTTTATAGGTAATACGTTAATGTACATGGAAGGAAAGCAGGTTTAATGTTAATTGAAATTAAGCATTTTTCATAGAAAAAGCTCTTAGCTCCTGAGTTGTAGACCAGATGAATAATGGAAAACTGAATTTGAAAATAAAGTACAATTGGGCTGTACTTCTTAGTAATGGCTAAGGAGTTTTCAAACCTTGAGATTAAAAACCCTGCAAACAGCTGAGAGCATATGGCACAAACTGATTCAGAAATAAGGATATTTTTAGTTACTGAAAAAGTATAGGAAGCAGTTTGCAGAATGCTCGCTAGCTTACTTGAAGCCCTGGGTTTGGTTCCTTGGCACTGCGTATCTTGGTGTGCTGACACATGCACACGATCCCAACAATTCAAGGTCAGAGATAAGAAGATCAGAAGTTAGGGACCAAAGTAAGCAACATAATTGAGTTTGAAACCAGGTTGGTTACATAGGAAGTTATCTCAAAATCAATAACATTGAAATGTGTACATTGTTACAACTTTAGTCAGAATTCCAGGGTGATTTAGGCTGTTTGATGTTTTTTATTTTGACCCCTGGGTGCTAGGGATGAAAGTTTTGTGCTTTAGCACTGAGATACAAAAATATAGCATTCTGAAAGTGGCTCTCAAACTTTATGCCCCTATACTTACCCATTTTGTGGATTCATTCCTACATTTGATCTCTGAGCTTCTCCCTGTACTGCCTCCCTCTTCCCCATGTGAGCAAACTAGTTTCTATAAGTCGAGAACTATCAATGCTGAAAAGGCTTAAAAAAATTTACTTCATTTGCTTGATGACCTAAGAGCTTCTTGGTAATTGTGACAACATTTAGCATGACCTTGTAATGGAAACAATATTGAGATGTGTTAGGGACCTTTCCCTCCGATTTTCTGCAAATAGAACTGGGTACAAAGCTGACTTTTATCTGAAATACAATAAAAAAAGAGAATAAGATGAAGTGAGTTGAAAATATATCTATATATTGCATAAATATAGACACAATATGTTGCATGGGTAGGTAGGGAGGTAGGCAGATAGACAGACAGCAGATAGTCATTCCTTTAAAGTTTTGTTTAATGAACTGACAAACTAATGAAAAGTTTTGATCATTTCTATAAGAAAATCTTTTCAGAGACTCATGAGTTGAAAGAGTAGAAAGTGAAAACCACGGGAATGGAACAAAGACATGTCTACATTGTCAATAGTCAACTGACTCCATGATACTGTCTGTTTGTCATTTAAATTCGCATGTAGGTGGCCAAAGAGACAGCTCCATGTTTCCTAAAGGGCCTAGAGAACATATAGGAAGTGCCCCTCCTCTTTCCCTTTGTGTTTGTGGCTTACCTGCTAAAGTTCCAGCATCCGTCTCCAGCAGGGCTACATGGCCTCTCTCTGACTCTGCCCTTCTTTCCCCCAGCATTCAGCCTAGCTTTCCCTGCCTTGCTATAGGTCCACAGCAGTTTCTTTATTCATTAATGGGGATCACAGCACACAGAGGGGACTCCCACATCAATACAGAAGAAGTAAACCAGCTTGCTGATGCCAACTGGGTCCTTGATGCTTTTTACTTGATGCCATTGAAGAACATCTAGTAACAATAAAATTTAACCTAAAGAAAAAATTGAAAACACAGAGGAAACATTAGACTGGATTCCTCATTGTAGAGCAGAAATAGCTCAAGTTAATTTTGGCTCATAAAAAAGTACTTCTATAATTATTTGCTATAGTTTCTGTTGGTCTTGTTAGAGCAAAGTCTCCAGGTCAAGATGATACTTAGCCTAATATTCCGATTGAACCTTATCATTTCAGTCAAGGAACCACCCCAAGGAGGGTGGACTCACTTTATGCCCTGCTAAAGAGATGGGTGGAATAATTAGTCCTTTAATGGGATGCTGTAATTTTTTCTTCCCAGAATCCCTGCCTCTAGCACAGTGCCTTAAGTAAGTCTATCCAGTTTTATGAGTTATTCAGGAAAGCCTATATTTTCCCTTTCTTTCTTCTATCTCTTCTCTAAGTGTGCTTCCTTTATAATTTTGAGCTTCCTTAGTCTTTGCATTTCTGCTCTATGTGGCTGCTTGTCAGCCTTGTCCCTAACCTTGTTCCACCTTGAAATGGCATGGCCTTTTTTTTTCCTTCTTCTTCTTCCCTCAGTTCCCTCTTTCCGGAGGTTGCTGAGATTTCACAGCTTGCCAGCCATAAAAAGTTTTGTTTAATTTAAAATCTAACAATTATCATTGAGCTTCTTTTTGAGTCTGTTTGTATTTCTTTTATTAACAAGACTAAGAACCTCAAGTGGGGACTTCGCCTTCTCCTGTATTAGTCTCAGGACAACATTAAAACAGCTTTAAAAACAATCCCTGAGAGCCACAACCATCTTTTTTCTGGTACAGTGACATTCTTATCTTTTTGTGTTTGTGCATCTGGAAAGAATATATATATATATACATATATATATATACATATATATATGTATATATGTATATATATATATATATGAATGAGTTGGTCAGTATACCAATAGTTACAGAGATAGATATAGACGGGAAAAATCACCCAGAGATACTTTCCGTCCTTTCTATTGTTCCTTGGGTAGAAAAAGGCTTCCCTAGTGAAAACTGTCTAAACTTCATTCTCTCTACTCTGGACCTGAATGTCCAATGTGCCCTCACCTGGAAGACTCCCTCTCCAGGGAGGCTTCTGTGTGCCTTATCAGTTTCTTAGAAGTCACTTTCTCTCAATTTGAAGTGTAGAATTCCTTCTCCTTTACATTACAAAAGAGCAGTTAAGAATCTCAAGTGCTCTCTTTTGTAACTGACAGGAATATGCCAAGCAGCAAGTTCTTCTCCACAACTCAGATGCAGAAGAGAGCAATTCCTATGATGAGGCACAATTAGTTCCATTCTGTGATTTCATTACACCGCACTTTTATTTTTACCCAAATATATTCCTTCAACTTAGTCTCAGATTTTTTCTCATTTTGTAATTTCTAGTTGTTCACATGATCCCGTGTATGAATACTCTTTAAAATCTTCCTCCCTGAAGAGTGCGATTGAAATGTTTCTTTCCTTAAAGAGCTCATTGCCTAAGGATGAGCCAAACATGCTGATTGACTGGAGACTTTGCTTCTCTCTGAAAGGAAGTACCTAGGCCCCAGGATTCTGATAGCTTGGGCAGTGTGTAGTCTGCAGACAGAGGAAGACAGGCTATTCTGTTTATCCCTCACAAGAAATCCCCAGAGACAGCAACATTTCTGTACTGTGGAAAAGTAAAAGGAATTGTGCCCAAGTCTCAGGGGCTCCGTTTCTATTAAGTAACCTGTTGTGTGCTATAACTAGATGGCATTCACAAGTATGTGTATGAAGTGGAACAACACCTTTTTAATGTCAGTTTCACTGTCCCCGCTCCAGCCGTGAAGTAGCCGTCTGGAATAATTTGCTTGTTTTATGGTTGCGAAGCAGTGGACCTGAGATGCATGTACTGGGTTCCCAGATGGTGCACAGACTCACAGCCGCATGCACACATAATTGTGTGGTTTCGCTCATGTACTATGTTCCCAGATGGTGCATAGACTCACGGCCACATGCACACACAGTTGTATGGTTTCGCTCATGTACTGGGTTCCCAGATGGCGCACAGACTCACGGCCACATGCACACACAGTTGTATGGTTTTGCTCATGTACTGGGTTCCCAGATGGTGCACAGACTCACGGCCACATGCACACA